>NC_064862.1:52555384-52855384 GCF_024139225.1 Suncus etruscus | reverse complement strand
ATAATTTACATATTTCTATAAGATGCCTCAAATCTTTTCTGTGAATTAGGTAGGGTATGAACTAGTAATAATGATCCCTTGTTTTACCCTTCATTGAAGGTTTTACTTTTACTAAGTTCTATTCCTTAGTTTTTCTCTTCTAGGACTCCATAGTTTGAGAGCTCCATGTATCTATCTCCTAGACCATCATCATGTGTTGAACAATGGTGTATATGGTCCATTTTTTAAAGTTTGTCTTGTTTTGGTTTAGTTTTGGACCACACCAGTCCTCACAAAGGCAGGCTCAGGGAATTATAGGGATAACATGTTGCATGTTAACCACATGCAAGGCAAGCTTCTTACTTGCTGCAGGCTTCTGGTTTTAGTCTCATTAGAAATTAGGTGCAACCAACCACCAGCATTTTATGTTATGATCTGTGAGGCCCTGAGCTGATTATTTTTTTCAACTGAAAGCAAAAAGAAATGGGCTTTCTTGTGCCCTCAGCAGTCTTATCATGAGTCAAGTAGATGGTGCCAATTTAAATTCTTGATGTCTTGAAGGTTAATCCAGGGATTCTGAAAACTAAAGTTTAGAAAAGTAAATGGGTGCAGGCCTGAGACATTCCAAGTGCTGATGCACATACTCAGTATCTGTGCAGCCCCTTGTTTCAGTCCTCAAGCCTGCATATACCAGAGCCCCACAAAGCATGGTCCTAACCATGCCCCTCTTCCCAACCTGTTGAGCATCCCTGGAAGGTGCTCTCCCTTCACAGAGCCCCTGTAAAGCAGATGAGGTGGCATAACTAAGGGAACAAACAGCAAATTAGTCCCTGACTCAAACAAGAGCATCTAGCAGTTTTCTGTTTTCATTCCCTGTTGATGGGTGGTATTTGAGGATACCCAAAATTTTAGAGTGAGGCAACAGAAAGTGAGCAGACAAGAGGAAAATGGAGGGCTGTGACCTCAACTTTAGGATTCCCTTTCTGAACCTCGGCATGAGATGAGGTATTTCGGCTGGGCAGCTCCTCACAGGGTGAATGCCCTGGGAGAGTTTGGGACATGTGGAGCCCAGGATGAGAGACAGTGATTATGGAGCACATGGTCAAGCAGGTTCTGGCAGCTGTTCATACCAATGGGCAGCTCCTAAGACTACTGGAGTGGCAAGGGCATTGGCAAGGGAGAGAAGGACGAGCTGGGATCAGGGTGCCCAAGAAACCTCTCCTGGCTGGCTTCACAGGAGATTCCGCTACGCTCCAATGTGTACGAGGTGTACGCCACCGACAAGGATGAGGGCCTCAACGGGGCAGTGCGCTACAGCTTCCTGAAGACAGCTGGCAACCGAGACTGGGAGTACTTCACCATTGACGCCATCAGTGGCCTCATCCAGACAGCTCAGCGTCTGGACCGTGAGACACAGGCGGTGTACAGTGTAAGAGACAGGGTCCAGGGCATGTGGGCTGTACCAGGCAGTGTGGAGAGCATAAAGATGAGGTCCAGAGCAGGGACAAGGTTAGGGGCATGTCTCATGAGGGCCTGGATCAATGTCAGGTGCATGTTTTGATGGGGCATGTTCTGTGAGGGACTAAACCAATATTAGAAGTGTGTTCTGTGGGGATGGAGAGATAGCATGGAGGTAAGGTGTTTGCCTTTCATGCAGAAGGTCATCAGTTCAAATCCCGGTGTCCCGTATGGTCCCCCGTGCCTGCCAGGAGCAATTTCTGAGCAAGGAGCCAGGAGTATCCCCTGAGCACTGCCGGGTGTGACCCAAAAACCACCAAATAAATAAATAAATAAATAAATAAATAAATAAATAAATAAAATAAAAGAAGAAGAAGTGTGTTCTGTGAGAAGGGTGGACTATTTCCAGGGTTGTGTTTCATGAAGGGCTGGACCAATGTCAGGCATGTTTTGAGAGGGTGAGGCCAATGACAGCAGATGTGTTCTGTAGGGCATGGCCAGTGTGAAGGGTGGTGCCAATGACAGGTGCATGTTCTTGAGAGGGAATGTTTTGATAGGACAGGGACAATGATAGGGGGGCTTGTTCTATGTGGGATGGAGTCAATGCCAGGCACATGTTCTGTGAGGAGTGTGGCCAATTACAGGGGCTTGTTCTTGAGAGAACTGGACCAATGTCGGGCATGTTTTGATAGGCCAGGGACAACGGTAGTGTGGATATTCTGTGAGGGGCAGGGCCAATGATGGGCATGTTCTATGAGGGAGTGGACCAATGCCAGGTGCATGTTCTGTGAGGAGCAAAGCTGATGTAGGGCATTTTCTGTGAGGGGCAGAATCTATGGTAGGATTAGGGCCTGGGAATGACTTGACTTGACATCCCTAGCCACTCTCTTCCTTTATGGAATGTCTGGGATAGTGATGGCCTGGCCTAGGCAATACTCATGTGGAACCTCCTCTTTTTCCTCTGCCTCTGCCCCCAGCTCATCCTGGTGGCCAGCGACCTGGGCCAGCCCGTGCCATATGAGACCATGCAGCCACTGCAGGTGGCCTTGGAGGACATCGATGACAATGAACCCCTCTTCGTGAGACCACCAGTGAGTGACCCATCCCACACAGTGGGAATTCACCTGCTCAGGCATGGTCAATACATCCACAGCCTTGCTGCATGCACAGTTGTGCTTGGGAACTTTGTATACATTTCATAATCACGCATTCCAGAGCAGCTCTAGTAAAGAGTGAAAAGCAAAGGGGCCTAGGAGATGACACAGAGTTGCCAGAACTCAAGTTTGATTGCAGGAGCCTTAGCTTCAGTCTCTGGCATCACAGCACTGGTTGGGTGACCCTAATCATGCCTTCCCCACCCCTGGGTTTGAGTAGCACTACTCCACTAGGGGCAAACATGGAACCTTCCAGCCTGCACAACTGGACACTTTCACTGGTAGGGTCCCATACCACTGGACACTAATAGGGACCCCCCAACTCCCCTCCATGGAATAAAGCCAATGAAAATGCAGACATGCTCAAATTTGTACACATGTCATAAAAAAGCCCTCCACCGCTAGGCTCAGCACCTAGGCCAACTCTGCCTCCCACAAGCACCGTTCTCTGTGCACATGGCTCTTCTCACAAGGGAGACCTTTGTGAGTGCAAGTGTGGGTACTGGAAGACTTCAGAGCTCAGCCCTGCCCTCATGGCACCTGTCCCTGACCCTTGCTGAGGACCAAACCATTTGTCCTAGACCCTCTTAGGGTCCACAGTTCCTGCCACTCATACCACGAGGCCTGGGGGCTCCACATCTACAAAGCCCCCAGGCCTGAGGATGGGGCAGGAGCCAGAAGCCAGAACCTTCCTGTCCCAGCAGTGACAGCATTCCCCCCTGCAGAGAGGCAGCCCCCAGTATCAGCTGCTAACTGTGCCTGAGCACTCACCCCGGGGCACGCTCGTGGGAAACGTGACCGGTGCTGTGGACGCTGATGAGGGCTCCAACGCCATTGTGTATTACTTCATCGCAGGTGAGCCCTGATGGAGCTAGTGCCCAGTACCCTGGGGATGTGGACTCCCTACCCCTGACTCTGTCCCCCCTCATCCTGTGCCCCACTCCCACCTTCAGCTGGCAATGAGGACAAGAACTTTCACCTGCAGCCTGATGGACGCCTGCTAGTGCTGCGGGACCTGGACCGGGAGCGTGAGGCCACCTTCTCCTTCATCGTCAAGGCCTCCAGCAATCACAGCTGGACACCCCCACGGGGGCCCACTCCATCCCTAGACCCTGGGACTGACCTCACCCTGCAAGAAGTGCGTGTGGTCTTGGAGGACATCAATGACCAGCCTCCCCGCTTCACCAAGGCCGAGTACACTGCAGGTGCTGGGGCCAGCACTGGGCCACGGGGCAATGGGACCCTGCCCTACCCGTGGCTCATACCCACCTGCTCATTTCTGCAGGTGTGGCCACTGACGCCAAGATGGGCTCAGAGCTGATCCAGGTGCTGGCCCTGGACGCAGACATTGGCAACAATAGCCTCGTCTTCTATAGCATCCTGGCCATCCACTACTTCAGGGCCCTTGCCAACGACTCGGAGGATGTGGGCCAGGTCTTCACCATGGGTAGGGGCCTGGCCACCCAGAACAGCTCCAGCAGGGGGCACTGTCTACTTGTACTGGGGTCTGAGGAGGTGGGGGCCTTTGTGGGCACCTCTAATCTATCCATTATCCACCTTTCCTTCTTCCAGTTACTCAGCACACTGTTAATCCTGGCCTCTATACCTCCTTCTCTTCTGTTTTATTGACCTGTGATTTTTTTTTCTTTTTTGGAGGTTGGGAACACACCCAGTAGCACTCTCAGAAATCACTCCCGGTGGGCTCGGGGAACCCTATGGGACACCAGGTTGGCTGTGTGCAAGGCAAATGCCCTCCCTGCTATGCTTTCACTCCAACCCCAACCCTGTGGTTTTCTTTCTTCCTTCTTTCCTTGTTTTCTTTCTTTTTTTTTTATTTGTTTTCTCTCTCTCTTCCTCTCTCTCTCTCTCTCTCTCTCTCTCTCTCTCTCTCTCTCTCTCTCTCTCTCTCTCTCTCTCTCTCTCTCTCTCTCTCTTTGAGAGGTCACACCCAGTAGCCCTCAGGGATATTTCTGGCTCTGCACTCAGAAATTACTCCTCACAGGCTTGGGGACCACATGGGATGCCAGGGGATGAACCTGGGTTTGCCCTGTGCGAGGCAAACACCCTACCTGTTGTTCTATCACTTGGCCCCTCTCTTTTTCTTTTTCTTCTTTCTTTTTTCTTTTGTGAAGCAAGATTGATTTATTATAGAAATTTCCTTTTGGGGGGTTAGTATTTTGGGTTTGGCTTTTTTATTTATTTTTGTTTTGGAGCCACACTTGGCAATTCTTGAGAGTTACTATTGGCTCTGTGCTTAGGAATTATTCAAGGATTACTTAGGATTGACTCAAAGGGTCCATATAGAATGCTGAGAATCAAACCTGACTTGACCACATACAAGACAAGTGCTCTATCTGCTGTCCTATCATTCCAACCCCAGGAAGATAGGTGTTTTGTTTGTTTGTTTGTTTGTTTTGTTTTGTTTTGGGGCCATACTGGGAGATGCTCAGGGGTTACTCCTGGCTATGTGCTCAGAAATTGCTCCTGGCTTGGGGGACAGTATGAGATACTGGGGATGGAAACCAGATCTGTCCTGGGTCAGCTATGTGCAAGGCAAATGCCCTACCACTGAACTATCACTCTGGCCCAAGGAAGATAATTTTTTTTGTTTTTTGGGGGAGGCCACATCCATTTGATGCTCAGGGGTTACTCCTGACTAAGCGCTCAGAAATTGTCCCTGGCTTGGGGGGACCATATGGGATGCCAGGGGATCGAACCGCGGTCCTTCCTTGGCTAGCACTTGCAAGGTAGACATCTTATCTCTAGCGCCACCTCACTGGCCCCGGAAGATAATTTTTATAGAAAAAAAATTTTTTTTTTGGTTTTTGGGCCACACCCGGCGGTGCTCAGGGGTTACTTCTGGCTATCTGCTCAGAAATAGCTCCTGGCAGGCACGGGGGACCATATGGGACACTGAGATTTGAACCAACCAGCTTAGGTCCTGGATCGACTGCTTGCAAGGCAAACACCGCTGTGCTATATCTCCGGGCCCTAGAAAAATTTTTATGTAGCAGAGGTCACCTAGATGTGAGAGTTCAAGGAAGAAAATGAACTTCACCAGAGTGAAAAAAAACCCACACAGATAGACATAGAGTCAGGCAAGGGAGTACATAGGCTTGAAGAATAAGCCGAGACAGCTTTTCTACCTATGAACTTTCTTCCTTCATCCCAGCTCTTCACTGTTTCCTCATCGCTCCATCTAGGCCTCCAGCCACCATTCACTTGTCTACTGATTCAGCTACCATTTGCTCATCTGTCCACAATACGTTCTTCTCGTTTGCTGTTATGTCCATCCATTGTCCTCCCCATCTCATCATGCTCTTTTTCATGTGCTCACCTATCTTTCTGTGTGTGCCCCACATGCCCATTTCAGCCACTATGCCGGGCACTGGGGAGCCAGAACTGAGAGTTCACTAACTGCTTACAGCTTCATATGTTCCCTGGTGCACATTTTAGAAACTTCCCTAGTGGGTTGCCTTACTTCCTATCCCAGAGCCTTCCCTGCTGTTCCCTGGCCCCAGACATCAGTCCAGTCTCCTTGGCCTGACATTCAAGGTTTACTGGGTCTTCCTCCTCCTCTTCTACCTCCTCCTGGTCCCTCAGTCCCAAGTAGACTCAGTCTCCATCCACTTCACACCATCCTCTCCTGGGCCTCTGATTCCCTGCCTTCAGGCATTCTTTCTGCTCCCTGTAATCATCCTTTGAAGTCTAAATCAAGTACCACCAACATCTTCCCATGCTGCCTCTTAGCTCCTGCTGCTCTTACGTGAATAAACTGGGGCAAAAGTGATGTGGATTGAAGAGGCCACACAGCTGGGAATTGGCAGCTTCAAGGCTGTTCCTCTGGGCAGCTCTTTTCTTGGGAGGTTGTGAAGTTCTGATATGCATGCGTGTGTGTGTGTGTGTGTGTATGTGTGTGTGTGTGTGTGTGTGTGTGTGTGTGTGTGTGTGGCAGGTGCCCCCCCCCAGGACTTGTTGGTAGAAGTATGGTGGGAAGTTGTATGAAGCATAGTGGGCGAGTTTTCACCAGAGCCCCCATATGGACCGCACAATCCCAGACACCAAAGATGCATGGACACTTTGGATGGACACCACTCTGTCTTTGCAGGGCTGCGGCCCTGAGCATGGCCTTCCCCTGGTCCTGTCCATCAGCCCTGCCCCCTTCCTGGTATTCTGGATTGGAGGGCACTGGATGACTCCAGTATCCCGGGTGCTTCCTGCAGGGTATGTGGATGGTATCCTGCGCACCTTTGACCTCTTCATGGCCTATAGCCCTGGCTATTTCGTGGTGGACATTGTGGCCCGAGACCTGGCTGGCCACAATGACACAGCCATCATCGGAATCTACATCCTGAGGGATGACCAGCGCGTGAAGATTGTCATTAACGAGATTCCTGACCGTGTGCGTGGCTTCGAGGAGGAGTTCATCCGTCTGCTGTCCAACATCACTGGCGCCATCGTCAACACTGATGACGTGCAGGTGCCAAGGGCCACCAGAAACAGGAGGGAGGAGGAGGGGCAGAGTAACTGGATGGTCAACAGGCTGATGGGCTGCATCATCTCAGACACTGTGTGGGCCCCAGCATTGCTAGGTGTGGCCCCAATACAAAAAAAAAGTGCAGGGACTATATCTGGCAGTGATCAGGGGTTTACTCCTGGGTCTCCACTCAGGAATCACCTTGCTAGATCCTAGGGACCCTGTAGAATGCCTGGGATTGAGTCCAGGTTGGCTGGGTGCAGAACAAAGCACATTACCTGCTTTACTATAATTGTGTCCCCCATTTTGTTTTCCTTGTTTTTGTTTTTTTTTGGTTTTTTTTTTTTGTTTTCATTTTTTGGGGTCTTTTCTCTGTTTGTTTTGGGTCTACACCCAGTAGCAGTATATAGGGTTCTGTGCTCAGAAATCACTCTTGACATGCTCAGAGAACCAGATAGAATACCAGGAATTGAACATAGGTTGGCCACATCAAAGGCAAATGCCGTACTTACTCTGCTATCGCTCTGCCTCCCCCCTCAATTTAAGGAGGGATAGAGGGCCTGAGCAATAGTACAGTAGGTAGGGCTCAGGCTTCACATGCAGCTAAACTGGGTTTGATCTTCAGCACCCCATATGGTGCCAAGTCCTGCCAGGACTTGATCCCTGAGCACCACTGGGTGTGACCCAACCCCTCCATGTTTTTTAAATAAAAAAAGAAGATAAAGGGAAGAGATGGCAGGGGCATGAAAGTGAGTGTAGATACTCTAGTATCACTTAGCTGTGACCTGGGATACAGTTTCTGGCCCCAGGTGCTCATGTATGAACTGAGACTCTATAGTTCTCTGAGGAATAGGTCCTTGGCAGTAACAGGGTATTAGGCAGTGAGAAGGAGGGGATCCACCGAGAGGGGCCCCCTCAGCCCCTACCCTTGCCCCCAGTTCCACGTGGACAAGAAGGGCCGGGTGAACTTCGCACAGACTGAACTGCTAATCCACGTGGTCAACCGAGACACCAACCGCATCCTGGATGTGGACCGGTGGGTGGAAGTCTACAGAATGGGTTTTAAAGACTCTGGATAGCCTCTTTCAGTGGCCTGCAAAGGTGGGCAGGCACAGGGAGAGGACAGAACCCAGAGATCCCTCTCCTGCCTGCACCACCAGGTCTGCCAAAGACTGGGGGGCGATTCACACACGGTCCTGTGTGAGGAGGGGTGCTGGGGCCTGCCTGCATGGACATGCATGTCTGAAGGTGGGACTGGGCAGCCTCACCCCATCTGGTAGGGTTCTCGGAGGTGTCCGAAGAAGGAGCTGAGGCCCCTGCCCTCGCCCACATTCAGGGTCATCCAGATGATCGATGAGAACAAGGAGCAGCTTCGGAACCTTTTCCGGAACTACAATGTCCTGGACGTGCAGCCGGCCATCGCTGTACGGCTGCCTGAAGACATGTCCGCACTGCAGGTAGCCCCTGCCCCCTTGAGTCTCCCTAGCTCTGCCACATCCTCGCCTGCTCATGCCCGGCCCTGCCCCCCTTCCCCAGATGGCGATCATCGTCTTGGCCATCCTGCTCTTCCTGGCAGCCATGCTCTTCATCCTTATGAACTGGTACTACAGGACTGTGTGAGTGAGCGGCACAATACCAGCTCTGGGGCCGACACCATCAGTGCCCGGCTTCCCTCCTTCCCTCCCTCACTGGCTTCTCTGCTTCTTTCCAGACACAAGAGGAAACTCAAAGCCATCGTGGCTGGTTCAGCAGGTGAGCAGGGTGGGGATGAGGAAGGGCCTGGACGGATGCCTCCCCAACCCCTTTCCCAGCCCTGGGACCCTTCGCCTCCACCCTGGCCTTGTTCCTGCAGGGAACCGCGGCTTCATCGACATCATGGACATGCCTAACACCAATAAGTATTCCTTCGACGGGTGAGTCGATCCTGAGACCAAATCTGGGCTGTGGGCGCCCCCTGGAGGGGTTTCCATCTCTTTTTTTTCTTTTCTTTCTTTTTTCTTTTCTCTTTTTTTCTTTTTCTTTTATTTTCTTTCTTTCCTTCCTTCTTTCTCTTTATCTCTTTCTTCCTTCCTTTCTTCCCTCCTTCTTTCTCTTTGTCTTTCTCTTCTCTTTTTCTGTCTTCCTTCCGTTCTTTCTTTTTCTTCTTTCTCCTTCCTTCTTTTCTTTTTGGTGGGGGTGTTTTGGGGCCACATCCATCGGACCTCGGGTTACTCCTGGCTCTGCGCTCAGAAAGCAATCGCTCCTGGCTGGCTGGGGGACCCTGGGGATCAAACCAGCATGGGCCACGTAAAGACAAACACCCACCCCTGCTGTGCTGTCACTTTGACCCCTTCCTCTCCTCTTGCAACCCAGAAATTCGGCCTCAGGGCGCCAGCTCTGAAGTCCTCTGGCATGTTCCAATCCCTTGGGTGCTGGGGCTGGAAGGAGCCCCATGGGGTTCTTGTCTGCGCCCGGGTTTCATGAAAGGCAGCACCACAGGCCCGCTTGCGGGTCGGTCGGGGTGAACGGGACCAGGCCGGCTCGACTGAAGGCCTCTGGCTCTGCTCCCCGGCAGGGCCAACCCAGTGTGGCTGGACCCCTTCTGCCGGAACCTGGAGCTGGCAGCGCAGGCCGAACACGAGGACGACCTGCCGGAAAACCTGAGCGAGATCGCGGACCTGTGGGGCAGCCCCACGCGCACCCACGTGAGGCCGGGCAGGGTGGGGTGTTTTGGGGCAGGGCACCCAAGGCTTAGCTTGGAACTGGCCATGGGGAAGGGTTGTGCCCAGAGGGGCGTGTCCTGTGCAGATGTGCCAGGGCTCACCACCTCGGTGCCTTTCCCCAGGGAACTTTCGGGCGTGAGCCTGCAGCTGTCAAACCTGATGACGACCGCTACCTGCGGGCAGCCCTCCAGGAGTATGACAACATTGCCAAGCTGGGTCAGATCATCCGGGAAGGGCCCATCAAGGTGAATCCCCACCTCAGGCTTCTGCACCCGAACACCCACCCACTTACAGACATGCACTGCTGATCCCAGATGCCTGCTGAGAGGCACAGGGGAAGGGACTGGGCTAGGTGGGAGAGGGAACATTCTGGGAATCAGTGGTGTGCACCCGCAGCCTCTGCTAGGGCATCCCCCCCCCCCCGACCCCCGACTGGGGCCTAAGCAGCAGGGCAAGGCGGCTGAGGAGCAACTTCCCATTTGGTGTCAGCGCCCTGCATGTGCCCTCCCAACATCCCTAGATTCACCTGCTGAATAATGAAGGGGGCCAGCAGGAAGGGTTTTGGTGGGGGCTTCACCCTCTCCGTCCCCCAGGGCTCGCTGCTGAAGGTGGTCCTGGAGGATTACCTGCGGCTCAAAAAGCTCTTTGCTCAGCGGATGGTACAAAAGGCCTCTTCCTGCCACTCCTCCATGTCTGAGGTAGCTGGGTGGCCAGGGAGCTGTGTGCCGTGCCCCAGCCCTGGGGGTGCTTTCTCCTCTCTGCCTCTCTGCCTCTCACTGGGGTTGCTCTTCTACTCTGCCTCTGTCTCTGTGTCTCTCTCACTCAACTCCACACACACAAACACACACACACTCTCTCAACTACACATACCCTCTCTCTTCTACACACACACACACACACACACACACACACACACACACACACACACCTCTGCCTGTGTGTCTCTCACTCACTCTCTACACTGCTAGGTTAGCAGCAAGGGTGGGTGGGGGCCAGTGAGTGAACAGAGGCAAGTTCTACAATCCATCCTGAGTGGGCTGCCTCAGAAACAGGTGGGTTCCAAGTACTCTCAGATTTAAGGAGCCCTAAGTCCTTCCTGTGAAGGGAACTCAAACATCCACACTTGCCTGCAGTGACTCTTGACACTGACAGTTTAAAAACAGAAAGTTGGGGGCCAGCGAGGTGGCGCTAGAAGTAAGGTGTCTGTCTGCCTTGCAAGCGCTAGCCAAGGAAAGATCTCACGACCACGGTTCGATCCCCCATTGTCCCATATGGTCCCACCAAGCCTGGGGCAATTTCTGAGCGCTTAGCCAGGAGTAACCCCTGAGCATCAAATGGGTGTGGCCCTAAAAACCAAAAACAAACAAACAAAAAAAAAACCCAGAAAGTTGGGGGTTGGATGGTACATTACAACAGGGAATGTGCTGCCTTGCATGTGGTTGACCTGAGTTCAATTACAGGCATTCCCATAGGATTCCCGAGCCTCTAAGGAGTGATCACTGAGCACTGTTGAGTGTGACCAAAAGAATGAAAAATAGAAAGTGAGACTGAGGCCTTAAATTCACTCCTAGCCCCTCTCAGCTTTCAGCATCACTGCATCCAAGAACAGAACTTCCACTAGGAGGGAGAGGCCCCTACACTGATTTTATTAAGATTTTTAAGTTAGACAGGGGGCCAAAGTGATAGTATGAAATGGTGGGCCATTTGTTTTAATTGTGGCTTACTGGATCCTCGGCATCCCATATAGTCCAGAAGTAATTCTGAGTGCAGAGCCAGAAGTCCTGAGCATTGCAGGTAAGCTGTTCCTGGATGGCCCAGACTCCAAAGAGGGAGTTGCAGGGGACCTTCAGACAAGTGGGTGCCCTGGCCTTTTGCAGCTGATCCAAACGGAGATGGACGAGAACACGGGGGACCGCAGCCCGGGTCAGGGCAGTCTGCACTTCCGCCAAAAGTCGCCCATGGAGCTCAGGGGGCCCATGGGGCATGGCAGCTCACGCACCCTGCTGCCCACTGACCTCAACAGCCTGCCCGAAGATGACCAGAAGGGCCTGGGCCGCTCGCTGGAGACGCTGACGGCCGCTGAGGCCAACGCCTTGGAACGTAATGCCCGCACCGAGTCAGCCAAATCCACACCCCTACATAAGCTCCGTGACGTGATCATGGAGAGTCCCCTGGAGATCACCGAGCTCTGACTGGGGTGTGGGACTCTGGGTACAGGCAGGACAAGGGTGGCAGAAGGACCGTGGGCTCCCACACTGGCCTCTCGGATCTTTGCCTGATGCTCATTCAGCATCTGATCTCGATCTTCATAAAATTTGTTATTTTTTTAAGAAAATCAAAAATGTTCAGTGTCCAAGGACAGGAAAGGAAGCTCGCTGGGGCCCAGGAGCCTGAGGACCAACAGTTAGATCCAGGCTGAGGTGACAGGCCTGCCTTTGACAACGCACCCCCCCCTCAGGTCTCTGACAATCCCATGGCCTTCCTGTCACCAGCGTGAGGCCCATTTCCCAGCTCCAGTGGGTCCACAACCTCTCCATCTCCCCACCATGCCCCCCTTCTGAATGTCAAGTGTTTGTGTAGACACCTTTTCTACATTTAAGTTATTCCTTTAGTAGTCAGCCCTTGTTTTCAGTTGGTTACTCACTGAATGTTTCTGGAATGGTCTGAATTTTAAAAAGCAACTCACAAGGAACTGGTATGTTCTCTGACTATTCGTGGCACTGGGGGAAGGGGTGTGTGTGTGTGTGTGGAAACATGGGGGAACCCATGAGACTGACTGCGGGTACTAGGGGCCTCCTGTGGCCTCCACGCCGATTACCACAGAAACTTGTATTCGGTCTGGCTGACAGAACTTTATTGTTAAATCAGACACTAGTGAAACAAACTGGTAAGGCTGGTAATTAGCAACTGCCCATCTGGCCAGCTCTGCTCACTGGCTCCTGGTGCCAAGGAGGGAAAGGGGTAGAGCAGAAGGGGGCTTAACAGTGGCCAGCAGCCCCGAGAAGGTGGGGTCAAAACAGCATCTGGGAGGGCAGGGGCCGGAGGTCACCACTGTCCATGCATGCCGGGGCCATAGGAGCAGGTCGCATCTAGCCTTTTCCCAACACACTCCTACAGAACCCCCAAACAGTGTCACTGGGAGAAAACTGGGGAGCAGGCAGACTGGCCCAGGAACCTAGTCCCCCCTGGGTACCTCCCTGACACCAAGGACCACACTGGAAACTTCTAGTCCATTCATATCAGATCCTGGTATGTGATGGCCAACAGGCCAGGGGAACTGCAGGCCCTTGGAGAAAGCAGGAGCCTGGTGTCATCATGAGGTACCCACTGCCCACCACACAGCCCTCCCTAGGGCCATCTCTACTCCTCATAGGCAGGGGGCATTTCAAGTCCAAGACATCACGTCGAGCAGAGGGTAAGGGAGGGGCACGGAGGCGCCTCTGCCCCAGCGGTGCTAGAGAAAGGGGTGAAACAGAGGGGAAGACAGTCCTGGTTCTGGTATCTCCATCCACAAATCTGGGCAGCTGTATCAGAGATGCAAGTAGGAGGAGCTGGCACTGCTTCTGGGGTCAAGAGGCCTAGTTCCACACATGGCGCTTGCAGTGCTCCACAGCCTGGTAGGAGAGAACACAAACCTGAGTTCTTGGGAGACAAATGGATCTGCCCTACTTGGGGCAATGTAACCAGGCTGAACAGGGGCCAACGTCCAGACTCGATACCTTGAGCACTGAGGCCAAGAAAAGCCACTAAGCAACCACCAGTGTGGCCCCAAAATAAAAGAAAACCCTAAGATGGAAGGTGGGGGCCCTGGATTGGGGGAGTCCATGACCAGAATCCCCTCACCCAGCAGCAGGGGTGCACAGGCTTGGGGATCCCCTGTGCTGTGAAGGGGTGGGGATGGGCAGGACCTGCCCTCGGTGCAGTGTTGACCCGAGACTACATGGCCAGCCTGACCCCTCGGGCCCACTGGGCATGTATGTAGTCCACCCATGATAGAGGCTGGTGTGGGCATCAGCGCCCACCGAGCAGTGTTCTGGCACCCAAAGGCTGCCCAGCAGGTGGCAGTTTGCAGGGCTGGTCAAGACGTCAGTGAGACCTCCTTGGAAGAGGCTGGCTGGGCCCCCCATCCACCCAGGTAACACAAGTGACAGGACCGACTTTGGCCAACCTGAGCACACTGGGGGCCCAAGAGCTTCAAAGGTACACAGGGAAGCAGATGCACCAGCTGCTACTTACATTGCACAGAGCTGCCGACTCCATGTTCTGGCACCAGAAGCTGGGGCCCCAGACACACTTCTCAGTGCCCAGAAGTGGCATCTGCGCCGCAGGGCAGGCACCAACCTTCTACAAGATGACAGAAAAGGTAGAGGAAGGTTTAAGAATCCTTTGTGAGGGGAGAGTATCAGCTTAGGGACTGAGACAATGGGTCCAGAAGCCTGCTCCCCAACTTCCTGATGTCCCAGCAAAGTATCCCCAAACTGCCTCACAGATGAGCATCTCGGAGGAGCCCTCCAGGGCCCAACCAGCTGGTGGCACTTACCTGGCACACGAAAGGTGGGTCCATCATCTCCACCAGGATCTGCATCAGCAACGGCTCATACTGGGTTACGAAGGAATTGCACTGTGAAGGAAACAGAGCAGCTGAGGAAGAAGTCGTGACGGGGGGTGGGTGTGTGTGTGTGTGTGTGTGAATGCCCCCAAGTACCCCCAAAGGTAGCCTCACTGGACTAGCAAGCCTGGAGGAAGTAGTCACTTCCTCTCCAAACTTCAACTAGGGGCCCTTTGAGCAGCCCTGTACCTCATCCTTGTAGGGGTCGGGCAGGAAGTGGCAGCCTTTCTCCAGAGCACCCCGGATCCTTTCCTCAGTGCTGTTCTTCTCCAGATTCTCTTCCAGATAGCCGACCAGCTTCTTGCACACTTCGCAGAAGCCGTCATCCTTCTTCTGAGTCTTCTTGGCCGGAACCACATGCACTGCACCAGAGGGCACAGTTCAGTGTGGGCAGGGAGGCAGAGCCCGAAGGGGCAAGGCCAGGGATGGGGACAGAGATGGGCCTGGCCTCACCCCCACCCTACCCACGCCCCAGCAGGGCTCACCAGTGAGTGCAGGCACGCCTTTGGTGGGGCAGAGGCCAACCATGGAGCACACCAACTCGGGGCTCACGTCCTGCAACAGCATGGTCAGTAGGCTCCTGCCGTATGTGTCCACCACCTCCTGGCACTCTTGGGCCATGGACGCCGGCAGCTTTGAGCATATCTTATCAAACATGCCGATGATTTCTTCCTGAAACATGAGGCAAGAGCGAAGGTTAGTGAGAAACCGGGAGGTTCAGAAATACCAGCATAGCTAGGGAGCAAGTAAGAACCACCCCCCACCACACAGAACTGGGCAGCAGCAGAAAGCACAAACCTGTATAGGTAGGGGGGGTGGTGGTGGTGGAGAAAGGCAGAGAGGAGTCCCCACAACCCCAGCACAGTGACACCACAGTGACATCACCTATCTTAATGGAGACTGTTTCCACACACCAAAGACCAAAACACAGCTCATCCCGCCCCAGGTTCCTTTGTAAAGAGCCGCAGAGCTCACCAGACTGCACCAGGCCCACCAATGAGAGCACCTCCACCCCAGCTCCTGAGGAGGGCCACGCTCCCCACAATATACGTACCTCCGTCTGGTTGCTGTCAATCCAGCTGACCAGCTCCTTCACCACCTGCTCACACATGTCACATAAAACACCGTCCTTCACTTGGACAAGGTCCTTCTGCCAGAAAATGGGAAAGGGAGATAGAGGCTTCACTGTTAGGCTGGGCCCTGCCCCTGCCCCTTCCAGCTGGCCGGTGAGCAGCACACTGAGACTGCTTACTGCAACCCCCAAGTGAAGGCAGCTGCCTTCTATTCTCTGTGTCCAGTCAAGAACCTGCTATTATACGTCCCCCTCCCCAAACCCCTACCATCACCTCCACTGAAAATAATCAGACACACAGACAGTGTGGAAAGCCCTCCCCACGTCCCTGGTCAGAGGTGCTGGCTTAGGTCCCCATTTCAGCCTTCAGCATTCATTCATGGCAGGGTGAGAATTCACTATCTGCAAATAGTCAGGAGATTCCAGTCTCAATAAGGACTACTGGGAAGGCACTTAGCCTTGCCTGTGGCCAATCCAGGTTCAATTCCCAGCCAAGAGTGGTGGAGCATGGAGGTTTTTTTTTTTTTTTTTTTTGGTTTTTGGGCCACACCCTGTGACGCTCAGGGGTTACGCCTGGCTATGCGCTCAAAAGTTGCTCCTGGCTTCTTGGGGGACCATATGGGACGCCGGGGGATCGAACCGCAGTCCGTCCTAGGCTAGCGCAGGCAAGGCAGGCACCTTACCTCCAGCGCCACCACCCGGCCCGAGCATGGAGGTTTTTAACCACAGAAGGTGCTGGAGAATTAAAAATGGACGCCCGTGCCTGGAGGCTTCTGCCCAAGGGACCAGCTGTGGCCCAAAACAAAACAAAACAAAACAAAACAAAAAGTAGGGGGGCCAGAGCAATAGCACAGCGGTAAGGCGTTTGCCTTGCATGCGGCCTACACAGGACAGACCCCAGTTCAAATCCCAGCATCCCATATGGTCCCCCAAGCCTGCCAGGAGCGACTTCTGAGCACAGAGCCAGGAGTAACTTCTGAGTGCTGCCGGGTGTGAACCAAAAACCAAAAAAAGTAAAGTAGGCTTTTTCAGTACCAGGATTTATTTTATTTCAAGTGTTGTAGTTTTGGTCACACCCAGCAATGCTGACAGATTTCTCCCGGTTTTATAAGGAGGAATTACTCCTGGTATTGTTTGGGGGACTCAAGAGGACACGGGATCACATAACTAGGGTTTCTAAACAAGCAAATACACTGGGGAGGTAGTGGCTGCATCACATCAACACACACACACACACACACACACACACACACACACACACACACACACACACACACACACGCAGGTGGAGTTTGGCACAGTGACACACACACACCTCGTACCTTAATGGGCTGCATACATACACACACACACACACACACACACACACAGTGACACCATGTACACCTCAATGGGCTTCACACACACACACATACACACCCCAGGCAGGTAGAGTAGAGTTTGGCAAGTGACACCTCGTACCTTAATGGGCTTCACCAGCTCCAGGGCAGGAATGACGTCCTTAGAGACAGCTTTGGCAGGAACCAGCTTCTGCATGGGCACCTTCTGTGGCCCGTCACAGAACCCAACTTCTGTGCAGATCTCCTTGGGTTGCTGAGAAGGAGGAGAAAGCATTAGCTAGGGCTGTTCCCCAACCTGTTCCTTCCTTCCTTCCACCACAAGCGGGGCAGGGTAGGAAGAGGCAGCCAGATCCCAACGTCCAGGCAGACTGACAGCCAAAGCCTCTGACCAAGAGTCCCATAATCAGCATTCAAGAAGCAATTCTACAGAGCAGCAGCCAGAGGAAGCCATACAGAACAGGCCAGCTCCAACTTTATCACGTAGCCCAAGGCCTACACCTTCGGCAGCAGCTGAACACCCCCCTGTGCAAGGACCCATTTCCTGGAAGCCAACTATGGATGTAGGAAGGAACCCAACTGCCTTCTGTGCAGAGAGGGACTTAACTATGCCACAAGCTTACAGGAACAAACAAAACCATGCCTGCCCGACGGGACAAAAAAGAACCATTGAGAATGACTTCTTGAGAAGATGTCAGCTTTTCACAGAAAACTTCTCTAATTTCCACAATTCTGCAAGCACTTTGCCCACTCTGCCAGGGAAACCCAATGCCCCAGGAGGGATAAACAAGTTGGGTGTCAGTCATAAGGTTTTCACATGGATCCCCCTTTCCCATCTGGGCCCAAGACCATGGAGGAAACCCCCCCACCTTAGTCAAAGCAAGGGTAAGAGGAAATGCAGGTTCTTTGTCAGAAGGTTCCTCTATCTGAGAGCTCCATATGAACAGCGAAGGTCTAACTAATTAAACTGGAGTCTAAAAAGCGCAACCTGGGGCTGGAGCCTTACATTCAGCCAAACAGGGTTTGATCCCCAGCATCCCATGTGGTCCTGAGCCTGCCAGAAGTGATTTCTGAGGGCAGATTCAGGAAGTAATGCCTGAGTACCACCAGGTGTGGCCCAAGACCAAAATAAATAAGTAATAAAAATTAAAAAATAAAAAAGCACATCCTAAATAACCTGTTTGAGGGGCTGGAGTGACAGCACAGCGGTATTTGCCTTGCAAGCAGTTGATCTGGGACAAACTGGGGTTTGATCCCCAGCATCCATTATGGTCCCCCAAGCCTTTTAGGAGCGATTTGAGCAGAGCCAGGAGCAACACCTAAGCACCACTGCATATGCCCCCCCCCCCAAAAAAAAAAAAAACAAAACTCAATAGCCTGTTTGAGGTGTGCCTGGAAAACAGGGAGCAACCAGAAAAGAGCCAAAGATGTAGCTTTTTAGGAAAATAAAAAGACCAACCATTCTGGAAGTATGTGGTGGTTCTGCCTGACTAAGGCAGATAAATCATTCCGGTTTCTAACCCTGTGACTATACTCGAAGAGGAGTTAGCTAGCACTCAGAGGGACAACAACCCCCAATAGTAGCAATTCTGAGCAGGGTTTGAGCATTCAGTTCCTGCAGATGCCAACCCGCCAGATCCCAACCATCTGATCTGGCTCCACAAAGGTGCACATACACTGATGGTTCAGAGGTTACATCTGGCCAGTGCCGGGAAACTGAAGTGCCCGCCTGCTCAGGTGGCCAATGACTTACTCATGCGACAAAAAGCATGACAGGACTAAAGCATGCAGTGTGCTGAGTCCGACAGAAACAAGGCACCTGGCTCCAGCAAGCTGGGCCACGGTGAGGAAAGCTGAGGGCTCTCTGGGGTTACCCACTGTCTCCACCACCACACATTCCTCAACACACAGGGCGCCATGCACTGACATGGTTTCCCACTGGCTTCACTTTCTGATCCCATGAAGGGGCAAGAACTTTTAGACCTCCAAGGCCAAGTCCTGGGGCAGCCAGAGGGGTAAGTCCCACTGGCGGCAGCCCTTGTATCTGTCAGAGCTACTAGAGTCATAGAAGAGCATACAGACAGACACCTCTACCACAAGAATGTTCCCCAGTACCTACCTGATCCTGCTATGAGACCAACAACAGGACATCGAGGTGAAAAGAGAGGAAGAAAGGACACCAGAGTTAAGAGAGACCAGAGCAAACTCAGAGCAGTTCAGGGCAAACACATACTGCTGCAGACTGACCTACCTTAATCCTACCACTGGCACTCAAGGGGCCCTGCAGCTGCCCCTCCCCACCCCATGAGTCCTCGGACCCCATGGCTATCAGTGCCAAATAATGCTCCAGGAGCAGAACTCCCAGAAGAGGGGTCTCCTGGGGGGGGGGGTCCTAACCCACTACAACCACAAGACACAAGAGTGTCTGGAAGAGGGGGCACCAGAAGGAGGGGATATACCCAGACAAGTGTGCCCATATGCAGGGTTATGCCCAGAGGAGGTGGAGTGTGCTATAACACATAGAAGGGCCTGGGACCCTGAAACTTTCTGCTGCCCCAGCCCTGACACACTTTCCTAGGAGGCCAAACCCCAGCCCACATAGGCCAGTCTGAGCTATGTCCGCCCTGCATGCCACCTCAGGGCCAAAACCCTGATACCACAAGCTATCTGGCACAAGGGCGTCCATCACACTTTTTGTGCTAAGGTCAATGGTGAGCCACGGGAGGAGAAATTAGTTACTTAAAATTTTTATCCCACCTGCCAGTAGACATTAGAGATATTTTCAAAGTCTCCTGACCAATAAACTTTCACATTCAAAGTGCAAACTATAGGCCTTAAAGTCCTACTTCATGACCAAAATTGTTTCTGGGCTGCTGTTTTGTTTGTTTCTGGGCTTCTTCCCTGTGATGTGAGGCTCAGTGTCCCGTCTAGCAGTGCTCAGAGTTGCTGCAGTGCTGAAGACAGAACCTGGGCCTCCTGCAAGGCAAACACCCTCCCCACTCACTGTGCTATCATTTCGGTCCTATGGATTTATTTTCTAATGTTTAATGAGAGAAATGTCTTAGTTCTAAGAGAGTGGGTGAGGTGTGTTCAGACTGAACTGAAGTTTCTGCCCTTCGAATGCCTGGTCCCAGATTCGCTGAGCTAGTGATGGGGAACTTAGGAGCACAAGTAGGCAGCATAGCGCGTAATGAGGCAGGGGCAAACATGCGTGTGAGTGATGAAACAAATTCTGTTCCAGCTGACCACCCAGGTCACCTGCGAGACGTTCTTTCCCACCCCTTAGGTGCAGACATCTTTGTAAACCGCCTCAACATTTTTGTTAGGGGGCTGAAGATAGTGCACAATGCGTAGGGTGCTTGCCATGCATGTGGCCAGCCAAGCTCAATCCCTGGAATCACCAATAGGGTTCCCTCCAATCCCAGAGTGAATCCTGAATGCAGAGCCAGGAGAGGAATAAGCCTGAACACTGCAGGGTATGGTCCCAAAACGAAACAAATAATTAAGGTGCTTGCAGTAATCTATGGGCTGAGCACATGCTTTGTGCGCAAGAGGTCTGGGTAGGATACAGGATGTCCAGCACCACCCAAGCAATAAATCAAGAGCAAACCTTAAGCACTGCTAGTCAGGACCCCTCAAACCAGCAAAACCTTTAAAGGGCCAGGGAGCACTCATGGGCCAGAGGGCCTACTTGTCACACACCACATTCCCAAGTTGGGTTCCAAATACCACACACCCACACATCCCTTCCCCATGCAGGGCAGCCCAGGCAGCACTTGGCACCACGGGGGAGCACTCTGCTGAGCACTGAGTTGTTGGGCTCAAGTATTCCTAGGAGCACCCCTACCCAAAAGAAAATTCTCAAGCAAGAGAGCTACAAACTCCCAAGCCTCCTGCACCGTAGGAGGGCAGGTCTCAGAAGAGCAGGGCCTACCCCATGAGTCTCAATTACTCAGTTCTGCTCCAGCAGCACAAAATGAGGATCGGGTCCTCCACAGAACCAACCACAGTGCAAAGCCTAATGCAAGGATGGCTCCAACCCCACATGGCAAAGTCAATGGCCATGGTGGGGGATAGGGTACCCTCCTCAGCTCTGAGCTGGCTACTCTGACAGGGACACACGAGGAGCCAAGCCAGGAGGTAGGAGTGCAGCTCAGCCCCAAAGCCCAGAAAGGGACATTCATCTCACTTAGAATTCAGGGCCTGATTGCAGGCCTGGCACAGCCTCAAGCTGACATCGCCAGGCAGAAGTGGATCCAGCAAACTGCAAGCTTGCAGAGGTTAATCCACTTTAGCCACCCTTCACCTACCCACCCCCTGCAAGGGGAAGGCGCCTTTTGTGGGGAAATGGGTCTACTGGTCATAGTGATCTCATTTTGCCCCTAAATCAGGACTCAAAGGGGTAAATAAAAATAAGCCACCAAGTTCAAGTTTCCTGGGAATCACCAAGTCTGAAACAAAGAGCAAATACCGCCAGAAAAGGGGACACCTACCATGTGCATCATCATCTGGACAGCCACCTCGGAGTACTGGCTGATGTAGTTCTTACACTGCGGAGACAGGATGCAAATTAGGGCTGCAACTGAGCTCCACCGACAGAGGCCTTGACAAATCTCTTTTTTTTAAAAAATAGTAACTTTCAAGCCAGAGCGACAGTACAGAGCATTGGGCATTTGTCTTTCAAGTGGTCAACCCAGGTTCGATCCCTGACATCCCATAGGTCCCCTGAGCCTGCCAGGTATCATTTCATTTGGGGTGGGGAGGTGATACCCAGTGACGCTCAGGGGTTACTCCTTGCTATGGGCTCAGAAATCGCTCCTGGCTTGGGGAAACCATATGGGATGCCGGGAGATTGAACCACGGTCCATCCTAGGCTAGCACCAGCAAGACAGACACCTTACTGCTCCGGCCCCTTCCAGGTGTCATTTCTGAGTACAGACCAGGAGTAACTCCTGAGCACCACCAGGTGTGGCCCAAAAACCAAGCAACTCTGAAATGACACAGCCAAGTCCTGGGCAGCTCTTCTAAGAGCCACCAGCTATCACATATCCCAGTGAGGGAGCTTTGCTTCTGGAATCTAAGGATATGTTCCTGGGGGCCATGGCAAGGCTTGAAGCCCACAGAAGCAAATCCATTTGCACCCAACATATTTTCATACCAATCAAGAGCCCCATGAAGTAGTTCTGAACCCTTGAGGCCGGAGCAATAGCACAGCTGCGTTGCTGAAAGAGCTATTTGAGTCAACTCCAAGACCATAGATTGGAATGTCCAATATAACAAACCCCCCCCAACACACACACACACACACACACACACACACATTCTCTCTCTCTCTCATTCTCTCTCTCTCTCCTCTCTGTCTCTCTCTCTCAGATTAGAATTTCAATATTACATCCCCCCAACACTATCTCTCTTTCAGACCATAGATTGAAATGTCCAATATAACAACCCCCCAGCACATACACACACACACACACACACACACACACACACACACACACACACACACACACACACACACTTTGGTCCCCAAAGAGCCTAAATCCAGTTCAAGGCAACCTTGGTACAGAGAAAAGAGGAAGATTCCTGCTTCCCTTCCCACTCCTGTCAGCAGCCCAGCCAGCCCAGCCAATCAGTCCAGCGTGGCTTGGGCCACAAGCGAGCTCACCATATCAGCCATGCCAGGCCCCAGGTGGTCACACTGTGCCTTGACGTGGTCCAGAAAGGTCTCAACGAAGGTCGAGTTGTCCCTGATAGCGCTCTGGATATCGGTTATCATCTGGACACAGTCCTGGCACACGTCCTCTCCCGGCTGCAGAGAGGAAGTGCTCAACTTAGGGCCCTGCCCACGTCCTGCCAGTCTACAGAGAACCCGGCTCACTGTGCACTTACAGCCAATCTAGAAAACCCTAAGGCCCAGGTTAGGAGCCCAGGGAAGGTGAGTGCACCCTCCCCCCACCTGCTCCCTCTGCCCAGCCTCCCCACCTAACCTTATGCTGAGGATTGCTGCGGGGGCTGTTCTGGGGGTACAGCAGGAGAGGGATGTTGGCCATGAAGGGCGCTACCACCTCGGACAGGTCCAGCTCAGGGATCGTGTTGGACTCCAGCTGTTTCTTGTGGTTCAGCTCTGCCAGGTGCTTCTGTTCAGACTGACAGAGATTAACTGCCGAGCACACGGTGGTAGGGTTGTCCTGGAGGCCAAAGAACACAGGTGGGTTGGACACATCCCTTGCAAGGAAAGCTGAGCCATCTGCCCAGGGTACCTACCTACACCCCTGATCCTTAAGTTAAATTAAATCCCTTAAGGCCCTGTCCCCAACACTCTTGGTTTCATAAGTGCCTCATGTCCTGAGGGCTTTGGGAATCCCACAAACCTGGCTGCTCAGAAATGTCAACCCTAGTTTCTGCTAGCTGAGCATCCTCAGAGCTAGACCAACAAAGAGATAGACAGACAGACAACGTTCACAAAAACAACTGCCGTGGCTTGCTCAAGGGGCCAGTGAGAAATGGAACTGAAGTTTATCAAGTCAGCAACCAAGAACATGCAACTGGCTAAAGTTATTTCCTGTGTCCTCCCACAATCGCTGTCGGAAGCGGCGAAACAGAGGACTCGAACCATGGGAATTCAGGCAAAGTCCTGCTTTTCCTTGTTCAGTGGCACTTTCCATTTCCAACCCCCTGCTCCCCAATCTGGTGTGTCCTGTCCCCAGGGCCTGAAAGTGGGCGCTGGTCATGTCTGCCACCTACCAGAGTGTCTTTGAGCATGTTCAATAGGAGAGGGAAGTAGTTGTCAATCATCTCCTTGCAGTTTTCAGACTCTGACCTTGGCATCCAGTCACAGGCGCGCTCCATGTACTCAAGGGCTGTTTCCTGCAGAGGACAGAGAACAGAGAGGATCAATCGGGATGCAGTTTTTTTTTTTTTTTTTTTTTAAAGGCGGGAGCCAAGCCAGGCCCCAATCCACCGAGCTCTCAGAAAAGAGCTGCTGGGGAGAGGACGCAGAGGGGGCACGGCTCCAGCAGACCCGGAGACAAAGAAAGGACAAGCACAAGCACGGGCGTCACTCTGAACAAGGCGCCTCTCAGTCTGATGCTCAGACAAGGGAATTGTGAGCAAAAGAGGACAGGAACAAGTGGACCCAAAGTTCACAAGGCCCAATCTACCCACCTGGGTCTGAATACCTCCTTTCCTGGCCTGCAGCCTGTGTTCACACAAGCTCTAGCTAAGAAGTTTTGTGGCATGTGTCAAGGATGGGGGAGGGAATGGGACAAACAGACCATGAGAATTAGGTGTCCACCACCTACCCGCTCCCCCCCAAAATGAATGTGACCCTAAACAAAGTCCTCTCTGAGTCTAGTCACAGTGGCCATGTGACATCCACACATAGGGCTCACCTCAGTGCTGTTGTCTAACACAGCGTCGTCCAAGGCGACAATGACATCTCTACACAGGGTGCAGGGAAGTGATTTCTACAGGGGAAGAAAAGCAAGATTGGTTGGTATGTGTTAGATGGAGCCCTCCCCAATGAACAGGCAGGCAACTTCTGGTGCTAACTTTCTGGAAGTCAGAAACAAAGGCATCTGCAGACTCACTTCCCAGAGACCAACCATCCTGGCACACCAGAGTGGTACACAGATACAACAGCAGAAGGAAACTCTGCCCCAGCAGGACCAAACACTCCCGATCGGGGCCGGAGAGATAGCATGGAGGTAAGGTGTTTGCCTTGCATGCAGAAGGTCGGTGGTTCGAATCCCGGCATTCCCATATGGTCCCCCGAGCCTGCCAGGAACGATTTCTGTGCATAGAGCCAGGAGTAACCCCTGAGCGCTGCCAGGTGTGACCCCCACAAAAAAAAAAACAAAAACAAAACAACAACAACAACAAAAAAAAAAACCCACTCCTGATCATATCTTGAAATGCTGGCAATAAAAAGCTATAAGGGGTGGGGGGTTGGACAGACAAGTAGTAACAATAGGGAGGGTGTTTGCCTTGACTGCAATTGAACCCCCATTCGATCCCGGCACCCCAGGTGGTATCCTAAGTATCCCCAGGAATGATCCCTGAATGCAGAGCCAGGAGTAACTGAACTGCTGAGCACTGTGGGAGTTGCCACAAAGAACCAAAAATAGCATAAAACAGGGAGCCGGAGAGATAGCATGGAGGTAAAGCATTTGCCTTGCATGAGGATGGTGGTTCAAATCCCAGCATCCCATATGGTCCCCTGAGCCTGCCAGGAGCAATTTCTGAGCGTAGAGCCCGGAGCAACCCCTGAGCGCTGCCAGTGTGAACCAAAAACCAAAAAAAAAAAGTAAAATGGCACAAAACAAACAAAAAATTGGGAAGAGAAAAGAGAAAGAGTGATAGCAGTGGATAGAATGTTTTTCCTTGCATACGTCCAACTTTGGTTTGATCTCCGACATCCCATTTGATTCCCTGAAATTGTCAGGAGTAAC
Organism: Suncus etruscus; assembly: GCF_024139225.1. Taxonomy (NCBI): domain Eukaryota; kingdom Metazoa; phylum Chordata; class Mammalia; order Eulipotyphla; family Soricidae; genus Suncus; species Suncus etruscus. The sequence continues at coordinate 52,830,143 of NC_064862.1, read as the reverse complement.
CCTAAGGTCCATGTAGCCCCCCCCCCCCAAAAAAAAACAAACTGCTGAAGAAACAGACCCTGTAAAGCAGTGGTCCTCAAACTATGGCCCACAGGCCACATATTGTATTTGTTCCGGTTTTGTTTCTTCACTTCAAAATAAGATATATGCAGTATGCATAGGAACTTGTTCATAGTTTTTGTTTTTGCTATAGTTCAGCCCTCCAACAGTCTGAGGGACTAGACCCTGTTTAAAAAGTTTGAGGACCACTGCTGTAAGGTGAGGATGGGAAAAAAAAAAAAAAACATTGCGCAGTACATACGACCTGAACCCAACCTCGCATGGTTGAGTGAGTGAAAGAGGCGGGGCAGGAGCAGGGGCAGCGGCCAGCCAGGAATCCAAGGTCGGTCAGTCAGACCAGTGCGTCTGCTTGGGCACAGTGGTTCTGTCCCCACACTGCTCCCCTGGCAGTGCCATAATCACATGGAGCCACCGCCACACTCAAAGATTACAGGCATGATGCCAGTCCAGTGCCAGGCCTGGGCACCCAGGGCCAGGGAAATGCCAACTGGTCCTCCCTGCTCTCTGGAAGGCACCCATCTTGTGTCAACAAACTTCCAAGCCAAGGAGATCCGGGAACTAAGGTATCTAAGGGACAATCTTGAACCTTATCTGGGTTAGGGACACCAATATAAATCTTTGGTCCTAGTTGTGCATGGAGCACACCCTAGAGAGACCTAGGCTGACCTGGAAGCAGTGGTACTAAAAACATGGTCAGTGGGCGGAGGATATACAACAATAGGAGGGCACTGGCCTTGCACACAGCCAACTGGGTTTGATCCTGGGCATCCCATATGGCCCTCTGAGCACTGCCAAGAATGATCCTTGAGTGCAGAGCCAGGAGTCAGCCCTGAGCATTGCCAGGTTGTGGCCCAAAAACAAACAATCAAAAAAGAGCAGCAGCAAAGCTGAAAACAGACATGGAAGCAGCTGTGGCCATGGCAGCAGTTTCCAAGAAAGTTCAAAAGCCATTTCTCAAGAAGAGTGCTTGGAATTAATCCTCATCTTCATCCTGGTGGCCTGGAAGACCCCTGCCCTGCCCAGATTCGGACTGGCCTCTCCTAGGACAACCAGGCCTCTGGCAGTGAGTTGGCTGGTGCAGGTAGCAAAACTTAGAAGTGCCTTGATGCTCACAGGCTTAAAGGTCCCAACATTACTCTGTGTCTGAAGACAATGCAGTGCAGTTCCCTGGGCCTCCTTTTCCACCAACATTTGTCCCAGAGCTAATAAGACTTAGGGGCTGGATATGATATCCCATAATCACCCTCTTTACTGGGGTGAGTGACAAGAAAGGGATCTGTCTCTGGGAACTGCTCCAAGGCATGGGGGTAGGATGTGCCCCAAGAGGGGGGTGATGACAGGTGAACCCAAGGTCCCCAAGCCAGGTAGAAGACACTCACTGCAGTGGGCTTGTTCCAGACAGTCTGCACACAGTGCTGCACTGCCCCACACTCGGAGGCTGTCTTGATGTTCTGGCACCACACAGCTGAGCCTCGAGAACAATCCTTCAGGCCCAAGATGGGGCTACCTAGGGCTGAGAGAGAGGAGGTGTGAGGGCAGCAGCGTGATGCAGTGCCACAACCTCTCATGGCACTGCTGTGGCTCTTCACCCAAGCTAATCCAACAAAGACCACACCAGGGTCCAGTTCTGGAGGTCCCTATCACCACTACCACAGATGGCCCTCCCATCAGGAGTGATCTCTGAGCACAGATTCAGGAGTAACTCGAGCATCGCCAGAAGTGACACAAAGACAAAACAAACAAACAAAAAAAAAAATACTGTTTAGAAAGACCACAAGATTCACTCTGGTATGACAATGTGAGCACTGCAAAGCCAGTAGAACATTTCCACTGTAGTCATGAAGGAAGAAGGAAGGAGGAAGGAGGCCTGAGGTCAGAGGCCAGAGGCCCAGAAATGGGATTAGGACAAAATCAAAGACAGGTTCGCAACACCAGGAGAAATACAGATTAAACAAAGCATCTTTTGTTCAAAGCTGAACATACTCACGTAAGAGGGAGAAAAAAAAAGTCATTGTGGTGTGTGTGTAAGCAAAACATGGGGGTGAGAGCATGTGGAGACCTGCCTGTCAGTACAGCCAGGAGCTGCTCTGGGCTCAGTGCTCAGAAAAGCAGGGAAAGCCATCTCCCCAGTCTTAGGGGGTGTATGTGTCACTGAGCCTTCCAAGCACTTCTCACCACAGATTATTAGCAAGAAGCAAATTGAAATCTCCTTCCAAAGACAGATGCAGGTGGAGGCAGTACAGTGGGAAGGCCTTCCTTGAGACCAGCCTGAGTTCCATCCCCAACACCTCATGTGGTCCCTCCCTGTCAAGCCATCCAGGAGCTATTCCTGAACAAGCTTGGAATAAGTCCTACACACTGCTGGGGGGTGCGACTGGGAGTACAGACAGGACCCAATTTCCCCCCCCCCAAAAAAAAATGACAGTGAAGAGACCCAATTCTATTATAAACAGAAAACATTGGGCCCAAGTGCAGCAAACCCCATATTCCTCCAAGCAAATGGTTCTTGAGGCTGCAAGCTGCTTCTACTTGTAGGCCAAGGAGGGAAACAAGAGCAGTAGTGGCATAATGCTTGCTTGCATACCTAACGGGGATATGACAGAACTCAACAAACAGTCCAATGTCACGCCTTCCACAGACATATCACACCCCGGCAGACAAGACCACCAGGAGAGGAGATCCCACCAGGAGATGGAGGAAGGTCAGACCTTCTGGAACCAGTGCTTCACCCAGAGGGGCAGAAGGGGTCTCACTGAGCTGAGACACAGCAAAGGAATTCCCTACCTGCTGCTGGGATTCCAGAACTCTCTGTGCCCTTGAGCCCACACAGTGCAGCCACAACAAGCCCTTTAGCAGCTCAACTGAATAGTCCACATTCCTAAAGCTGTTGCTTCAGATTCCAGCTTTCTCGGGGAAACCCAAGCCAGGTTAAGACAGTCCACATTCCCCAGGTGGTTCCATCAAGTCTGTGAACCCCTAATAGTCAAGTCAGGCAGGAGAAACCAGAGTGAGGGGCTCAGACTGTGAAAGGAGTTGGTTTGGGGGAAGGGGGTATGGAAACCCAAGGTCACTTCCCAGCCCTGGCCAGAGTGGCCAGTAGCCAGTTGTAACCCTTTCCACAACTTCCTGTTTCCCTAACCTCTTCTTTTGGTAATGTAAATGTCCACCTGGATGATACCATCCTAGTGGGTGAGGTTCTGGATAGAAAAGAAAAGAGTGCTGGCTTTGGGCTGGAGAAAAAAGAAAGCAGATGGCTTAGGCAGCACAGGGCAAGGAGAGCTCCTCAGAGAAAGCACACGGAAGATAGGCAGACACAGCACAGAGGCCGCACATGGCAGAGAAAGACCATGAGAAAATAAAGCAAGCTGACTCCAATGAGTATCTTTTCTGACTGCTTGGTGTATTATTTCTCCACCTGCTACTACCCTACTTCATCAGACCCATCCACCTATGGGGTTAGAAACAAGGTGCCGGGCCCGGAGAGATAGCACAGCGGCATTTGCCTTGCAAGCAGCCGATCCAAGACCAAAGGTGGTTGGTTCGAATTCCGGTGTCCCATATGGTCCCCCGTGCCTGCCAGGAGCTATTTCTGAGCAGACAGCCAGGAGTGGCCCCTGAGCACTGCCGGGTGTGCCCCCCCCCCAAAAAAAAAAGAAACAAGGTGCCTAAAAATACTATGCCTTCAATGTAAAAATACTATGCCTTCAATGTTTAAGGAGTCACATAAATCTCATGGCTTTAGATTGCTTTGTGAACTGCTAAGAAATGTTATAATGGACTACAATCTGGGGACTTGTGGACAAAGTAATTATACATGGGTTCTGTTTTATTTTTCTTAATGTTCTTTGACTGTAAGTTCAAAATGTAGGCGTCAGCAAGGGGATTTCTTCTGAGAACTCTGTTTATGGGTGATTGTCCTTCCACTGTAACTTTACCTTGTCCTCTTTCTTTGCATCATTGTTTTTATAATTAAAAATTAAAAATTGGGCCGGGAAGGTGGCGCTAGAGTTAAGGTGTCTGCCTTGCAAGCGCTAGCGTAGGACGGACCACGGTTCGATCCCCCGGTGTCCCATATGGTCCCCCCAAGCCAGGAGCGATTTCTGAGCGCATAGCCAGGAGTAACCCCTGAGCGTCAAACGGGTGTGGCCCAAAAACCAAAAAAAAAAAAAAAAAATTAAAAATTAAAAAAAGGGGCCAGGCGGTGGCGCTAAAGGTAAGGTGCCTGCCTTGCCTGCGCTAGCCTTGGACGGACCGCGGTTCGATCCCCCGGTGTCCCATATGGTCCCCCAAGCCAGGAGCAACTTCTGAGCGCATAGCCAGGAGTAACCCCTGAGCGTTACCGGGTGTGGCCCAAAAACCAAAAAAAAAAAAAAAAAAATTAAAAAAAAAGAAAAAAGAAAGAAACAAGGTACCTGGGGTGGCCTCACCAACTCGTGGACTTTATATCTTTGTTTTTTAATTTTTATTCTATAGCCAGTGACCAGTGGCTTGCAAGACCTGCATTAGAATCAGAGGTCGGAGGCAGACAGCCAGACCAGAAGCCCTGGGGAGTCGCCACAGAAGTCAAACTCTCAGAGTTGATTGAGAAATGCTCTGAGTTGACCTCGGGTGGAAGTGCTGTCAGGACAATTCAACAGGCTGGAGTTTTACATGTGGGAGAATGTGAAATATATAGAGGCTTTTATAACATTTCTCTTTTGTATCTGGTTCTCTCTGCCTGCTTCCCCCCTCCTTTTTTTTAGGAAAGGGGCGCTGTTTGGTTCTGAATAAATAGGAGGCAATGCTGAGAGGAAGGGGGCCTTTTGCTGCAGGCGAGCTAGCTCTTTATTTTGGAGCAGCTGGCTAGTCGGTAAAGGGTTTGTATCCAACCTTCTTGCCTCTTTTTACCCTCTTGTCTGTGTAGATTATTTGCTGCGGATCTATGGATCTATATGAATGACACTGCTTCCCCTGTCCTTGATGGTTAGGGGAATGGGAATTCCCTTTCCCTTCTGGGAACTGTGGGATAACCAAACCTCAACCCAATTCCCAGAGAATGTCACATTACAGGAGGAGGGCCCAGGCCGGGTACCGCAGGGACCCTGAGAACCTTTGAGTGTGACACCAAAACAGAAATATTGAAAGGACATATATGAAAAGGAGGGAACGAAGAAAGATCAACAGTAAAGAACACAAAAGCAAGAGTGGTAAGACCAGAAGAGGAGAGAGTAATAGAGAGGGAGGGAAAGGGAGAGGGAAAGAGGGGGAGAAGATGAGAGCGGGAAGGGGGAGGGAGGGAGGGGGGAAAGAGAGAGACAGAGACAGAGAAAGAGAGAGAGAGATGGTTCTTTTAAGTCCAGAGTGACTGTACCACCAGACCCAGGAGCTCTCAGAAGCCAGAAGCTACCTCATTCCTCTAAGGAGGCAGATGTCACTGTCAGCACTAACATACAAACACTCCACCTCCCCTCCAGAAATCAATCTCCCTCAACCCCTTTCTGCGGAGTCTCTGATAAAAGCCAATTCCTCGCAGAGCTTTTCTCACTCTCGCCCTATTTATTCTCCTTCTCCCACACTCTGGCTCCAACCTCCCATTTCCTTCTCTGTGTTTGCCTGACCCCTGCAGCATGGACCAAATGTGTCTGACTAAGGTTTGACACCACTTGGAGCAATCCAAGCACTTGGATTTTATTTAGTTCAAGGGCCCTAGGATTTAAAAGCCTCAGGACACAATGCTGGCCTGGCAGCTAGAGCTTCACCCCAGGAGGCAGGGAGGAGGACTCAGGCAGAGAGCTTCACCCCAGGAGGCAGGGAGGAGGACTCAGGGGTGAAACAAGTGGAGCAGGTGGAGCAGGCAACTCATTCATGACCTAGGCAGCAAAAGAAAAAAAAAAAAGATACACAGGGGGCCAGAGCAATATCACAACAGTAGGGTGTTTGCCTTGCCCTTTCCTTTCGGAACCAGATGGGCCAGAGTTCGATTCCTGACATCCCATATGGTCCCCAGGAGTAATTTCTGAGCGCAGATCCAGGAGTAGCCCCTGAACACCAACAGGTGTGCTCCAAAAAAACAAAAAACAAACAAACAAAAAAAGTCAGGGAGAGAGGATATCTGACACTGCTAACTAAATAAATAGGGGCCAGATAGTGCAATAGTACATTGGGGGTTCCATCCCCAGCATCCCAGGAGTGACTCCTAAGTGCAGTCAAGCGTATCCCCTGAGCACTGCCAGGTGTGGGCCAAAAAACAATAAATAAGTAAATAAATAATTAAATACAACCCTACTGGCACATTTTATTTTAGTAAGCAATAAAGGATTTCCTCCCCCTTCAAAGTTTCAGTGGCATTTCCTGGAGAATGGAAGCAACTGTTCCCCTGCATCCTTCAACTCTTCAATTTATCACCCTTTTTGCCCAAGGCTTTGTATAACCCACCAATGACATATCTGTGTAGGAAAAAAGGTACACAAGGCAGTCACAGACAGGAAATTGTGAAGAAATGTATTTTTAAACAAACAAGTTTAAGTTTTTTTGTTTTTGTTTTTGTTTTTTGGGTTTTGGGCCACACCCGGCGGTGCTCAGGGGTTACTCCTGGCTGTCTGCTCAGAAATTGCTCCTGGCAGGCACGGGGGACCATATGGGACACCAGGATTCGAACCAACCACCTTAGGTCCTGGATCGGCTGCTTGCAAGGCAAACGCCACTGTGCTATCTCTCCGGGCCCACAAGTTTAAGATTTTTAAGATTCAGTGCCATGACCCCTCCACATTTTAAGCAGAGGGGTTCTGACACCCCCTGCACACTGATCAAAAACAGGCTGTGAGGGGGCTGGTGAGGTGACGCTAGAGGTAAGGTGTCTGTCTGCCTTGCAAGCGCTAGCCAAGGAAGGACCAGGGTTCAATCCCCAGGCGTCCCATATGGTCCCCCCAAGCCAGGGGCAATTTCTGAGCGCTTAGCCAGGAACAACCCCTGAGCATCAAACGGGTGTGGCCCGAAAAAGAAAAACAACAGGCTGTGAGGAGGTAAGGCTGGAGCACACAGGGACCCTGTTCTGCAGAGCCACACCGGACACTCCCCCTTCAGAACTGAGCCCCCCCCCCTCCACTACCCATGGAGTCTCCTGGTCTTCCAGGACTTGGGTCTCTTGTAAGGCTGGCAACACCCTACAGCACAGGTCCCACCGTCTGTGCAAGCTCTCTAGGAGGACACACACAAATGACCTTGGAAATGCCCTCCAGCAGCTCAGCAATGCCCAATGACAGGGCAAAAAGCCGAGCCCGCCTCAATGGCTAGTCCAAGTGGCCCAAACCAGGTCACTGTCCTACCAAGCCTGGTTTTTAATGAGCCTGTCTTTTAACATGTGCAAGAAAGATTACATGTTGCTGGACTGTTCAAAAGACAACATGAATAATATGTACTTCTGTCTTCCAAAGAGTTCCATCTCCCCACTATTATCTCACTATCATCTCTTGGGTATTTTACTGAAATTGCCCATTCCCCCACAGAATTGCTCAAGGGTTCCTCCCATCAATGAACTACCATTTCTAATGTGACCCTAGAATTTCAATTTTCCAATATGCAAAAATGGGCCTCTTACTAGCACTCATTCATGAGGTAAGAAGGTGATTATTATTTATCTTCATAAATAATAAGGGCCAGAGCACTAATACAGCAGATACGGTGCCTGGCCTTCATGCAACTAACCTGAACTTGATCCCAGTCGCCCCACCCCATTTTGTTCCCTTGAGCCCTGAGCACCACTGATGCTCTCCCTGCCACTCCAGCAAAAAAAAAAAACAGTAATTTAGCACAGCATTTGTAATAGTAGCAACATTAGAATCTTTCTCTAATCACCATCTTGCAGGAACAGGAGCTGTACAAAGTGCTGAATCCTGGCTACTCTGTCTATTTATATGACATTTATTCAATTCATTAACTAGCAATTAACAGCAACTAAATAATAAGCTGAATCCAAACACTCTCAGAAGGTAACCAATACCATGTTGGTCAAGTACAGTTACAAACACACACACACACACACAGCTACACACAAAAAAAAAAAAAAAATAGAGAAAAAAAGAACATGCAAATAGTCCCCAAAGTGAACACTCCGCAGAGCAGCAGGGTACAGCATCGCCATGACAACTAACAGGTTGCTAGGAAACTAAGAGGTTTCCTGAGAGAAATCCCAGCAGAACCCATCCACCACAGGGGCTCTGCAGTCACTTCTCCGGAGAATTTGTGTTTTTTAAAGCACTCTAACAACAGATGATAATGCTGTGCTGGTCAATACTGACTCTTGGTAAACAGTATCACAAATGCCAGTTATGGGGCTGGAGAGAGGACTGCAGGGAGAGCACTCCCCTCACCCCTGGCTGTGATCCAAGTTCACACCCCAGCAACCCAGATGAGCCTGCCAGGAGTGATCTCTGATGCAGAACAAGCCTAGGGATTTGTTTTTTGGGCTTCTGCTGGGTATAGCGCCCAAACAAAGCAGAACCAAAAGCAAACAAAAAAAACAGCATTTATGGCCAACTTAGAAGATCTCTTAGAGAATGCTTTGCAGGGCAAAAAGAAACACTAGCCAGAGTCATCTTGAACAGCACATGCTCAGGGGCCTGGATCTTGAGCTGGTGGGAAGGTCCTAACAAAGCAATAAATCTCTTGAACTAAAGATGACACCCTGTCACCTCTCCTTTGCAAAGGTTCTTTCTTGCCACTGGTCCTCAGTGCCCTCACTATTGCCACCTGCTTTCTCCTGCTCAACCAGCCACATGGTTCCAACACCAAAAACCAATTTACAGACCCATCTGAAAGGAAAAGTTCCCTCAAGGTTAACTGAGACGCTGAGGGGCCTGCTGCTAATGCAGCAGGATTAACATCAGGGAGAAATTTCTACTGAGCTCAGGACAGAAAATGAGAACTCTGGCCCAGTACTAACTTCTGCTAGCAGAGCTCCTAGTCTAGTTCGTGGGTTTGGGCCATGCAAACCAGGACAGGGCAGGGCAGGGCCTCTTCTTAGGTGAGGCTATGAGGCACTGCCTGGCCCAAGCTCAGCCTCTGAAGCCTATCGGTGATGATCAGAGATGAACTCTGATGAAATTATCCACGTGAGATCAGGCCATTGGCAGAAGCACAGAGCCCTTAAGCGGGCAGAGATGCAGCCCCACAATTTTAGACACAGGTGCCAGCTCAACCCCAGCACGACTGCCAGGTCAGCACTGCACCCACCACTAACCCTCCCCTGCATGGTCCTGGGAGTTGTCCCTGAGCACAGGCATGTGTGACTCAAAACCAAAGCAAAACAAAAACCCTATATGGGGTCAAAGAGAGAATAAGAGCAGTTAAGGTACTTGCCTTACATGTAATCAACTGGGATTCAATCCACACCAGGTACTGCATATGATCCCCCTGAGCACACACCACATAAGGAGTAATCCTTGAGCACTGGCAGGTTTGCCCTGCCGCCCAAAACGGTCTAAACAGTATACTTCATTCTGTTGAATGTTATACATATTTATTCAAGTAGACATACAAGGTATGAGACAAACTAAGTTCAGGAAATCAGTCTTCTATGAAGGGACGTAAATTGTTAGGAATCAGGGTGTTGCATATGTGCTCAGTTCAATTAATCTTCCCCTCTCAGGGTGTCTAAAATGGTCCATAACCTGGGTCAGAAGGACAGTACAGCAGGGAAGGTTCTTGCCTTGGCAGAGCAGACCTGGGTTTGATCCCAGACACTCTATATGGTCTGCTGAGCCCACCAAGAGTGAGTCCTGAATGCAGATATAAGAGAAAGCCCTGGGGCCAGAGAGATAGCATGGAGGTAGCACATTTGCCTCGCATGCAGAAGGACTGTGGTTCAAATCCTGGCATCCCATATAGTCCCCGAGCCTGCCAGGAGCAATTTCTGAGCATAGAGCCAGAAGTAACCCCTGGGGCCAGAGAGATAGCATGGAGGTAAGGCCTTTGCCTTTCATGCAGAAGGATGGTGGTATGAATCCCGGCATCCCATATGGTTCCCCCAAGCCTGCCGGAGGCGATTTCTGAGCATAGAGCCAGTAGTAGTAGCCCCTGAGCACTGCCTGGTGTGACCCAAAAAAAAAAAAAAAGAAGTAACCCCTGAGAGCTGCCAGATGTGACCCAAAACCAAAAAGGGGGTGTACAATGAGTGGAAACAAAAAAAAACAAAAACAAAAACAAAAACAAACAAAAAAAAAGGGGGTGTGGGAAAAAAAAGAGAGAGAGAGAGAGAGAAAGCCCTAAGGACTGCCAGGTGTGGCCTAAAAAAAAGTGAATAAACAGCAAAGAAGGTGGGCCCGGAGAGATAACACAGCGGCGTTTGCCGATCCAGCACCAAAGGTGGTTGGTTCAAATCCCGGTGCCCCATATGGTCCCCCGTGCCTGCCAGGAGCTATTTCTAAGCAGACAGCCAGGAGTAACCCCTGAGCACTGCCGGGTGTGGCCCAAAAACCAAAAAAAAAAAAAGGCAAAGATGGGCTAAAGTTGAGCTCAGTAGTGAAACAAGTGTATGAGGCCCTGGGTTTGACTCCGCTAGAATCATTACAAGGAATACAATAATGTCTGTAATCTCAGAGCCAGAGCAAGGGCCCACAACCACCACCAATTACTAAAAAGAGGAAGGGGAAGACAGGCTCAGAGGCCAACGCTGTCAGGGCAAGGTCTGTGTGGCAGGATGGTGGCAAAGAACCAGTCTCAGGGAGATGGGGGTGGCCCCCGAGAATCAAGGGGCCTAAAGGACATTTCTCCAGAAGCCATGGTGACCGGGGGGAGGGGAGGGCAAGAAGCCAGGAATTAAGAGTCACCAGGAAGCGAGGCTACTGTTAGACACCCCCCAGCAGCCAAGTCCAGCCCCCCACACACACATCAACCCCAACCCTGGGTATTCCCTGCCACCACGCTCCAAACTGCTGACTGCTCACTCACCCTACAGGTTTCCCTAACCCCGTGATTAAAAATTCCAGTCCCTTCATTTACTAATTTTGTTTCATTACACTTAAAACAGCCTCTGGGATGAAAGAGGCTGGAGGATATTGCCCAAGCAAGGACAGAAGTGAACCATCAGCAGGAGTGGTCGCCTCATGATGTGCTGAAACCTCTATGGGAAGATGATTAATCTGACAGAGAGGAAGTTGGGCTCTGGAGCCTGTCTGAGGCTGCTGAAAAGGAGCATAGCAGTTAAATTTCTATATCTTGGGCTTTGCTTTTTTTTTTTTTTTTTGGCCTGTTACGAACCCCTACCCAAGAGTGCTGGGAGCCACTGTATAGCAAGCAGTAGGGTGTGTTTGCCTCGCACGCTGCCACCAATCCCAGACAGACCCAGGTTCGATACCCGTCATCCCATATAGTCCACGAGCCTGTCAGGAACAATTCTAAGCACAGAGCCAGGAGTAACCCCTGGCGCCTCCAGGTGTGGGCCCAGCCCCCGCAAAAAAAATCAAAATAACTAAAAAGAAAAAGTCAAGCCAGGAGGTAAGAAGATGGCCCATGGTTAAGGTCCGCATGGTTCTGTTTGTAAGTGATGCCTGAGAACTCCGCCATACCTAGCACCACAGTCCTTGAAAGACCACCCGCATCACTCCCAAACTCTGCCATAAGTGATACCTCTTCCCCCAACTCCAAGTCATCAACAGCAGCAACCCTGGGGTAGCTCTTGAGCATCACTAGGTGAGGAGTGAAAAACCATTGTGGGTAAAACCCAAGAGTCAATACAATTCTCTCTAAGAAAACCCAAAGCTTCCTCCTCACTGGCATTAGTATCAACAGGACCTGGTGAACAAGCAGCAGCTTGCTCTTGAGAAAGTCCCACATCTTACTAGGAAGGCATCACCCTACCTTACTTCTCCACCTCAGTCTGGGCCAACTCCAGCTTTACAAACAAAAAAGAGAAGGTGTGAGTGCTCCTTTACCTGTTTTAGAATCTAAAAGACCCAACTTCTCTCAGTGCAAGTAGTTAAGCTTAGCTGGCTAGTTTGCGATCCCACTGGGGTGCCCACAGCCCAAATCCAACTACTGACTGACAGACAACTCAATGACAAAGAAGGTTTGGGTCCTAAACTCCTGATAAGTGAGATCTTGAGTTCCACTGCTTTCCAGTAGGTCATGCATCAACTAAAAGTACTGGAGCTAGAGAGATAGCACAGTAATGGAGGCACTTATATCTTCCATACATACAGGGGGCCCCAGTTTAAACTCCAGCCCCACTGAGCACAGAGGCAGGATGAAGCCCTGATCACCAATGGTGTGGCCCTGAAACAAATATTTCAAACAGATAAATATAAAATTTTATATAAATATCTATTAAAACCAAGTCATCAAAGAAATTAATGGTGCACAGCATATTCTAACAAGACCAAGAGCTGCAGGCCTCTGGGGGGGGTCCCCAACAGAAGGGACAGTGACATCTAGGCCACAGCAGTGAGCTCAGCCCACATCTCAGACTCTGCAGACATTAATCATTACCTTGTTAAACATCCTCACTTGCTTTTTATGGGAGGGGGGGGGAACCACCCATCGGTGCTCAGGGATCCCTCCTTAAGGGTATCATACAGGGTGTAGGGAATCAAATCCAACCTGTCTGCATATAAGACAAGCACCTTTGGACTGGAGAGATAGCACAGCAGTATGCATTTGCCTTGAACGCGGATGCGGCCGACCCAGATGGACAGTGGTTCGATTCCAGGCATCCCACATGGTCTCCCAAGCCTGCCAGGAACGATTTCTGAGTGCAGAGCCAGGAATAACCCCTGAGCAACACTGGTGTGACACCCCTCCCCCCCCCAATAAAAAAAGTAACCAGTAGATCTGTGACTTTAGGAGAGACACGACAAACAAGTTCTATATGGAAACTGAATTTTTAGTCCTGACTTTCCTAGTAAAAGGCACCTATGATTTGGGAGAGTCACCTGTAGGGATGCCCACAATCCTCATTCCTTCTAAAGCTGTTCGATCAGAGGGCCAGAGACAAGTGCACCAGTGGCTTAGCATGTGCTTCACAGGGAGAGGAGGCCCAGGCTTGACTCTGGGTACTGCGTGTTCCTCAAGCACTGCCAGCGGTCCCAGAGTGGGCAGTGAACCAAACACACGCACGCAGGCACGCACGTCTGGGGAGAGCTCAAAGCAAGGGTGTGCATGCTTTGTGTGTGCGAGTCCCATATCAGATCCTAAGCACCCTAATAGTACCCCATTCTCCAATAAGGGCTAAACAATTAAGAGCTACAAATAGTACCCACCTTCCCACCACTGACCAGAGACCTGAAAAAAAGAGGACAGGGCATGACAAGACAGGCTAGATAGGGGCTAATTCTCACTTTTTCAGGTGAGGAAAAAGAAACAGTCGGAATGAGGTTAAAAAAGAAAAAGGTAAAAACAAAAGAAAAATATGACCCGGAGAGATAGCACAGTGGTGTTTGCCTTGCAAGCAGCCGATCCAGGACCAAAGGTGGTTGGTTCGAATCCCGGTGTCCCATATGGTCCCCCGTGCCTGCCAGGAGCTATTTCTGAGCAGACAGCCAGGAGTAACCCCTGAGCACCGCCGGGTGTGGCCCAAAAACAAAAAAAAAAAAAAAGGAAAAAAAAAAGAAAAAGAAAAAGAAAAAGAAAAAGGCAGGGGCCAGAGCGGTGGCACAAGCAGTAGGGCATTTGCCTTGCACGCGCTAATCTAGGACAGACCTGGGTACAATCAATCCTCAAGGTTCGATCCCTCAGTGACCCATATGGACCCCCAAGACAGGAGTGATTTCTGAGCATATAGCCAGGAGTAACCCCTGAGCATCATAGCCCAAAAACCAAAAAATATATATATATATTTAAAAAAAAAAAAAAAGGTAAAGTCTTGTCTTCATAATGAGTGCAGGAATATACTCTGAAACTTGGGGGGGGGGGGGGGGGGTCCTATCTCCAGTGAGTGCAGAGCAGTCCTGCAAAGGAGCATTACTCCCAGCACTATTAGTACGACCTTGGGGTCTATTCATTCCCAACACTATTCGCATGACCTTGAGGTCCTGTCAAGGCCATTATAATATATTCCCCACCTAACAAGGGGTCCTGGGACAAGGTCTGAGGTAACTATTGAGAACAGGGGAAGTTCTCCATTTCCAAACAAAGAAGTTCCTTTTGGACGACTGGATGATTCAAAACTCTGAGTCTTGTGAGGAACACTCACTGCAAAAAAATGAGAACTAGGGGTTGGAGAGATAGCACAGTAGCGTTTGCAGCCAATCCAGCAACTAAAGTGGCTGGTTCGAATTCTGGCATCCCCCATGCCTGCCAGGAGCTATTTCTGAGCAGATAGCCAGGAGTAACCCCTGAACACCGCTGGGTGTGGCCCAAAAACAAAAACAAAAACAAAAAAATGAGAACTATAAGGGCCAGAGCCATAGCACAATAGGTTGGAGGGTGGTTGCCTCATATGAGGCTGGCCTGGGTTAGATCTCGGCTCAATCCTAGAATCACATAAGGCCCTCTGAGAATCACCAGGAGTGATTGATTCCTGAGTGCAGAGAAAGGAGTAATCCCTGAGCAATACCAGGTGTGGCCCAAAAATCAAAAACAAGAGAGAACTCCTTCACTGGAAAAAAAAAAAAAATCAAAAGGTCCTCATTCGATATAGAAAATTTGGGGACCAGCCCTAGATTATTTTACTACCCAGATCAGGTAGTAACAAGCATATCTGCGAGTGAGTAAAGCACTTTTAAAAGCTTTTGTTTAATGATGATTCAGACACACATTCTGGGAGGTGCTGAAAGCAAACATGAACCAAATATCTGAAGTTCATTTCATCTTTCTATTTTTTTTTTCATTTCATCTTTCAATATATCAGGTTCCCTATCAGTTCTGTCGTGCAGTAAAATGTGGATGGTCCTGTATAGAAAAAGGAATCTAACCACCTTCTCCCCCATTCCCCCATTTTGTACAGGAAAGTAAAAACTGCTATCAGGTTAATTTCCCTTTGATAGTTTATTACCGGAAAGCCCCAGACTGGAGACCCTCCCCAAACAAACAGAAATCTAACCCCCAAACTGGAGGGGTTTTTTGCTAATTCCTCAGCCCCACTCCTTTTCCTGGAGATTCAGTGGTGAAACAGAGAAGGGTACAGGCCCAGCATGCAGCTAACCAGGGTTCAATCCTGGCGCGCACATGGCCCTCTGGAGCCAGGAGTAAGCCCTAAGGACCAAGGGTGTGGCCCAAAAGAAAGCAAGCAAAAGTTAAGTGGGGTAGAGAGCACAGGAGGGCCCCTCTAATTCCAGGATGGCAGCGCACCTGTTCCCCAACGACTATTTATCTTGGGTATTTTCTTCCCAACAAGCATGGATCATACCCCACCCTCCCGTCTATACCAATTTCCCACAAACTGACATCATTCCCGGAAAAAGGAAGGTCAACCTACCAAAAACAGACTGGGCTTTTATTTTTTTTTAAGGTTTAATGTTAAAAAAATAAAATAAAAATAATAAATAACCAGGACCACCGCCCTCCTCCAAAAGAATATCATTTGCAAGTCATAGACTGGGGCAACATAAACCATAAGCCAATCTAAATCTATCATGCAAGGCGGAGGAGCGACAGTGCAGAGCGGGTAAGGCGTTTGCTTTGCACGGGGCTGACCCGAATTCGATCCCTGGCATCATCCCATCTGGTCCAGGTCCATCCTGCCCCAGCTCTCCCCTCCCCAGCACCGCTGGGGAGTGACCCTGGAGCACAGAACCAGGAGCAATCCCTAAACCCCGAATGAGTGTGTATCCTCAATCTCAATAAGGGAAATGAATAGAAGTCAAACCTCCGATGATCATGCTGTTGCTTCCTGCAAATCCAAGAGCCCGATCGGAAGCAAAAAGCTGGGGCTGCCTAGAGCCAAGGCCTGGGGGCGAAGGCGAGTCCAGCCGGCGGTTGGGGACAGGCCCAGGGCTGGGGGAAAAGGGGCCCAGGCAATCCCCGCCCTCCCAGGTTCCCCACAGGTGTCCAGCCACCTGGGGAGGCCCCGAAGACACAGGCTGCAGAGGTTGACGGGGTCCCAGTGCTTACCCAAGCCCAAGAGGCTACACAGAAGCAAGAGCAAGGACATGGCTCCGCGTCTCCTTTCTCCGCAATGCGGGGCGTCAGCTGACTCACCGCTTTTATCAGGCATGCCGCCCCGCCCTCGCGCATGCGCACACGCTCCGCCGCCGCGGGGTGCGCGCCAAGGCGCCTGCGCGGGAGTGGCAGCTGCCAGAGTGCCCGGGGCCTGGAAGAGACACGGTCTGCCGAGTTTGGGCCCTAGAGCGCTAGCACAGTGGCTGGGCGTTTTCCTTGCACGCAACCGGCCCGGGTTCGATCTCCAGCATCCCGTATGGTCCCCTGAGCCTGCGAGGAGTAACTCCTGAGCGCTGCCGGGTGTTTGGGGCCTCAAAAGGCACAAACAAACAAAACAAACAAGGGGCTGGAAAGATAGCATGCATTTGCTTTGCATGCAGAAAGATGATGGTTCAAATCCTGGCATCCTACATGGTCCCCCCGAGCCTGCCAGGAGCCATTTCTGGGTGCAAAGCCAGGAGTAACCCCTGAGTGCTGCCGGTGTGACCAAAAAAAAAAAAAAAAAACAAAACAAAACCGCTGAGGACCATCCGCCTCAGAGATTATGGATGGAGAAACAAGAAGGGATAACATATAACATAGCAATCTTAATAATTGGAATAAACAAGGAACATTATAAGTATATGGCCACACCCAGTGGTGCACAAAACTTATTTATGCTCAGCTCTGTGCTTAGGAGGAGGAGGCGACTGCCCCTGGCAGCTCTCAGGGAACCATAAACGCTGATAAAGAAAGATTCCAATCTGAGGCATCCTGCTTGCAAAACTTGTTCGAGGGCCTGCGCACCACACCACCCCCTCTAGTCCTCACACCATCATTACCAGGAAAAACAAACTTAAAAATGTATGAGCTCCAATCGATTGGAGCTAGCTCCCAGGCCTTTTAGCGTTTTTTTTTTTTATTAAGCCTTGCATTTTTAACTTTGACATACCATCTTTTAAAGTCCCTATATCACTGCACAATCATCACAGATCTGATGCCAATCGTTGTTAGTTTTTTTTTTTGTTTTGTTTTGTTTTTTGGTTTTTGGGCCACACCCTGTGACGCTCAGGGGTTACTCCTGGCTATGCGCTCAGAAGTTGCTCCTGGCTTCTTGGGGGACCATATGGGATGCCGGGGATCGAACCAAGGTCCATCCTAGGCTAGCGCAGGCAAGGCAGGCACCTTACCTCCAGCGCCACCGCCCGGCCCCTCGTTGTTAGGTTTTGTTGTTGTTGTTGTTGTTGTTATTGGGTTATTTTGGAGTTGTTTCGTTATTTTATATTGAGAGACTTGGGGTGCAAGCATTATGCAAAGTGTGTGTGTGTGTGTGTGTGTGTGTGTGTGTGTGTGTGTGTGTGTCTATCACCAGGCCAACCCAGGTTCAATCATTTACTGGAGGAATCCTTAGGATGCTGTGTACCAACTGGGACACCTAAATTTCCATGGGTGCCCTGAAACAGGTAGGGTAAGAGGAACAGCCTGAGGTCCAGAAAAGTGTTTGTTCTATCCGGGTGTGCTGCGGACGTGGGGGTAACACGGGTGATCAAAAAATACAACAATAAAACAAAACAACTACTTGTGGGATCAGAACAATAATACAGTTAGGAGGGTGCTTGCTTTGAACATGGCTAATCTGGGTTTAATCCCCAGCATCCTATAAATTCCCCCAAGCCTGCCAAGAGTAATTTCTGAGCAAAGAACCAAGAGTAACCCCTTAGCACTGTCAGATGTGGCCCAAATACTAAAATAAAAAATTTTTTTCTATGTGCTATTACTTCATCGTTAATTTATTTATTTATTTATTTTTGGTTTTTGGGTCACACCCAGCAGCGTTCAGGGGTCACTCCTGGCTCCATGCTCAGATCACTCCTGGGGTCTAGAGAGATAGCATGGAGGTAGGGTGTTTGCCTTGTATGCAGAAGGACGGTGGTTCGAATCCCAGCATCCCATATGGTCCCCTGAGCCTGCCAGGAGCAATTTCTGAGTGTAGAGCCAGGAGGAACCCCTGAACGCTGCCAGCTCTGACCCAAAAACAAACAAGCAAACAAACAAAAAGAAATTGCTCCTGGCAGGCTTGGGGGACTCTATGGGATACCAGAATTCGAACCACCATTCTTCTACATGCAAGGCAATCACCCTACCTCCATGCTATCTCTCCAGACCCCATCGTTTATTATTAAACTGTCCTTGGTACAAGATTAGAAAGTCTTTCCTGGGAGCCGGGAGTCTAGCAGGAGGAGGTTTGGCAGGCCCCCGCCATGCCGGAGGCCTGCTTGACCAGGCCTAGTGGGGGTGCGGGACTTGGGTAACCCCAGCACCCCTCTACTGCCTTGCTCCAGATCTCCAGGGCTTCCCCGGGCCACACGCCTGGGCAAGCTGGTGAGTTGGGTCCCTTGGTGGAGCTTGAAGGTACCCTAGGCCTTCGCCCACTATCCATGCAGCTCCTTAGGGAGGGTCTGGGTGGGGCTCTGAACTTCTGGTCTCCCAGCTTCTTGAAGGATCTCTCCTTCCTGGGAGCCGGGAATCTAGCAGGAGGAGGTTTGGCTGGCACTGGTAATCTTTGTCCAGTCTACATTTTCAAAATCGCACGGGGGCAATAGCCCCCGCGCGCACAAGAAACATTAATAGTACTCTCACAAGAAACATTAATAGTACTCTCACAAGAAACATTAATAGTACTCTCACAAGAAACATTAATAGTACTCTCACAAGAAACATTAATAGTACTCTCACAAGAAACATTAATAGTACTCTCACAAGAAACATTAATAGTACTCACTATCATTGAATTATGTTTTTATGTATGCAGAATGTCCATTTTGTACTCTGCCCTTTTGCATACCCCTTCATAAGTTCATATTTCTCTTTAACTTCTTTAACTCCTATCATCATTACTCCTTTTTTACCCTTTCTAACTTAAGTACTGTGAGTCCTAAGTCACAGACCAAAGTGGTGCCCTAGAGTTAACACCCACCCAACTATTTTAAAAGGCATAAAAAGGACACATATCTTTTCAACATTTTATGGGTGTTTTCTTTGACGGCTATAACTTTTGCTAAATACTTTCTTATACAGTGATGATTCCCCCCCCCATGTTTTTTATCTTCTCTTTGTGAACTGCTCAATATGGAATTTGGTGTGTAAGAATCCCTCAGTTTAATACTTATGTTTGAACCAAGTCATGGGTCTTGTTGAAAATGTTCTTACGCCCCCATATATCTGATAGCACCACGTGGCTTTATATCTTGTTTGCGTAGGCACACTAACATGGGAAAATACTATACATACCAATAAGTTCTTATCTAGGGGCTGGGCGGTGGCGCTAAAGGTAAGGTGACTGCTTTGCCTGCGCTAGCCTTGGACGGACCGCGGTTCGATCCCCCAATGTCCCATATGGTCCCCCAAGCTAGGAGCAACTTCTGAGCGCATAGCCAGGAGTAACTCCTGAGCGTTACTGGGTGTGGCCCAAAAACCAAAAAAAAAAAAAAAAGTTCTTATCTAATAGAAATAGGAACACACAAATCTTGTAGTGCAATGAGACCTTACACCCTGAACATTGACATAAAGACCTGGCACAGGCCTCAGAAGAATGGGCATTCTCCATTTACCCCTTGATCTACAGAAGACATTACAAAACATCCAAGGTTGTATATAACATCACCTGGAGGCATTCCTGTACCAGGGACGACCCTACAGCTGCTCTGACATCGATCTACTCAAAAGAGACACCCCTTAACACTGAGAAGACAACAAGAACAATGACCTGCTTACTGGACAGGGCTTGCTGTATTGCCCCTTAATGGTGAGGTTTGTCTATAACATCACCTGGAAGCAATCCTCTACCACGGAAGACTCTACCACTGCTCAGACATTGTCCTGCTCAAAAGAGACTTCCCTTAACACTGAGAAGACTTAACAACAACAACCTGCTTACAGGACAGGGCTTCCTGCATTGCCCTTTCATGGTAAGGTGAAACGAGAAGGCACTCCACATCATGACTTCAATGTAGGACATGCAGATTCCAGAATCTTTAATACAGAAACATGAGACCAACAACAGAGACTGTGTGATAAGTGTGTTGGCACTACGGACAGTGTCTTGGATCGAACGATAACTTGCCTGAGGCCTAGAGCTGGTCTTATGCCAGGAAACTTCAGGGGTAGGATCTCTTTGTATTTAGGCCAAGGTTATTCCTTTCCATGCCTCTCATATTTTGGTAGGCCTATGCAAACAACAATTGCCACTCTAACACCGTTTTTACTGTGCTCCTTTGACTCTAATCCTTAAAACGCACCCACTTAAAATTTGAGGTTAACTTAAGCTAATATGCATGTACATGGAAATGTAAAAAATACTATGCCTCTAATGTTTAAGGAGTTACGTAAGTTTGATGGCTTTAGATTGCCTTGTGTGCTGTTAAGAAATATTATAATGTGCTACAATCTGGGAACTTGAGGGACAAAGTAATTGCACATGGATTCTGTTTTATTTATCTTGACTTTCTTTGGTGAAAGTTCAAAGTTAAGATATCAGCAAGGGGACTTCTTCTGAGAATTATGTTATGGGTGATTGTCCTTCTACTGTAACTTTACCTTATCCTCCTTCTTTGCATCTTTTGTTCTCATAATTCAAAATAAAAAAATTATAAAAAAAAACAAGATTAGAAAGTCTGAAATATTCATACATATATGTAAACTTTAAACAGTCTTAACCAATAGGCAGCATTTCTTCAGGACAATTTGTTGTTTCTCCCCTTTGTTTGGCATGGTTTGGTTTGGTTTGGTCCCGGCAGTGCTCAGGAGTTACTCCTAGCTCTGCACTCAGAAATCATTTCTGATAGGCTCAGAGGACCGCATGGGATGCCAGGAATTGAACAAGGGTCAGCTGCATGCCAGGCAAATGTCCCACCTTCTGTGCTATCACTCAGGCTCATTTCTCCTGTTTATATACTGCATGCATTGCTTTTGATCTGTACATTCTGTTGACATATCACACTTGAGAAATTTTGCTACAGTGTTGTGCAGATGTACCACTCTTACTCGGTCTACTATTTCGTGGCTCTGCACCAAGTATCATCATCTTCAGATCTGTCCAGTGTGCTAAAAAAAAAAAAAAAAAAGAAAAGAAAAAATAAAAAAAAAAGGTTAGAATCTTTATGAAGCTTTTGACGACTGTTTTGTGTGATCTAAGGTCCCAATTACTCACATGCGAAGGTAGCCTAAGTATTTGGAGGGGGGGGGTGGGCATCTCCTGGTGATCAGGGAACTTCATTCTTCATTGTAGAAGCCATGGAAGTGACTCAAGTAGTCTTTATGGGGTTCGTTACACATACATCTAGGGGCTGCAAGAAGCATGTTAGGTCACGGAGGATGCCCACCTCTAATGTCTTTGGAAAGAGGATTGGGAGGATGGATGGAGAGGAAGCAGCAGGAGGAGAGATGGCTGAAAGACAAGGTACAATGCAGGGCTGAATAGGGATCCAGCGTAAAAGGATATGATAGGCCACATACGTTGGCCAGGGCTGAATAAAGATGATATCTCCTGAAACCTGTCTGTGGATTTCCTCTCTGCTACTCTGAAACCTCAGACCTGACGACTGAAGGGTGTTGGAAAACACTCCAGTGGACTGGAGGAGAAAGACCTCTCACCCTCCATCTCTCCATCCACCTCCATCCAGCCCTATTCAAGGGCTTTTATTCAATATAATGGTGCCCTACAATGTCTTACATTCAAAAAAAACGTTGCTTTACTACGTTCATAATGGGACCTTGGAAACTACCTAAACCTAACAGAGCCCACTATTTCCAGTATACAGTCTAATTCTAGATTCACAGAAGGCAAGTCATCCTTAGATCTGTGCAAAACCAAGATCATTACAGAAGACTGACTTTGGCAACCATGACTGGGAAGAACCTATCCTGGGACCAAAAAGAAAGACCCTAGCCTAGGCTTCAGCCTAGAATTTGTACAGTAACCAAGATCTCTAATTCCAGAGGTCTGACTTTCACAACTGTGACTGAGCAGAACTTCTGGAACCACAATGAAACTCTATCCTAGGCTTTGTATTAGAATCTGTGCAAAAACCAAGATCACTAATTACAGAAGACTGATTACAACAACAGTGATAGAACAGAACTTCTAGAACTGAAAAGAAAGGCTCTATCCTAGGCTTTGTCCTATGACCTGTGTAAATACCAAGATCTTTAATTATAGAAGCCTGATTTTATCATCCAAAATTGAGTGGAAAATTTCCTGACACCATAAAAAGATGTGAAAATGAGTGAGTATGGAGCCTGTAGTTATGCTTCAAAGGCAAGAAACCCAGTATCTCTTAGGCCAAGGGAATTCCCTTTCTAATTTCCCCAATACTTACTTTGCCTTTGCAAACAAACAAACAAACAAAAACAAAAAAACACGAACCCTTTTTTTGGTAGTTGCTGGTTTTGGTTTTTTGATTGTTTCTTTTTCTTTCTTTCTTTCCTTTTTTTTTTTTTTTTTTTGCCCTTTTTTGTATTTTGCTTTTTGTTTGTTTTATGTAGTTGCTGATTTTGGTTTTTGTTGTTTTTCTTCTTCTTGGTTTGTTGGGGTTTTTTTGTTATCTTTTTCTTCTTTTAAATTGATATTTATAACATCTAGATAGACTACTCCCAGGTTTTTTTTCTCCGTATTCTTTTCTTTTTTTTCTTCCAACAGAACCACATAACTTGAACCATCTTGTTCTGCCTCATAAATTGAGGTTAGGAAATGGATGGTACCAGGACCAAACAGTCATATGAACATTGAGTGGAAATAAAAAATGATCAGACTTAAACACCAAACTCAAAGTCAACAACAACTGAATTGATACCCAATCTACAACAAGCTGTACAAGAGGGAACCAGCTACACTAGCATTGGAGTGGGGTGGGGGGGAGAAGCGATATATGGGATGCATGCTAGGAACAGGGGTGGAGGGAGGACAACTCTGGTGATGGGAATGCCCCTGATTCATTGTCACTATGTACCTTAAATATTACTGTGAAAGATTTGTAAGTCACTTTGGTCACAATAAAAATTATTTAAAAGGGGCCGGCGAGGTGGCACTAGAGGTAAGGTGTCTGCTTTGCAAGCGCTAGCCAAGGAAGGACTGCGGTTTGATCCCCTGGCATCCCATATGGTCCCCCCAAGCCAGGGGCAATTTCTGAGCACTTAGCCAGGAGTAACCCCTGAGCATCAAACGGGTATGGTCAAAAAAACAAAAAAAAATTATTAATAAAAAAAGAATTCTAGATTCAAGGCCAGCAATATAGGACAACAAGGAAGATGTTTGCCTTGCAAGTAAAGACCCAGGCTCAATGCCCTGCACTCAATGTAGTTACCCAAACACTGCCAGGAGTGATCCCTGAGCATAGATGCTAGAGTAAGAGGAAGCCCTGAGCAACACCTGATATGACTGTACCCCTACCACCACCCCTTCTCCCCATTCCTCTCCCTCAACCCCTCCAACAACAAAAATCTAGTTTCACAGATACCAGAAGAAGCAAGTCTCCTCATATCTGGTGACTTAGAGCAACTTTCCAAGCCTGGCAGGAAGGGTCAGTGCCTAAGGTCTTTCTCTGAAACTAAGTGTCAATGTGGTTAAGTATTGCAGCAAATCTAAACAAACCTCAAGTTTCAGACCATCTGATACAGCAGTACAATGTGCCACAATGAAGTCCAATTTGCCCCAATGTGAATTTTAGGCTCCCCTTGGCCATGTGCACCTTTCTCAATCCATTGTTGCCCTCCTTATCTCTATAGTGGCAAGAACTGAATCATACCACGAAATGATTGCACAATAAAAGGTGACAAGTCAATTTGGGGACTGAGAAAAGCAGGGTTGTTGCTAATGAATGTGGTAAAATATGGGATCTGTAAGGTTTTGCAGAGGAGAAGCCCTATAGCAACAGAAGCTTGACTTTCTGAACTAGGGAGTTGGTTCAACAGTTTTGCATTCAGAAGACCTGGATTACCAAAAAAAGGGGGGTGGCAGAGTGATAGCACAGCAGTAGGGCATTTGCCTTGTACAGCTAACCCTTCAATCCCCCATGTTCCATATGATCGATCCCCCAAGACAGGAGCAATTTCTGAGTGCATAGCTAGGAGTAACCCCTGAGCATCACCACCAGGTGTAGCCAAAAAACAAACAAACAAACAAAAAATAGAAGACCTGGATTGTACTCAAGCAAGGCTTTTTTTGGTTTTTGGGCCACACCCGTTTGACGCTCAGGGGTTACTCCTGGCTATGCGCTCAGAAATCGCCCCTGGCTTGGGGGGACCATATGGGATGCCAGATCGAACCGCGGTCCATCCTACGCTAGCGCTTGCAAGGTAGACACCTTACCTCTAGCGCCACCTTCCCGGCCCCTCAAGCAAGGCTTTGAACAGCCCCCACCACCATGCCTTTTGCTCAGAGGTAGAGCTATTGATTTGCATGTGTGGGGTCCTGGGTTAAATTCTGGGCACCACTAAGTAAATAAATATAAATAAATAGTTTTCACAGGGCAAGAGAGAAGGCTTTAGGGGCTGGAATTTGGGTCTTGCATGCAGGAGGCCTGGGTTCAGCTCCTAGCAACACATGGTTCCCTAAGTGCGAAAGTGATCTCTGAGCATTGAGCCCCAGTGGTCCTTAAGTACCAAAGGAATGTTCCTGAAACTAAAATATGAATAAAGGATAAATACTCAGGCCAGAGCAATAGCTCAGCTGGTGAAGCTTTTGCCTTGCATGCGGCTGTCCTGGGTTCAATCCTCAGCATCTCATATGGTCCCCCGTACCTTCCAGGAGTGATTCCTAAGCACAGAGCCAGGAACAACCCCTGAGCACCACTGGTGTGACCCAAAGCCAAACAAACAAAAAACAATAAATTCTCTCAGAATTTAATCCCTCCAGGAGCTGGAGTGAGAGCACAGTAGGTAGGGCACTTGCCTTGCATGTGACTGGCCCTGGTTTGATTTTCAGGATTCCACAAGGTCCCCCGAGTCCCACAAAGAGTGATCCCAGATCTCGGAGACAGGAGTAAAACCTGAGCATATCCAGATGTGGCCTTAAAGAAAAACAAAATAAAATAAACTCTTGGTAGGAATGTTGCACTGGTGAAGGGGGGTGTTCTTTACATGACTGTAATCAAAAAACTATAATCATATTTGTAATCATGGTGTTTAAATAAAGATAATTATAAAAAATAAATAAATAGGGGCCGGGAAGGTGGCGCTTGAGGTAAGGTGTCTGCCTTGCAAGCGCTAGCGTAGGATGGACTGAGGTTCGATCCCCCGGCGTCCCTTATGGTCCCCCCAAGCCAGGGGCGATTTCTGAGCACATAGCCAGGAGTAATCCCTGAGCATCAAATGGGTGTGGCCCAAAAACCAAATAAATAAATAAATAAATAAAAATAAGCCCTCCACCTCACCCACATTCTCTCTTGTTACAAGGTGCTCTGATTTTTCCCTTTCAACATGTCATATGCAAAATCTACTCACCCCATAACCCACAGAGTTTCTAGTATTAAATGCAATTTTGGGAAACCACCAGCTCCCCCAACCACCATTCTCCCTGGCTTCATAGGGACTACCTCTATGCACATTGTCTGGGTGGTCTGAAACTTTGTCCTTAGAGCATGATTGAACTTCAAGCTGGAGGAAAACAAGAAGCAAGAGACCAGAGGAACTGCTACCCCTGCCTTAATGACCTGAATGAATGGAAACAGGGGCCTTGGCCCTGGGAGAGAGCTCAGGAACCAGAGAGAGGGGTTGGCAGATCAGACAACTCTGGTTAGACCCCGGATGCTTTATATGCCCCCCAAGCCCTGCCAGGAGAGATACCTGAGCACAGAGCCCAGAGTAAGCTCTGAGCACTGCTGAATGTGGCCCCCAAATAAATAACATAGATGGTTCACACCCAAGTTAATTGGGGGGAGAAAATAGGGGATGTTGGGCTGTGCTTGGCGGCTACTTCTTGCTTGGTGCTTGGGAACCAGAATGTGGGGTTCCAGCATGTACAATACATGCTCAGCATTAAAGTACCTCTGGTCCTGAGCTGACCTGTTAGCTGAATAACCGATCCCTAGGGCAGAGCCTAACTGTCCTCACAGTCTTGGGATTCCCCTTTCTGCATAGCCCAGGCTGTCACATCACTTCGGCTTCATTTGCCTAACTTGCTTTTGCCTTTCAGATTTCTGAATTTTCTTTTCATATGTCATTAAATTCATTGTTTCCTTTATTGTAGTTGGTATTTCAATTAAAAACAGACGAGATGGGCTGAAGTGATGATACAACGGGAGCACATTTGCCTTGCATACAACCAACCCAGTTTGATTCCCAGTATCCCATATGGTCCCCAAGCCATTGCCAATAATATTTTTGTTTGTTTGTTTTTTAGGTCACACCAGCAGTGCTCAGGGGTTAACTGGCTCTATGCTCAGAAATCGCTCCTGGGGCCCGGAGAGATAGCACAGCGGTGTTTGCCTTGCAAGCAGCGATCCAGGACCAAAGGTGGTTGGTTCGAATCCCGGTGTCCCATATGGTCCCCCGTGCCTGCCAGGAGCTATTTTTGAGCAGATAGCCAGGAGTAACCCCTGAGCAACGCCGGGTGTGACCCAAAAACCAAAAAAAAAAAAAAAAAAAAAATCGCTCCTGGCAGTCTTGGGAGACCAGATGGGATGCTGGGATTCGAACCACCATCTTTCTGCATGCAAGGCAAATTCCCTACCTCCATGCTATCTTTCCGGCCCCTACCAAGAATAATTCCTGAATGCAGAGCACCTGAGCACCTCCAGATGTGACCCCAAAACAAAAACAAAAAAATAGAAGAAGGACTTATCTGGCAGGGAGATACCATGATCATGAAGGTGGTTTCCCCAGGACTAGGCTTAATCATTGCAGTCCGGATGTGCTGACCCTTGCGATTTCCCCAAATGTGGGAAACTCGACTGTATAATTTGTGGTAGTGGGGGGCTTCTTTTAAAATTTAAAATTAGAAAAAAAATAGAAGAAGGACCAGAGCAATAATACAGTAGGGAGAGTCTTTGCCTTGCACATGGCAAGACTGCTTCCCTCTTTGACATCCCATACGGTCCCCCAAACAATACCAGGAGTGATCCCTGAGTGCAAACAAGAGTAATTCCTGAGCAGCACTAGGTGGGGCCCAAAAATAAGCATAGAGGAGGGGCCTGATACACAGTGCAATAAGTTGGGTGCATGATTTGCATGCAGGAGACCTGGTGTCCATCTCAGCACCCCAAAGTCCTCCAAACTCATATTTGAGATCCTACCATTGGGCTTGCTGGAGATGTGGCCCCCAGATCCCTGAATCCTCACCCAGTTTCAGAAAAAGAGAAATCTGGGTGGCACAAAGCCCACACACTTTGCTGAGCCTTCTCTACCCTCTGCCTGCAACTGATCTCTGAGCCCTGGGGGTGATCTGCTCACACAATCTCTCATAAGGGCCACAGCATCTGGCTGTAGCCAGATAACATATAGGAGATAACATAGGGGAGGATTTTAACCCTCTGAAGCAACTCCATGGCAACCCTTTCATCCCCTCCCTCAGCACATCAAAGGGGAACTGCAAGATGTAGAAAGGAGGCTTTTGCGCAGGCTCCCAAATAACCCAGGGATCTCCCAGGTCTGACCATCTGTGATCCTTTCCCAAGAACAGCTGCAGACAGAGATTTCATAATTCCAGTATTTTCCCCACACCCCCAAACACACACATCTCACCCACCCCGCATTTTTTTCTTACTGGAGAGGTAAACGGGCTGGGGAAATTTGCACCCCAGACTGAGAGGTCAAAGGCAAAATCAAGCCTAGATGAGACTGATCAACAATGGAGACCTCCAGGCCTGAGTTCAGTGGCCACTGTGGAGACAACATGACTCCACCCAGTGACCTCAGTGCAGGCCCAAATTTATGACCAATAGCTCTAGCTGCTCAATAGACACAGGAACTAAGACTAAGTTTTGTCCTCATCTCCCAGCATCCTTATGTTCCATGGCTCCAAGGAACCATGAAGGCTTGCAGACTCCATAGTCTTATTTGGGCAGAGTTACTGGGAGCTCAAACTACTTCATTGCCATCATGAGCAAACATGATTGAACACAAAGATTTCTGGCTCTTTGTTCCCTTATGTCCCTGCCTCCCTCACTTCCTTTCCCTTTGATGATGTAACATAGGGCCCAAACATTGCTTGCAGCTTGTGGAGAGGGCAAAGGAGGCAGCAGATGGGAGTAAAAAGCACTTGGTTATGATATGCTAGAGATAGTACTAGAGGCAACATGCTGGTGAGCACAATCTGGTGAAGTGGTTAAGGCAGTCTGCCATGTCCCTGGGACCATGTCAATGTTTTTATTTCTATTACCTTTCATTTCCACATTGGAACATAACAGTAATTATGTTAAGCCAGACCCATAAAAACACAAAGACACCAGATATAGAAAAAGAAAAGTTTATAGAGCTAAGGGCTGAGGACCATTGGGCAAAGAGACATTGAGAGTCCCAAGCAGTCTTTTAGCATACTTTATATACTTTCCTTACACAGACACTGGGGGAGTCAAGGTTACATTTCCACCTCATCTGACAGGATACAGGATACAGAAACAAGATACAGAATATGGATACAGAAATGGAAATCAGGGGCCGGAGAGATAGCATGGAAGTAAGGCACTTGCCTTGCGTGCAGAAGGTCGGTGGTTCAAATCTTTGCATCTCATATGGTCCCCCGAGCGGGCCAGGGGTGATTTCTGAGTGTAGAGCCAGGAGTAACCCCTGAGCGCTGCCGGGTGTGACCCAAAAACCAAAAAAAAAAAGAAAGAAAAGAAAAAGAAAAAGAAATGGAAAGCAGAGTTAGAGTAGCTCAAGACTTCGTGTTCAACTTAGGCAGGGGTCTTCAAACTACGGCCCGCCCGCAGAGGAGTCTGATCCGGCCCGCCAACAGTGAGCGCTGTTTGGTTGCCAAGATACCTGCCAGCATATACACTCAGTGTATATCCAAATATCAGGAACCATGCACTCAAAATGGTAACCATCTTTGGCAGCACTTATGCCTGTGAACAGACTTTTTCAAGAATGAAACATCTGAAATCTCCAACCAGATCAAGATTAACTGATGCCCACTTGCATCACTTGTTACAGCTGGCAGTGACAAATATGGAACCGGACATTGACCATCTCATTAGCCAAAAGCAGGCCCACAGTTCCCATTGAAATACTGGCACGCGATCTGTTTATTTATAAATGGTTTTCATTTTATTTATATAAGATATGTGCAGTGTGAGTAGGAATTAGTAGCTCATATAGTCCGGCCCTCCAGACCGTAATCCGGCCCCCACTTTAAAAAGTTTGAAGACCCCTGAACTTAGGTTTGGGGAGCTCTTATTCTGGCTTTCCCAGCCAAGAATTGTCTTTGCTCAAGGCTAACTCATATTTGGAGGGCTATACTTTCTCACAACACCCTTTCTTGTAATTAGGTGAGGTTATCAGGTTATCAGGTTACCAACACTTCTGCCACACCGGCTTCCGTGTCCAGCTGGTCCAGGATGTCATACCACTGTTTCAAAAATATCAATTTAACACTGTTTTTTATTGTTTTTTGTTTGTTTGGTTTTTTGGTTTTTGGGCCACACCCGGTAATGCTCAGGGATTACTCCTTGCTATTCGCTCAGAAATCACTCCTGGCTTGGGGGACCATATGGGACACCGGGGGATTGAACCGCGGTCCGTCCTAGGCTAGTGCAGGCAAGGCAGGCACCTTACCTCTAGCACCACCACGCCGGCCCCTCAATTTAACACTGTTAATTCTAGTGGTCACAAAGACACCAATTGATAATACATAGCAATTCATAATAAGCTTAGGAGTCCTATGGCCACCATCACAAGACTAGTAAACCATGATGACCTGCTAAAGAGTAATTCAATCCAATTCATTTCCCACCTTCTTTGCTCTTTACTGTCCTACAGCCTCTATCTTAGCTGATTCAGACTGTGCCTGATAACCCCAGAGTTATTAGCATAGAAGCAGCAAGTTTCCTGTGTG
The DNA here is from genome assembly GCF_024139225.1 of Suncus etruscus. Classification (NCBI taxonomy): domain Eukaryota; kingdom Metazoa; phylum Chordata; class Mammalia; order Eulipotyphla; family Soricidae; genus Suncus; species Suncus etruscus. The sequence goes on along the minus strand of NC_064862.1, from coordinate 52,799,986 downwards.
CCATACACTGACCACCTTGTTTTAGGAACAGTAGCTCCAAACCCCTCCTGTTATGCAGGGCCACATCTGTAAGGAGTCCAGAGAGTGCTCCGGATATCTAACATTTGAATCCAAGGTTGCCAGATAACTATCAGGGCCTTTAGTTTCCTCCAATTGTGTTCTGAATTCACTAGTGCTGTGGTTCCTAGGGAGGCTGAGCCCACAATGCCCAAATGATAGAGATGGGGATCAGCAGAGGAACTGGCACAGGCAGAGGAGTCCTAGATGTTGCTCTTCTGATTCACCAGAGGAAGTGTATTCTTTGGGCAACACAAGCACCAGGACACGCAGTCAGGAGCCTAGTTATCCTGTGTCATGAGAGAGGAGACATGGCAAGGGGTTAATCCAAAGGTGCAGGCAAGGGGCAGGAGTGGTGGCACAAGTGGTAAGGCATCTGCCTTGCCCACACTAGCCTAGGACAGACCACGGTTTGATCCCCTAGTGTCCCATATGGTCCCCCAAACCAGGAACGATTTCTGAGCAAATAGCCAGGAGTAACCCCTGAGCATCACCGGGTGTTGTCCAAAAAAGAAAAAGAAAGAAAAAGAAAAAGAATAAAGGTGCAGGTAAATGAAGTGCCTTTGGGGGCCTTGAGGAATAGGTATGGGACCTGTCTAGATATTGCTTTCACCTTAAAAGTCTGATTACAATTCTCATGTACATTGAAGTAATTAGCTTATACTGGTGAGATAGGACACAGGTCCCCATTCCTTGTAGGTCCCTGAGGGTTTTCTTTTTCTTTGGGCTTTCTCCCCATACATGTTAACTCAAGCAATGTCCTGATCTAGCAAGGAAATTGTTTTATATGTCAGCTGATGAGCTTCCTATGCCCAATATTTCCAGTCCTTTGTAAAACAATGGTTCTGGGTTAACACACTAGCAAAATCTTTGGCAATTTCTGGGGAAGTCTGATTAAAAAGCAGGTGGATGGATTCTAGCATCTTAAGGATGGAGCTGTCCTTGATTCCTAGGCTCTTTTCTTCCACCCCTTGCTTGATGATGGGGTTTGCACTGGCACCCAAGTAATGCTGAACTGCTGGCTTCTTTCCATTTGTCTTAACTGATGCTTCCCTACAAGGAAGTAAGTTGGATATAGAGGCTTCCCCAGTTCCAGCTTTTTCAGAGGTCTTTCTGGTCTTATTTGAGCTAAGACAGGTCTAGTCTTATCCCATGGAAATTACATTCAGCATTGCTGGAGATCAAAACCTCCCTGATCCTGATGAGGCCTAAGCCTCCCTGATGAGACCTCCCTGAAAAACTGAAACCTCCCTATGGCTTATCTTACTATGGAGACCAAGTCTCCCTGATTAGGCCTAAACCTCTAAACGTTTTCTTTACATGGGATTTGCACCCACGACTAACCCAAATTTTTAGCTAAAAACAGCTATACTTACCAATTTGGTGACGTATGGAAACTGTTGAAGGCTTGATGTGTCTTCTCTTCCTTGGTGTGATCTTAGAATAAAGTCAAAATGAAGACTAAAGTACGGAAAGGGGAATACAGAGTAGATGGGGTTTTGGACAACTCTCTGATATTTTCCCAGCCAAACTCCTTGTGGAATCTTAAGGGTCCCTTGGCATAGGAGCATCAGTATAAACCCCTGATCTTGTTGGCCGTCCTGACTGGGAGCTGAAGCCCTCAGGAGGGACAAGTCTCCATTAAGCTGTTACAGGACCCAGGAATCATGGGTTAGAGCCCAATCAGCCATCCTCAATCACTGTGCATTCACCACAATCACACCCCAGTCACAGACATACCAAAGAAATAGAGAGGGTGCTCTGATCTCTTGGTCACTGTTGTGAGATGCATGGATCTCAGTGGATCCTCCAAATGTTAGACCAGACCCACAGAGACACAGAGACACCAGAGACAGATTGTTAAAGAAAAGAGTTTATTAGAGCTCAGCACTGGGGACCTCAGCTCAAAAAGTCTCCAAGAGCCCTAAGCAGTTTTTTAGCACATATTACATACTTTCCTTACACAGAAACTGGTTTGTGTGTTCAGAAACAGAAAAGAGAAAACCAAGTTAGCCATACCCAAGACATCTGACAAGTTTTGACACTTACCTAATTTATGAGTTTGCCTCCCCTATTTTCATCTTAAAAGCTCCTTCTCCTTCTTTTCTCAGGATAATTGCACCTGGTGTGTTTCCTTATCTCTTGTTTACAACTGGTTCAGAAACTGTCCTTTGGGGTAAAATATGTGTTGCTTTTTTTTTTTGGAGGGGGGGGAGTTTGAACCACACTGGACAAGCACTCAGATTTTTACTCCTGGCTCTGCATTCAGAAATCACTCCTAGCAGGCTCAGGAAACCATATGAGATGTCAGTGATTTAACTGGGTCAGCTGCATGCAAAGCAAGTTCCCTATCAATTGTGCTTTGGCTCTGGCCTCTCTGTTTCTTTTTCTGGTGTAGAGTTACTGCCTCAGAATACCAATTCTTCTTCCCTTTGGGCTGTTTCTGAACATACCCAAAATAAGCAACATATAGCAGTTAAGATATTCTGGCAACTGGGAACTGGTGCCTTATCAGAAGTAAGATCAGGCCAACCAAAGATTGACAATTTGACCTTTTCTTGAGTCCTCAATAGACACCTGGCTGTTGGCCCTTAATGATTGAACTAATGATAAAAGAAAGTATTGTTAACACCTAAGGAGGTCATCAGAAGTCTTAATTTTATCATGAATGCTTGATTCTTTTAGTTCGATATGGAAAATCTTGATTTTCTGTAATGATCTTACTGACCATTTTTTCTAAAGTACAAAAGTTTTGTTCTTAGGGGCCAGAGCAGTAGCACAGCAGTAGGGTATTTGCCTTGTACATGGTTGACCCAGAACGGATCCAGTTTCAATCCTCAGCATCCCATATGGTCCCCTGAGCAAGGAGCCATTTCTGAGTTCAGAGCCACATATTGGAGTTGGAGCAATAGTACAGCAGGTAGGGTGTTTGTCTTGCATGTGGTTGACCCAAGACAGATCTGGGTTTGATCCCTGGCATCCCATATGATCCCCCAAGCCAGGAGCGGTTTCTGAGCGCATAGCCAGGAATAGTAACCCCAGAACATCACTGGGTGTGGCCCAGAAACAAAAATAAAGAAAAGAAAAGAAAACATATTGAGGGACTGGAGAGATAGCATGAAGGTAAGGCATTTGCCTTGCATGCGGGTCAGTGGTTCAAAGCCCGACATCCCATATGGTCCCCTGAGCCTGCCAGGAGCGATTTCTGAGCATAGAGCCAGAAGTAACCCCTTAGCACTGCCGGGTGTGATCCAAAAACCAAAAAAAAAAAAAAAAAAAAAAAAAAATGTTGAAAAGGTTTTGAGGCCGGAGAGATAGCATGGAAGTAAAGAGTTTGCCTTGGGGCCGGGCGGTGGCGCTGGAGGTAAGGTGCCTGCCTTGCCTGCGCTAGCCTAGGACGGACCTCGGTTCAATCCCCCGGCGTCCCATATGGTCCCCCAAGCCAGGAGCGACTTCTGAGCGCATAGCCAGGAGTAACCCCTGAGCGTTACTGGGTGTGGCCCAAAAACCAAAAAAAAAAAAAAAAAAAAAAAGAGTTTGCCTTGCATGCAGAAGGACGGTGGTTCAAATCCTGGCATCCCATATGGTCCCCTGAGCCGGCCAGGAGTGATTTCTGAGCATAGAGCCAGGAGTAACCCCTGAGCCCCTGAGCACTGCCAGGTGTGACAAAAACCAAAAAAAAAAAGGAAAATTTTTGTTCTTAGTTCCATAACAAGTCTATATTCTAGAATATCTAAGACCTGCCCTTTCACAAAGTTTCTCACAGCATGGACATATTTAAAACAATTCTTCAGATACAATACAATTTAAAAATCTCCTTATAGTATTTATTTTGACCATGCTTCCTTTCCTTAAAGCATAGCCTTCAAACCTTGTATACATTCCTTTTCATTCATGTTGTATAGTAACTTTTTTCAAAATCAACCCTTTTCACTTTTTGACCATTTTTTTTCAAATATCTCCATTCATTATCTGCCTTACTTGAAATTCACTTCTGTAGTTTTTATATAATCACATGTCATAGACTTAACTCCTTATTAAATTTATTTTAACTTGGGGGTTGGCGAGGTGGCGCTAGAGGTGCCTGCCTTGCAAGTGCTAGCCAAGGAAAGACCAAGGTTCGATCCCCCGGTGTCCTATATGGTCCCCCCAAGCCAGGGGCAATTTCTGAGCACTTAGCCAGGAGTAACCCCTGAGCATCAAATGGGTGTGGCCCGAAAAACCAAAAAAAATTTTTTTTTATTTTAACTTGATGTCCTCCAAAATTTGAAAAGTTGCTAATTTTTTTTTTCAATTTAAACCCAATTCTTTATTTTGGAAATAAATGGAAATTCAAGTAGGGTGGTTTCCTGGCAGTTTGTATATCAAACTGATCTTTTTCTTCTTCCTTCCTCACACAGGCCCTCCCAAACTGAGAGATGTGCAGAATGCTGACTGTGGGGAGGTGGGACAGCTCCTCAGGAGGTGTCAGGTCTGGCTTGATTGTGGCAGATGCCGAGAGCCCTTGGTGCTGGCCAAGAGGTTGTGTGGCTTCAGGAACAGGGCTCTTGTTGAGCAGAAGAAGCCACCCTGCAGCCCAGAGAGGAGGAAAGATGGCTTAGGTCCTGGGTAGAACAACTGACTGAGAGAAAGCATTGTCCGCTGGGATCCACAGCTTCTGCACAGATTCCCTCACTGTTTTTGCTATAACTTCAGGAAGCCTCAGGGCTGGAGCAATAGTAGAGCAGGTAATGATGGGGGGTATTTTTTTTTTTTTTTGAGTTTTTGGGCCACCCCCAGCAGCTCTCAGGACTTAATCCTGGCTCTACACTCAGAAATCGCTCCTGGCAGGTTAATGGACTACAAGGGATGCTGGAGATTGGTCCTGGATTGGCCACGTACAAGGCAAATGTGTTATCACTCCAGCCCCAAGCAGGTAGGGTTTTTACCTTGCACACAGCCTACTTAGTTCAATCCCCGGCATTCCATAGGTACCCCTAGCTTGCCAGGAGTAATTACTAAGCTCAGAGCCAGGAATAACCCCTGAGCACCAATGGGTATGGCCCTCATACTGGAAAAAAAAAACTTGGGGAAAACTTTTTTGGGGGTGTTGGAGGCTACACCCAGCACTCAGGGATTACTCCTGGCTCTGTGTTCAGAAATTACTCAGGGTGGACTCAGGGGACTTTCTGGAATGCTGGGGACTGAACCTGGGTCAGTGGAGTGCAACATAACACACTTCCTGCTGTGCTATCTATTGCTACATCTCCTTTTCTTGCTCTTTATAAATAAGTAGGAGAGGATCTGGGAAAACAGTGCAAAGGGCCAGAGTCCATGTTTTTACCTGCGAGCCTGGGTTTGACTCCACCACTGCCTAGTGCCCCAAATTCTATTGGGAGAGACCCCTGAGACCTGTAATGTGAGGAGCCTTAGAGCACTGCTGATTGTGACCCCCAAATAATAAATAAGGAGAAGCAAGCCACACATACCTCTTCCCTGTGATCTCCCTGCTCATGGTTCCCAGTAGAAGGAGGAATCATGTGTTTGATATGTCAGGGGCCAGGAATGTTGCTCAGGGTTAGCTCACACACTGCAAGGCCCAGGATTCTATTCCTGCTGCACACCTGCTGCCATAGCCCTGCACTTTCAGGCCTGGATCTTATTGATCATACCAGTAGCCAAATAACCTCGCAAATGACTCCCCAATGCGCCCTCCTACCTCCCAGCACCATTGAGGAGGTTTGTATTTTTTTTTTCTTTTTTCTTTTTGTTTTAGTTTTGGGGCCATACCAGGTGGTGGTCAGGGATTACTACCGGCTCTAAGTTTATGACCATATGGAATGCCAGGCATAGAACCCAGGTTGACTGCTTGCAAGGCAAATGCCCTCCCCACTGTGTTATTGCTCCATCCCAAGAGTTTGTATTTTTATAAATAGCTTTATCTCTTGGGGCAGGAGTAATGGTACAGAGGGCAGGGCACTTGCCTTGGTTGTGGCTGACATCAGTTTGATCCCCAAGACTCCATTTGGTCTGCCCATCACCCACCCCTACCCAGCCAGGGGTAATTCCTGATCTCTGAGGAAGGAGTAAGCCCTGAACACTGCCGGGTATGGCTCAAAAACCAAATCAACACCAACACCAACTCTCATTCTTTTTGTTTTGTTTTGTTTTGGGGACCACACCCAGTGATGCTCAGGAGTTACTCCTGGCTCTGTGCTCAGAAATCACTCCTGGGACCGGAGATATAGCATGGAGGCAGGGCATTTGCCTTGCATGCAGGACAGTGGTTCTAATCCCGGCATCCCATATGGTCCCTCGAGCCTGCCAGGAGTGATTTCTGAGTAGAGCCAGGAGTAACCCCTGAGCGCCACCAGGTGTGACCCAAAAACCAAAACCAAAACCAAAAAAAAAAAAGAAATTACTCCTGGCTTGGGGGACCATATGGGACACCAGGGATCAAACCGGTCCATCCTGGCTTAGCTGCATTCAAGGCAAGCGTGCTACTGCTGAGCTATCGCTCTGGCCCTTATAGGGACTTTTTGTTTGGTTTTGTTTACATGCTGGACTATCTCTCTGCAACCTAGGAAATATCTTGACACTATATTTAACTATAAACATATTTAGTGAATGGATTATCAATTCTAAAGAGGCTTAGGGGAAACTGTCCTTCATGCCTCCCTTCTAACAGACATAGTATATGCAATATAATGCAATAACTTCTATAATTCTTTTCTTTTCAGGGGTGGGGCCTACATCCAGCAGTGCTCAGGGGTTACTCATGGCTCTGCATTCAGAAATTACTCCTGGCGTTGCTCAGGGGACCATATGGAGTGCCAAAGATAGAACCCGGGTTGGCCGTGTATAAGGCAAACACCCTACCTGGTATGCTATTGATCCAGCCTCTCCATAGTATTTTTTTGTTTGTTTTGTTTTTGTGTCATACCCTGTGACATTCAGGCTCTGTGCTCAGAAGTCACTAATGGCAGGCTTGAAGGACCATATGGGATGCCAGGATTCAAACCACTGTTCTGAGTTGGCTGTGTGCAAGGCAAACGCCCTACCACTATGCTATCTCTCTGACCCCTCCATAGAGTTTTGTTTGTTTGTTTGTTTTTGTTTTTGTTTTTGGGTCACACCTGGCAGCGCTCAGGGGTTACTACTGGCTCTGCTTAAAAATGGCTCCTGGCAGGCTCAGGAAACCATATGGGGTGCTGGGAATCAAACCTGCGTCAGTCCGAGGTCGGTACGTGCAAGGCAAAAGCTCTACCACTCTGTTATCGCTTCGGTTCAATAGTATTTTTCTAAAACACACACACCTTATTGAGCAACAACTCTGGACTTTGTGACTTTTTATTTTAAGGGAGGGGTTGGTATCACACCCCGTTATGTTTGGCAGCTACTCCTGGCCCTGTACTTGGGGGTCACTTCCAAAGGTGTCTGAGGGGCCATGTGGTGCCAGAAATTGATTTTGGACCTCCTGCATTCCAAGTAAGCCCTCAATCCTCCTTTACTTGGACAAAGTGCCCACCAGACAGAACAAGCTCACCTGCCATTAGGTTGCTGGGTTTAAAATCTGAGCTACCTGCGCATGGAAAGGTCATAGCTGAGCTTGAAAAGGTGCTTGTGACCCAGTCTTGTTTACTTACCGCTAAGTCTCTGAAACCTGGTCTTCGAGGCAAGCCTATGTTAAGAATCTATCTAGTCTTTTGTAGAACTTTTTTCTCAGTGTTGTTTGAATATTAAGAGTTTTAGACAAATTACGTTCTGTGTCAAGTTTGGCTGGTAGAATCAACTACCTCAACTTAATTTCTTTCTGTTCCTAGAAGAGTGAATGGACCCTTTTCCTTCCCTCTCCACCCTTTCTCCTTCCCTTCCTTTCCTCTGGTTCCCCTGTTGCCCCTCCTAGCCCTTCCACCCCCCACTTTCCATGGGGGTGAAGGACAGTCACTGGTAACACTTATCAAAGAAAGTACTTCCCTTGCATGGGTCAAATTCTGGCTTCAATCTCTGGCTAGAAAGGGGGGGGGGGGAGAGAGAGAGAGAGACAGAGACAGAGACAGAGACGGTTACTCCTGGCTCTGCACTCAGTAATTACTCCTAGCAGGCTGGGGGACCCTACGGGATGTCAGGGATTGAACCCCATCACCTGCTGTCAAAGCAAACACCCTCCCCTCTGTGCTATAGGTCCGGCTCCTATAATCCAGTTCTTATTTTCCTTTGGTTTAGAAACTAATTTATCTAATCTCACTTTTGTCTTGATTATCTTTCAAAAGTTTCAGGAAATTGGATGAAGAAAAAGATGCCCGGGGCAGGAGTGAGAGGGGGTGCGGGGACATGGCATGTGATAGACCTGGCCGAGGGTGTTATGGACAGAGGTTAAGCCAATCATGGTGGAGAACCAGGATCCTAGGGGCCCCAGTTGCTTCTCTTTCGAGTTGTGACTCATGGCTAGAAGTCTGGGAAATCACTTAACCTCGAGTCTGACCTAATTCTCCTTGTGACATTTGCCTGTGGTTGGTGAGAGTCTGAAAAGTGCAGAATTTACAGTGAATGTTGGCATGGGAGCATTTTTTGGCGGGAGTCCACAGCTTTCAGTGGACTCACAAAGACTCTTTGGACTTGCAGATTCTCCCTGTGACTCAGCAGTTTCCCCCAGGCCATTTCCTCTTGCCTCCTCCAAACCTGTCCCTTAGGCTCCAATTGGGCCTCCCCCAGATTATCTGATTAGCTCCTCCAGAATAATTCTTTCTGGGCACACAGCACCTGGGTGCAAACAGTGGGGCGCAAGCCACACTCTGAGGACTGTGGCCCCAGAATCTACCCACTATATGAGCTCATCTACATCATAGAATAGGACAGTGTTACCAGTGGCTAGGTACAGAGAGCACGAGAGGATGCCCGAGAAGTTCACCCCACTTCTGCCTCTAGTGCTCAGGGAAATGCCCAAATTGGATCAGGACTAGGAAATTCAGTCACTAGCACTGTGCACTATGCATATGCTTATATCCACCAGCCCCACAAGATGGCTGTCAAACTGAGTCCGCAGTCCACTTGCTCTGCACAGTCTGAGAGATGATCCCCGCCACCCACTTATTTGTGGAGCCCTGGGTTCAGGCTGGAGCAAGGAATTACTCTTGTCAGGAAAGGAAAGTAGTTTTTCATTATTAGAACTTTCTGAGCACTAGAGGCAGAAGTGGGGTGAACTTCTGCTTACAGGACAGGGCTCTCTGCATTGCCCTTTAATTGTGAGGTAAAACTAGAGGACGCTCCACATCATCCTGACTTCAGTGTAAGATATTCAGATTCCAGGAACTTAAATACAGAAACCTGACACCAAGAACAGCGACTATGAAAAATAAAAGTGTATTGGAACTTGGATTGGACAACCTAGTATGCCTGGAGCCTAGAGTTGGTCTTATGTCAGGAAACTTCAGGGATAGGGTCTCCTTGTATTTAGGCAAAGACTTTTCCTTTCCATGTCCCCCATATTTTGGTGGGCCTATGCAAACAATAATTGCCACTCTAATACTGTTTTTACTATGCTCCTTTGACTCTAACCCTTTAAAAAAAAACAACTTAAACTTTCGAGGTTAACTTAAACTAATATGCATGTGCATGGAACTGTAAAAAAAAATGCTATGCCTTCAATGTTTAAGGAATTACATAAATTTTTTGGCTTTAGATTGTTTTGTGTACTGCTAAAAATGTTATAATGTACTACAATCTGGGGACTGGAGGGACAAAGTAGTTGTGCACGGGTTCTGTTTATTTTTCTTAATGTGCTTTGGCTGAAAGTTCAAAATTTAGGTGTCAGCAAGGGGATTTCTTCTGAGAATTCTGTTTATGGGTGATTGTCTTCCCACTGTAACTTTACCTTGTCCTCTTTCTTTGCATCTTTGTTCTCATAATTAAAAATAAAAAAAAATTTAAAAAAGAGTAAGATATATGGGGACCAGAGCCATAATGCAGAGTGTTACCTGGTGTTATCACTTGCATGCAGCTAACCCAGGTTTAATCCCCAGCCTCTCTCTCACTCCATGCCTGCCTGCCAGAAGTAAGGAGTAATTCCTGAGCACTTCAGCTTGACTCCTATTCCATCATGGGTAGAAAATTTCATCACCAACTTCAAACTGCCCACTGATGGAAGAAGGGGGACAGAGGACATCAATGGCATATGAATTGCTCATGGTCCTCTTCAGTGGATCATTGTGCAAGACATCACCACTCTGGTTGCAGATACTGTCAGTGTCGTGCAAGTCATTGAGACCATGAGTCATTCTCCATAGTCACATTGACTGAAATTGCTGAAATTGCCTTTGTGTGTGTGTGTGGTTTTTGGGTCACACCCGGCAGTGCTCAGATGGCTCCATGCTCAGAAATTGCTCCTGGCAAGCACGGGGGACCATATGGACACCGGGATTCGAACCGATGACCTTCTGCATGAAAGGCAAACGCCTTACCTCCATGCTATCTCTCTGGTCCCTTCTCTTATTTTTTATAGCAGGGTTTTATAGCTTTATAGTTTTCTTTGTATAGTTCCTTCACATCTTTATGTGAAGAAATGTGCTATCATTTTTAATTTTTTCTTTTTTTGGTTTTTTGGGCCACACCTCGTGACACTCAGGGGTTACTCCTGGTTATGTTTTCAAAATCGCTCCTGGCTTGGGGGACCATATGGGACATCAGGGACTGAACCCAGGTCTGTCCTGGGCAGCCACATGCAAGGCAAAAGCCCTACTGCTGTGCTATCGCTCTGGCCCCTTTTAGAGCCATTCATCTTCCTCCAGTAACTCCCTTTCCCTTGGAAGTATGTGACCTTATGCTACCTCTTATTTTGGCACCTTTTCTATAAAATCAAAGGGTAAGATGTGAAATTACAGGATTTGTCTGTTTCTACCTCAATCTTTACATATTGTTTCTTATTGAATCTTTGAATGTAGAACCTTGGATAGGTGTGAAAACTGTATGTTCCACCTTCCAGGTATGACGTTTTTCCTCAGATAAAAGGCTTGATTGGATAGGAATAAAGGCCCTTTTTCCCTTTCATTTTTCCGGAGCTCCTAGAAGCATCTTGGATTGTTGGTCAGCTAATAAGAGTATATGGTTACATGGGGTATGCTTTCAAAGCCTTTTCAATTATGTGTGTGTGTGTGTGTGTGTGTGTGTGTGTGTGTGTGTGTGTGTGTGTGTGTATGTGTGAATTATTTTCCAGACCATCCTCTGACCCCAGACCTATGTTCCAGGGGTTGAACCAGAGGGATTAATCTAGTACCCAGGGGTGGGGCACTGGTTTTATGATGAGAACCAGCCCTGCACACTTTTCCAACAGACTAACCCAGGACTGGAGCAATAGCACAGCGGAAAGGAAATTTGCCTTGCATGTGGCTGACCAAAATCCCATATGTTTCCCCGAGCACTTCCAGAAATAAATAATTTTTGTTTTGTTTTTGTTTTTGTTTTTGGGCCACACCCGGCGGTGCTCAGGGGTTACTCCTGGCTGTCTGCTCAGAAATAGCTCCTGGCAGGCACAGGGGACCATATGGGACACCGGGATTCGAACCAACCACCTTTGGTCCTGGATCGGCTGCTTGCAAGGTAAACACCGCTGTGCTATCTCTCCGGGCCCGAAATAAGAAATTTTTGAACACAGAACCAGGAGTAACCCCTGAGAGCCCATGGGTTTGGCCCTCAAGCAAAATAAAAATAAATAAAATAGTAGAACCCCAAAGCACAGGGCCTGCCCAGGGTTAATTGAGTCTGAGCCACAGAAGCATATTGGAATGTTTTTGAACTAATCAGTCTCATGGGAATGTCCTTGAGTTGCTCAATTTCAAAGAATTACAACCTGGTAATTTGGAAATGTTCTTTACCATGTGCTCATGGCCAAAGGTGGTTCAGACCCTGCTTTGCAAAATCACATGTTTTGGTGTGTCTGCAAATGCCACATCCCCAGTCAGAGCCTTTTCTCTGAGCCCAGTTCCAGAGAAGCAAGAGCTCAACTGAACCCTCTGGTAAAAATAAAACAAGACTCTCTCACGTCTCCAGGATGGCTGCCTGGTTTTTCTCTGCATTTGGTGGTAATTTCCACAACACAACAGACTGACAAGTGTGATGTCTGAGGCCGAGGCCTCTTCAAATGGTTCCTAATGGGTAGGTCAGGGTGAGAAGGCCCAGGGCGGAAGGGCCAACTAGGAACTTCAAGAAACCAGGAAGTGGGAGTTTCCTGATTTATGCCATAGATGTGTGTCAACATTGGAGGTAATGTGGGGTGAGGAGGGATGTTCTTCAAGAACTGAACTAGGTTCCAGAATGCCTGAGAAAACCAGAACAGAGCTTTAGGGCCAAGCAGGAGGGCTGGGCCTTCACACTGAGTATCTCTTACAGCTGCTGTCTTGACCTATTGTATGTTTGTTTGTTTGTTTGTTTTTGTTTTGGGGCCACACCTGGTAGTGCTCAGGGGTTACTCCTGGCTCTGCGCTCAGAAATCATTCCTGGCTGGGGGGCCGGGTAGGTGGCGCTGGAGGTAAGGTGTCTGCCTTGCAAGCGCTAGCCAAGGAAGGACCGTGGTTCGATCCCCCGGTGTCCCATATGGTCCCCCCAAGCCAGGGGCGATTTCTGAGCACATAGCCAGGAGTAACCCCTGAGCGTCAAACGGGTGTGGCCCAAAAACCAAAAAAAAAAAATAAATAAAAGAAATCATTCCTGGCAGGGTCGGGAGGCTATATGAAATGCTAGGAATTGAACCCAGGTCCAATCTGGGTCAGCCGCATGCAAGACAAACACTCTACCACTGTGCTATCTCTCCAGCACCGACCTGTTGTCAAAATCGTAGCAGGAGATTCTCTGGAGGAATTAACAACAGAATCTGACAGGTGAGGATCTCCAGAGATCTCAAGTGACAGAAATGGTGCCCCCCTGAGAAACAGGGAATTAGAATTCCAGGAAGACCAGGAGGGCAATTCAAGTATTTTTCAGAAAAATGTTCATTTCGGTTTCCTGAAAACTCAAGTTCCTGGCAGGAAAGAAATTAACAAGAACTCGGAAAGCCATAGTACAGCAGGGAAGGTGTTGGCCTTGCAGGTAGACAACACGGATTGGATTCAATCCCCAGCAGCCCATATGGTTCACCATGGCCCATCAGGTGTGACCCCTGAGCACCAAGCCAATATTAAGCACTGCCAGGTGTGGTCCAAACACTCTCCGCCTCTTGAGGAGTTGGGTTAAATAAATTAACAGGGATTCCCTTTTCTCAAAAAGTTTCTGTAAGTTTTTCTTTGCCACATATAAAGGTGCACATGAACATTTCATGAATCAAGTCATACAAGGACAAGCTCAGCAAAGCCAGGTTTTGTGAATCTCTGGAGATCTGAGCACTTTGGGGCAACCAGGAGTGAGGTATGTTCCCAGTGCTTTGGTGCAGGCATTCTGACCCTCTTTGGCCTGTTACCCATTTCCCAGGAAGCTAAGTGGCTCTGTGCTACGCACTTACTACTGGCTGTGCTCAGGGGGACCATCGGGGATCGAACCTGGGTCTGCTGTGTGCAAGACAAACACCCTCCCAGCTTTGTGTATATAGCTCTGGCTCCTCAGTCTATATTTCTGCCAACTTAGCTTCCCTCCAGGCCTACAGAGCCCCAGGCTTTCCGCTGGTGCACCATTGTTTCCTCCAGGTTGTACTTTCTCTAGTTAGCTCACCATTACTCAGCAATTGGGAGCCTGCCAGTTCTTACTGTGATGAAGGGCCCTATTGTGGACACTTTGGATAAAGTACTTCTTAGCTTTCAGATTATCTCCTAGAGCCTATAGCAAAGAATAGCATTTTCGGGTCAGAAAGTCCCTCATAGTTTCAGAGCTTTTGTTGCATCAGCAAAGATGGGTAGAAAAGTATTGTGAGAAGATAGAAGAATCTATTGACTTGTGAAAGAAAGAAAGAAAGAAAGAAAGAAAGAAAGAAAGAAAGAAAAGAAAGAAAGAAGAAGAAAGAAAGAAAGAAAGAAAGAAAGAAAGAAAGAAAGAAAGAAAGAGAAAGAAAGAAAGAAAGAAGAAAGGAAGGAGGGAGGGAGGAGGGGGAGAGAGGGAGAGAGAAAGAAGAAAGGAAAGAAAGAAATGAAAGAAAGGAAAGAAAGAAGAGAAAGAAAGAAAGGAAAGAAAGAAAGAAAGAAAGAAAGAAAGAAAGAAAGAAAGAAAGAAAGAAAAGAAAGAAAGAAAGAAAGAAAGAAAGAAAGAAAGAAAGGAGAGAGAAAGAAAGAAAAAGAAAGGAAGAAAGAAAGAAAGAAAGAAAGAAAGAAAGAAAGAAAGAAAGGAGAGAGAGAAAGAAAGAAAAAGAAAGGAAGAAAGAAAGAAAGAAAGAAAGAAAGAAAGAAAGAAAGAAAGAAAGAAAGAAAGAAAGAAAGAAAGAAAGAAAGGAAGGAAGGAAGGAAGGAAGGAAGGAAGGAAGAAGGAAAGAAAGAAAGAAAGAGAGAGAAAGGAAGGAAGGAAGGAAGGAAGAAGGAAAGAAAGAAAGAAAGAGAGAGAGAGAAAGAAAGAAAGAAAGAAAGAAAGAAAGAAAGAAAGAAAGAAAGAAAGAAAGAAAGAAAGAAAGAAAAAGAAAGAAAGAAAGAAAAGAAAGAAAGAAAGAAAGAAAGAGAAAGAAAGAAAGAAAGAAAGAAAGAAAGAAAGAAAGAAAGAAAGAAAGAAAGAAAGAAAGAAAGAAAGAAAGAAAGAAAGAAAGAAAGAAAACAGGTGCCAGAGCGTTAGCACAGAGGTAGGATATTTGCCTTACACATATCCAACCCCAGACAGACCAGGGTTCAGTTCCCGGCACCCCATATGGTGCCCTGAGCCTGCCTGGAGTGATTTCTGAGTGCAGAGCCAGGAGTAACCCCTGACTGCTGTTGGGTGTGCCCATAAACCAAAATCAAATCAAAACAAAACAAAACAAAATTACAATCCATTTACTTTTTGGGTTTTTGGGTCACACTTTGCATTGCTCAAGTATTACTCCTGCCTATGTGCTGAGGGATCACTCCTGCTGGGCCTTCGGTATAGGCTTATAGGCTTTGTGCTTTGGGCTTATAGGGTATAGGGATTGAATCCATATGGGCCATGTGCCCTATTATACTATTCAGTCCCTTCTTTTCTCTGTTTTGTGAAGGCTCTTTTCTTACAGGGAGGAAAGTGGAGAAGGTAATACAGTATAGCCCACCAAATATAAGAGTTAGCCTTGAGCAAAAACAACTCTTGACTGGAAAAGCCAAAATTAGAGCCAACTAAATCTAAGTTTAACATAATATATGTCACAAGTTGTCAGAATATCCTAGCTGCCATGTGTTACTTATTTTGGGTATGTTTAGAAGCAGCATAACTCAGTCCAGGGAGGAGCTTAGAAATATTAGAGATAGGGAGCAGGACAAAACTGTTATTGTGAGGCAGTGCCACAACACCAGAATAGCAACAAAGAACTAAAAAAAAAAAAAAATCTATTTAGAAAAACATACCAGATGCAATTATCCTGAGAAAAGAAGGGGAAAAAGCTCTCCCATAGACTGATAGATCTCAAAGCGATGAAAATAGGGGAGGCAAATTTATATATTAGGTAAGTGTCAAAACTTGCAAGGATGTCTTGGGTACTCTAACCTTGTTTTCGTTTCTGACAACACACACACTCCTCAAATAAGGTGGGAATGTGGCCTTATCTCCTCCAGACTCTGCATAAAAGAAGTATATACTGTGTGCTAAAAGACTGCTCAGGGTTCTTGAAGTCTTTTTGACCTGAGGATCCTCTTTTCTTTTCTTTTCTTTTTTGGTTTTTGGGTCACACCCAGCGGTGCTCAGGGGTTACTCCTGGCTGTCTGCTCAGAAATAGCTCCTGGCAGGCTCGGGGGACCATATGGGACACCGGGATTCGAACCAACCACCTTTGGTCCTGGATCGGCTGCTTGCAAGGCAAACGCCGCTGTGCTATCTCTCCGGGCCCAGGATCCTCTTTTCTTAAACTATCTGTCTCTGGTGTCTCTGTGTTTCTGTGGGTCTGGTCTAACATTTGGAGATCCACCAAGATCCATGCATCTCACAACTGTGACTGAGAGATCAGAGCACCCTCTCTATTTCTTTGGTATGTCTGTGACTGGGGTATGATTGTGGTGAATACACAGTGATTGAGGATGGCTTATTGGGCTCTAACCCATGATTTCTGGGTCCTGTAACAGCTTAATGGAGACTTGTCCCTCCTGAGGGCTTTAGCTCCCAACCAGGAGGGCCAATAAGATCAGGGATTTATACTGATGCTTCTATGCCAAAGTACCCTTAAGATTCCACAAGGAGGGGTTGGAGAGATAGAATGGAGGAAAGGCATTTGCCTTGCATGCAGAAGGCTGGTGGTTCGAATCCCGGCATCCCATATGGTCCCCTGAGCCTGCCAAGAGCGATTTCTGAGCATAGAGCCAGGAGTAACCCCTGAGCACTGCTGGGTGTGACCCAAAAACCACAAAAAAAAAAAAAAAAAAAAATTCCACAAGGAGTCTGGCTAGGAAAATATCAGAGAATTGCCCAAGCCCCCTTTCTCCTTTGTATTTCCCTTTCCTTCCTTTAGTCTCCAATCTGACTTTATTCTAAGAGCACACCAAAGGAGAGAAGAGCGCTGCTTTTCTTCCCCCAAACAAAACAAAACAAAACAAAAAACCCAAGAGATGTTTGGAGCTACTGTTCCTAAAACAAGGTGGTCAGTGTATGGCACACAGGAAACTTGCTGCTTCTATGCTAATAACTCTGGGGTTATCAGGCACAGTCTGAATCAGCTAAGACAGAGGCTGTAGGACAGTAAAGAGCAAAGAAGGCGGGAAATGAATTGGATTGAATTACTCTTTAGCAGATCGTGGCTTACTAGACTTGTGATGGTGGCCATAGGATTCCTAAGCTTATTATGAATTGCTATGTATTATTAATCGATTGGTTGTCTTTGTGTCCACTAGAATTAACGGTGTTAAATTGATGTTTTTGAAACAGTGGTATGACATCCTGGACCAGCTGGACATGGAAGCCAATGTGGCAGAAGTGTTGGTCTGATGATCTCACCTATCTATAAGAAAGGGGGAATGTGAGACATTAGCCCCCAAGTATGAGTTAACTTTGAGCAAAGACAATTCCCGGTGGGGAAAGTCAAAATTAGAGCTGGCTGAATCAGTTGAACATAATATATGTACATATTGTCAGAACTGCCATGTGTTGCATATTTTTGTATGTGTTCAGAAGCAGTTTTACTCAGTCCAGGTAAGAAATTAAAGATAGGGAGCAGGACAAGGATTAGTACACTACACTAGAAAAACAACACAGATTTAACCTCAAAGAGATACTTTCTGGAAGAGTTGTAAACAAGAGATAAGGAAACACACCAGGTGCAATAATCCTGAGGAAAAAAGGGGAAAGGAGCTTTCCCCCAAGGCTGATAGATCTCAAGTCAATGAGAATAGGGAAGGCAAAACTCATAAATTAGATGAGTGTCAAATGCTCAGGAGGATGTCTTGGGTACTCGAACTTGTTTTCTGTTTCTGTACCCTGGGCTATGTGTCAAATGAGGTGGGGATGTGGCCTTGTCTTCTCCAACCTTTGTGTAAGGAAAGTATATAATTTATAATAACAGATAGCTCTGGGTTCTCAGAGTCTCTTTGACCTGAGAGTCCTCAGTGCTAAGCTCTAATAACCTATTTTCTTTAACTATATAACTCTGGTGACTTCATGACTCTGTGGGTCCAGCCTAACAGATACCTAAAGTTCTTGAGCATCAGAAACTGTTCTTAGGAATACAGTTCTTTGATCTGAATCAAAGGTAAAATGAGATTAGCTATAAGACTTTATTTTGCAGGTCTAATCCAATTTAAGTTAGAAATCAGGTTGTTGGGGCCTGAGAGATAACATGGATTGCATGAAAGAAAGAAAGAAAGAAAGAAAGAAAGAAAGAAAGAAAGAAAGAAAGAAAGAAAGAAAGAAAGAAAAAGGAAGGAAGGAAGAGGAAGGAAGGAAGGAAGGAAGGAAGGAAGGAAGGAAGGAAGGAAGGAAGGAAGGAAGGAAGGAAGGAAGGAAGGAAGGAAGGATATCAGGCTGTTTTAGGGGCTGGAAAGTGGAAAGTGTTAAGGGTCCATGAAAGCCCACCACCTCAAATAGAGATCATGAATCTTCAGAAAATGCAATCAGCAAATAGGTTATTGATTCCAGCTAGCTGGGCTGCCAGGAACAGCCATGCATACTAAAACCAGAAGCTCTGGGCAATCTAGGGAGGTGTGTTTTAAGGAACTTTTTTTGTTTTTGTTTTTGTTTTGGGGTCACACCCAGCAGTGTTCAGGGGTTACTCCTGGCTCCACGCTCAGAAATCGCTCCTGCAGGCTCAGGGGACCATATGGAACAGGGGGATTCAAACCAATGACCTTCTGCATGAAAGGCAAACGCCTTACCTCCATGCTATCTCTCTGGTCTCTCTTTAAGGGAACTTTAGGAGGAGGGTCGATATGGAAAGTAGGGCTTTTAGAACATACCAATCCCTAGTCCAGGTTCAAACACAATGTCCAATCAGATGGTGAGATTGTCCTTTTTCAAATAAGGAGAGAATCTTAGAAGGTGAGAACAGAAGTCCATTTTTTCCCCCAAACATGTCAAGTTCTTCTTAGGAGGGGTGTTGGCTAAAGGTTACCAGGGCAGAAGGCCTTTGACATTTCAAGGTGAATCTAATCTTTTGTCCAAATATGTCAAGTTCCTCTTAGGAGGGGCATTGGCTAATGGTTACCAGGGCAGGAGGCCTTTGGCATCTCAAGGTGAAATTCCAGAGTAAGAGGATCAACAAGGTAGAAGTGGAGAAAGACTTAAGAGGCATCTACATCTGATCAATTATCTGAGTTATTATAATCATCTAACATCTATTTTCATAAACTTTTCCTTAACAAAGAGATAGTTTTCCTTGCATGCTCCAGACTCAGGAGAGACCCGGTTTAATTTCTGGCATCCAATATGGTCCCCTGAGCCTGCCAGGAGTGATTTTTGAGGGCAGAACCAGGAGTAACTCCTGAGCACCACGGTGTGTGACCCACACACCTTCCCCACAAATACATCAGGCTGTTTTGCAAATATAGGTCTCACTTAAGCAACACTGGGGCCTCTGTATAAAATTATTAACATTAAATCCAAGAGTTTTGAGTTGTTATATAAAGTATGACAGCTTAAATGTTTTCTTTCACTGCTCTCTAAATTTTTAGAACTGAAAACTTCTGAGAGATAACATGGAGGTAAAGCATTTGCCTTGCATGCTTTCTGAGTGTGGAGCCAGGAGTAACCCCTGAACACTGCCAGGTGTGACAAAAAAGAAGAAAGAAAGAGAGAGAGAGAGAGAGAGAGAGAGAGAGAGAGAGAGAGAGAGAGAGAGGGAGGGAGGGAGGGAGGGAGGGAGGGAGGGAGGGAGGAAGGAAGGAAGGAAGGAAGGAAGGAAGGAAGGAAGGAAGGAAGGAAGGAAGGAAGGAAGGAAGGAAGGAAGGAAGGAAGGAAGGAAGGAAGGAAGGAAGGAAGAAATCAGGCTGTTTTAGGGGCTGGAAAGTGGAAAGTGTTAAGGGTCTGTGAAAGCCCACTGCCTCAAATAAAGATCATGAATCTTCAGAAAATGCAATCAGCAAATAGGTTATTGATTCCAGCTAACTGGGCTGCCAGGAACAGCCATGCATACTGAAACCAGAAGCTCTGGGCAATCTAGGGAGGTGTAAATGTAAATGTGGGCATTTCTTTGCTTATACATAAAATTATTAGAATATTTGACTCCTCAATGGACCCGGAGAGATAGCACAGCGGCGTTTGCCTTGCAAGCAGCCGATCCAGGACCAAAGGTGGTTGGTTCAAATCCCGGTGTCCCATATGGTCCCCCGTGCCTGCCAGGAGCTATTTCTGAGCAGACAGCCAGGAGTAACCCCTGAGCACCACCGGGTATGACCCAAAAACCAAAAAAAAAAAAAAAAGAATATTTGACTCCAAAATATTTAGAAACTGGCACTGATATAATAAACTACATTAATTGTCACTATGTACCTTAAATATTCTGTAAAAAACTTGTAATTCACTTTGATCACAATAAAATTATTTAAAAAATTATTATAAAAAATTATTAAAAAAAAAAAACTAAAAGGGGCTTGAGAAATAGCATGAAGGTAGGGCATTTGCCTTGCATGCAGAAGGACAGCGGTTTGAATATCGGCATCCCATATGGTCCCCCGAGCCTGTCAGGAGCAATTTCTGAGTGTAGAGTCAGGAGTAACCCCTGAGCGCTGCTGGGTGTGAACCAAAAACAAAACAACAACAACAATAACAAGAATAAAATAAAAACAAAAATAAAAACCTAAGTTGTTCAATATCTACAGATATTTGGTCTCTAAAGAGTTTGGCAATTTAGATGTTTAATGATTCTAAATGGATTGGATTAAGATTTCTTCCAGGTAGGGCCTGGAGAGATAACACAGAAATAGAGTGTCTTGCCCTCGCTTCCTTCCTCTTCCTTCCCTCCCCTTTCTGCCTTCCCTTCCTTCCCTTTCCTTCTCTTCTCCCTCCCCTTTCTCCCTTCCTTCTTCTCTCCCTCCCTTCCCTTTCCTCCTTCCATCCTCCTTTCCTTTATTCCCTCCCTCCCTCCTTTTCTCCCTCCCTCCCTCCTTTTCTCCCTCCCTCCCTCCCTCCCTCCTTTCCTCCCTCCCTCCCTCCCTCCTTTCCTCCCTCCCTCCCTCCCTCCTTCCTTCCCTCCTTCCTCCCTTCCTTCCTCCCTTCCTTCCTCCCTTCCTTCCTTCCTTCCTTCCTTCCTTCCTTCCTTCCTTCCTTCCTTCCTTCCTTCCTTCCTTCCTTCCTTCTGTTCCTTCCTTTCTTCTCCCTCTTTTCCACCCTCCCTCCCTTCCTTCCATTGAAAAAAACAAAAAAAAAACAACAAAAACAAACAAACAAAAAAGAAATAGAGTGTCTTACTCACAGTCAACACAGGACCAGCCACGGTTTGATTCCCGGAATCCCATATAGTATCCAGAGCCTGCCAGGAGCCATTTCTGAGCACAGAGTCAGGAGTAACCCCTGAGTGCCACCAGGTGTGACCCAAAAGAATAAATAAATAAATAAATAAATACGGGGCCAGAGCAGTGGCACAAGCAACTGGGCTTTTGTCCTGCATGTGCTAACCTAGGATGGACGGCGGTTCGATCCCCCGGAGTCCCATATGATCCCCCAAGCCAGGAGTGATTTCTGAGCACATGAAAGGATAAAAATATTTAAAATAAATAAATAAATAAATTAATTAATTAATAAAATTTCTTCCAGATAAACTAGTCACTTATTTTAGTGAAAGGTTAAAATAAAAAGCCTGGGGCCAGAGAGATAGCACAGTTTAGGACCTTTGCCTTGCATGCACAGACCTGGAGGGACCCAGTCCAATTCCTGGCATCCTAAATGGTCCCCCAGCCTGACAGGGGATATTTCTGAGTGCAGAGTCAGGAGTGACCCCTGAGCAATGCTGGGTATGACCCAGAAACTAATCAATCGATGAATTAATAAATAAAGTTAAAAAATAAATTAAAAAGCCATTGCTACCCTGAAGGACTTATGCTAATAAACCTCTTACACAGAAAAAACATTGTAGGCAAAAAAGAGGAAAAAGGTCAGTTTGATATACAAACTGCCAGGAAACCTCCACCCTACTTGAATTTACATTTATTTTCAAAATAAAGAATTGAGTTTAAATTGAAAAAATATTAGCAACTTTTCAAATTTTGGGGGGACATCAAGTTAAAATAAATTTAATAAGGAAATAGGAGCCAGGGCAATGGCACAATGGTAGGGTGTTTGCCTTGCACGCTGCTGTCCCAGGACGGATCACAGTGTAATCCCTCAGTGTCCCATATAGTCCTCCAAGCCAGGGGCTATGTTTTTTTGTTTGTTTGGATGGTTGGTTTGGTTTTTGGGTCACACCAAGAGGCACTCAGGGGTTACTCCTGTCTCTGCGCTCATAAGTTACTCCTGGCAGGCATGGAGAATCATATGGGTGCCGGGATTAGAACTACCTTCTGTCCTGGGTCTGCTACATGCAAGGCAAATGCCCTACCACTGTGATATCTCTCCGGACTTGGGGGTGATTTCTGAGCACATAGCCAGGAGTAACCCCTGAGCATCACTTAATAAGAAGTTAAATCTGGGGCCGGACGGTGACGCTGGAGGTAAGGTGCCTGCCTTGCCTGCGCTAGCCTTGGACGGACCACGGTTCGATCCCCCGGCGTCCCATATGGTCCCCCAAGAAGCCAGGAGCAACTTCTGAGCGCATAGCCAGGAGTAACCCCTGAGCGTCACAGGGTGTGGCCCAAAAACCAAAAAAAAAAAAAAAAAAAGAAGTTAAATCTATGAAATATGTTTATATAAAAGCTACAGAGGTGGGGCCGGAGAGATAGCATGGAGGTAGTGTGTTTGCCTTTCATGCAAAAGAAAGGTGGTTCGAATCCCGCCATCCCATATGGTCCCCTGTGCTTGCCAGGGGCGATTTCTGAGCCTAGAGCCAGGTGTAACCCCTGAGCGCTGTTGGGTGTGATCCAAAAACCAAAGGGGGGTGGGGAAAGCTACAGAGGTGAATTTCAAGTAAGGCAGATAATGAATGGAGATGTTTGAAAAAATGGTCGTAAAGTGAAAAGAATTGATTTTTGAATAAAATTACTTTACAACATGAATGTAAAGAAATGTATAGAAAGTTTGATGTCAAAGGCTTGCTGCCCTGGCAAACCATCAGCCAACACCCTTCCTAAGGTTCTCGCCTTATTTGAAAAAGGACAAGCTCACCATCTGATTGGAAATTGTGTTTGAACCTGGACTAGGGATTGGTGCATTCTAAAAGCCCTACTTTCCATACCCTCCTCCTAAAGTTCCTTAAACTGATAAAAGACACCCCCCTAGATTGCCCGGGGCTTCTTGTTTCAGTCTTTATGGCAGATTCTGGAACCCCAGCTAGCTGGACAATAAACCTGATTTTGCTGATCGCATTTTCTGAAGATTCGTGGTCTTTATTTGAGGCAGTGGGCTTTCTCAGACCCTTAACAATTCTGGAATATAGACTTGTTATGGAACTAAGAAGAAAACTGTAGCACTCTTAGAAAAATGAGTTAGTAAGATCATTACAGAAAAGCAAGTGTTCCCTCACGTCTTCCATCCTAAAGCCTCTTCCTTTGATATGTAAAAATCCCATCTGGATCACTCTGCCCTGACCCACTCCAGTGGATTTTGTTCAGGATAATAAAGAGAAGGAGTTCTGGCTGTGGGCAGAGGCAGAGAGCAGAAGGCAAAGGCCTTGAATGCCATGAACATCCTTTCCTGACTGTTTGGTGTTTTTTTTTTTTTTTTCTTCACTGCTTCCTTGGTTCTTCAGTCCCATCCACCTAGGGGGTTAGAAACATGGCATGGGGCCCAGAGAGATAGCACAGCGGTGTTTGCCTTGCAAGCAGCCGATCCAGGACCAAAGGTGGTTGGTTCGAATCCCGGTGTCCCATAGGGTCCCCCGTGCCTGCCAGGAGTCTGAGCAGACAGCCAGGAGTATCCCCTGAGCAACGCCGGGTATGGCCCAAAAACCAAAAACCAAAAAAAAAAAAAAAAAGAAAAAGAAACATGGTGTGTGGGGCGAGATCACAACAACCTGTGCATTTTTATGTTACAGTTTTCCACATAGAACTAAAAGAATCCGGGCTGGAGAGATAGCACAGCCAGAAGGGCATTGCCTTACACGAAGCCAACCCAGGACAGATGGTGGTTCAAATCCTGGCAGCCCATATGGTCCCCTGAGCCTTCCAGGAGCAATTTCTGAGCACAGATTCAGGAGTAACCCCTGAGCACCACCAGGTGTCACACACACACACACACACACACACACACACACACACACACACACACACACACACACACACAATAAAGAAAAGAAAGAGGGGCCGGAGAGATAGCATGGAAGTAAGGCATTTGCCTTGCATGTGGAAGGACGGTGGTTTGAATCCCGGCATCCCATATGGTCCCCCAAGCCTGGCAGGAGCCATTTCTGAGTGTAGAGCCAGGAGTAACTCCCGAGTGCTACTGGGTATGACCCAAAAACCAAAAACCAAAAAAAAAAAAAGAAAAGAAAAGAAAAAGAAAAAGAACTAAAAGAATCAAGCAATCATGATAATCTAAGACTTCTAATGACATCCTTTTTCTTTTTTTTTTTTTTTTTGGTTTTGGGCCACACCCAGCGGTGCTCAGGGGTTACTCCTGGCTGTCTGCTCAGAAATAGCTCCTGGCAGGCACGGGAGACTATATGGGACACGGGGATTCAAACCAACCAGCTTAGGTCCTGGATCGGCTGCTTGTGTGCTATCTCTCCGGCCCCTTTCTTTTTCTTTTTGTTTTTCTTTTTTTTGGTTATCTGATGACATCCTTAGGTGTTAAAAATGCTGTTTTTTTTAAATCATTAGTTAAATCATTAAGGGCCAACAGACAGGTGTCTAGCTATAGAGGGCTCAAGAAACAGCTCCATTTGTCAAACTTTTGTAGGCCTGATCTTACTTCTGGTAAGGCACCAGTTCCCTCAGGCTCATGTGCAGATTATCAATTGATCAGCCTCAAGCTATTATTCCAATGTTAAAATGAAAAATGGACAACAAAAATATAATCAAGAGATAGAAATTTAAACCATCTACACTTAAATAGGCCTGTTATACTGGCAGGCCAGGAGGCAAAGTTTGGAGGTATAGGAAGTTCTCCGAGATCATTGGTAGAGGGAGGTCAGCGCTGGCAGTGGGAATGGCCCTGATTCACTGTATAAATGAAATTCAGCTAAGAAGGACTTTGTAAAAAAAAAAAAAAGGGCTTTGTAGATCATAATGGTTTCAATAAAACGAAATTAAAAAAATAGACTCAGGGGCCGGAGAGATAGCATGGAGGTAAGGTGTTTACCTTTCATGCAGAAGGTCATCGGTTCGAATCCCGGCATCCCATATGGTCCCCTGTGCCTGCCAGGGGCGGTTTCTGAGCATAGAGCCAGGAGTTACCCCTGAGCGCTGCTGGGTGTGACCCAAAAATAAAAAAAAAAAAAAAAAAAATAGACTCAGGCAAGATGTAGCGTATAGAATGGAGAATTATTTAACTAAAATAGGAAAAATGTTAACCAATGAGTAATGATGGAAGTACTGATGGAAGTAGTTGTAGAAAAGCGGGGCCCTGGCCAGAGAGATAGCATGGAGGTAGGGCATTTGTCTTGCATGAAGAAGGATAGTGGTTCGAATCCCAGCATCCCATATGGTTAGAACTGAAAACTTCTGAGAGATAACATGGAGGTAAAGTATTTGCCTTGCATGCTTTCTGAGTGTGGAGCCAGGAGTAACCCCTGAACACTGCCAGGTGTGACAAAAAAAAAAAAAAAAAAAAACAAAGAAAGAAAGAAAGAGAGCGAGAGAGAGGAAGGAAGGAAGGAAGGAAGGAAGGAAGGAAGGAAGGAAGGAAGGAAGGAAGGAAGGAAGGAAGGAAGGAAGGAAGGAAGGAAGGAAGGAAGGAAGGAATCAGGCTGTTTTAGGGGCTGGAAAGTGGAAAGTGGAAACCCATATGGTTCCCTGAGACTGCCAGATGCTATTTCTGAGCGTAGAACCAGGAGTAACCCCTGAGTGCTACTGGGTGTGACCCAAAAACCAAAAAGAAAAGAAAAGCGGGGGCCCAGTGTGGCAGAAAACTGTGGCAGACACCACATTCCTCTGAGCAGAGAGTAGACTTAGAAGCAGTGGCTTGTTTATTGAAGGATGTAATGAGCAAGTTAAATATTATGTCTGATAAGCAGTAAGTAGTCAGAGTAGTATAAGATACAGAAATCATTCACTTTCAGAAATCCAGGAAGAAAATAGAGAAGCTCTTTATATACAAAAACATTTATGAAGTTATCAAATTTAAAGTAATATACATGTATATTTATCTTTTGACAAACAGGATATTCAAGATTTTTTTATGGGCCCAACATTTATCTAGAGAACAAACAAAGCATGTTGTTGACTTTCTTTATTCCTATTTTACAGTTATAGGAGTCCCTGAAAGTATAAAGACAATGGCCCAGTATATATGTCTAAAAAACTTAAACCGTTTTTTCAACAATGGTCTAATAAACACTATTGTCATTCCTTAGAAAGCTATGTAAAAAGAACCAAACCTTCATTAAAAGTTTGATTATAGAAACAAAAGTGAGGAGCCGGAGAGATAGCATGGAGGTGAAGCATTTGCCTTGTATGCAGAAGGACGGTGGTTCGAATCCTGGCATCCCATATGGTCCCCCGAGCCTGCCAGAAGCAATTTCTTTTTTTGTTTTGTTTTTTTGGGGGTTTTTTTTTGGGGGGGGGGGTCACACCCGGCGCCGCTCCTGGCAGGCTCGGAGGACTATATGGGATGCGGGGATTTCACCGTCCTTTTGAATGCAAGGCAGATACCTTGCCTCCATTGCTATCTCTCCAGCCCCAGGAGCAATTTCTTTTTTTGTTTGTTTGTTTTTGTCTTTGGGTTACACCCATGCTCAGGGGTTACTCCTGGCTCTATGCTCAGAAATCGGTCCTGGCAGGCTCAGAAAACCCTGCTATCTCTCTGGGCCCCCAGGAGCAATTTCTGAGTAACCCTTGAACCCTACTGGGTGTGATCCAAAAACAAAAACAAAAAACAACAACAACAAAACATCTTATGTTAATTGATAGGAAGGAAAAGTTGAGTGCTAAATGTTGAGTTCAATGTTAGAATCCAAAGTTTGGTTTAGGAATTAACTGTAAATTTAATCTTGCTGTGAGCATAAGTGTAGCCATGACAGGCTGTGAATTAAAATAGAAAAACTAGGGGCCAGAGAGGTGGCGCTAGAGGTAAGGTGTCTGCCTTGCAAGCGCTAGCCAAGGAAGGACCATGGTTTGATTCTCCCCCCTCCCATATGGTCCCCCCAAGCCAGGGGCAATTTCTGAGCGTTTAGCCAGGAGTAACCCCTGAGCATCAAAAAGGTGTGGTCCGAAAAATCAATAAAAAACAAAACAAAACAGAAAAACTAGGCCCAGAGAGCAGGTAGAGGTCAACCCTAAAGGTAAATG
Source organism: Suncus etruscus (assembly GCF_024139225.1). Lineage (NCBI taxonomy): Eukaryota > Metazoa > Chordata > Mammalia > Eulipotyphla > Soricidae > Suncus > Suncus etruscus. Next base: position 52,772,867 of record NC_064862.1, on the reverse strand, counting down.
CCAAGAATTACACCCATATAAGGCTAAACAGCAGCTGACAGATGGCCAGATAACAATGGCACCTAGGTCTGCAGCAACGGACAGATAGCCAGATACTGTGGACTGCAGCCCACCCAGCTGTCTGTCTGATGCTACATTTGATCTACAACCAACCCTAGCCCAACTATATACTAAGGACCAATAACTTGGGCCCGGAGAGATAGCACAGCGGCGTTTGCCTTGCAAGCAGCCGATCCAGGACCAAAGGTGGTTGGTTCGAATCCCGGTGTCCCATATGGTCCCCCGTGCCTGCCAGGAGCTATTTCTGAGCAGACAGCCAGAAGTAACCCCTGAGCATAGCCGGTGTGGCCCAAAAACCAAAAAAAAAAAAAAAAAAGGACCAATAACTTTAAAGATCAACTACCACCCATCAAAAAAATGGGGAGAAGAAATGAACAGACACTTTGACAAAGAAGAAATACAAATGGCCAAAAGACACATGAAATCAACAGGGAGATGCAAATCAAAACAACGATGAGATACCACCTCACACCACATCACAAAGAAAGAGAATAAACAGTGTTGGCAGGGATGTGGAGAGAAAGGAACTCTTATCCACTGCTGGTGGGAATGCCGTCTAGTTCAACCTTTATGGAAAACGATATGGAGATTCCTCCAAAAACTGGAAATCGAGCTCCCATACGATCCAGCTATACTACTCCTAGGAATATACCCTAGGAACACAAAAATACAATACAAAAACCCCTTCCTTACACCTATATTCATTGCAGCACTATTTACCATAGCAAGACTCTGGAAACAACCAAGATGCCCTTCAACAGACGAATGGCTAAAGAAACTGTGGTACATATACACAAATGGGATATTATGCAGCTGTCAGGAGAGATGAAGTCATGAAATTTTCCTATACATGGATGTACACGGAATCTATTTTGCTGAGTGAAATAAGTCAGAGAGAGAGAAAAACACAGAATGGTCTCACTCATCTATGGGTTTTAAGAAAAATGAAAGACATTCTTGCAATAATAATTTTCAGACACAAAAGAGAAAAGAGCTGGAAGTCCCAGCTCACCTCAGGAAGCTCACCACAAAGAGTGATGAGTTTAGTTAGAGAAATAACTACATTTTGAACTGTCCTAATAATGAGAATGTATGAGGGAAATGGAAAGCCTGTTTAGAGTACAGGCGGGGGTCGGGTGGGGAGGAGGGAGATTTGGGACATTGGTGATGAGAATGTTGCACTGGTGATGGGTGGTGTTCTTTACATGGCTGAAACCCAAACACAATCATGTATGTAATCAAGGTGTTTAAATAAAAAAAAAATTAAAAAAAAAAAAGATCAACTACCAGAGGTGGGATCCCCGCCTAGACTGAGACATGAGATCCTTGAAAATTGCCACGTAAGCCAATGTGTGTGTGTGTGTGTGTGTGTGTGTGTGTGATCCTGAGTTCTGGACTTTAACAGAAAGTTGATAAAGAGAAAGGAACTTTGTTCTGTACCTCTTGCTAACTATTTGCTTGCTTGAATTTGAGCAAACCATTTAAAGCTAGATTCCGGGCTGAAGTGATAGCATAGTGGTAGTACGTTTGCCTTGCACGCTGCCAACTGGGATGGACCTGGGTTTGATCTCTGGTATTCATGTGGTCCCCTGAGCCTGCCAGGAGTGAATTCTGAGAGCAGCCAGGTATCCCCCCCCCCCCAAAAAAAAAAAAAAAAAAAAAAAGCTAAAGGTTCCATTTATAACCCAAGAAGCAGGATGATGCTAGTTAAACTTCCCAGGGCCTGTCAGGATTTCCCCTCAATAAATATCTGTGGGGTTCTGGGTTCTGTACAAGGAAGGACCCCATTTTGTAAAGGCCACATGACAGCCTTCTCTTTTGTTCTGAACCAGTAGGGATGCCATTTTGTAAGAACCACGTGGTGTGGGGCCGGGCGGTGGCGCAAGAGGTAAGGTGCCTGCCTTGCCTGCGCTAGCCTTGGACGGACTGCGGTTCGATCCCCCGGTGTCCCATATGGTCCCCCAAGCCAGGAGCGACTTCTGAGTGCATAGCCAGGAGTAACCCCTGAGCGTTACCGGGTGTGGCCCAAAAACCAAAAAAAAAAAAAACAAAAAAACAAAAACAAAAAAAAAGAACCACGTGGTGTAAGCCACATGCTAGGTTTCCACAAGCCTATTTTCATAGACCACACCCCAACCTACCTGGCTATAACAGTAGCCTATTTGGGAAGGACACAAGGGAACAGCAGGAAGGTAAACCTAGCCAATAGCCAATCATTTTAAAAATCTTCAAAAAGCTAGAACTTGGACCAGGCGGTGGCGCTAAAGGTAAGGTGCCTGCTTTGCCTGCGCTAGCCTTGGATGGACCTCGGTTCGATCCCCCGGTGTCCCATATGGTCCCCCAAGCCAGAAGCAACTTCTGAGCACATAGCCAGGAGTAACCCCTGAGCGTTACCGGGTGTGGCCCCAACCCCCCCCCCCAAAAAAAAAGCTAGAACTATATCCCTTCCTGCCTATACATTCCTTCCTTTTCATGACTTTTGGCTGAGTTCATGTCCTTCTAGAGGAGACCCTAGCTGTCCAGTTTTGATGTTGTTGGCAGATGGATTAAATTTTTTACAGCTTGACTCCAGTTGTGTGGTCTCCTCCTTTGACTCTGGACTCTAACATTTCATGGAAAGTTTGTTAAATAAAATACTGAAGAAAAAAAAAACCCTCAAGTTTTATATCAATGTTCTTTTTGGGAATCAAAATACGAATAGCATTAACTGCTGCTACTGCTTTACCAGGGTGTCCAAACTGTCTATTTTGATTAGAGAATGGCTCAAAATGCTACATGATATTTTTATTTTATTTTATTTTTTGGGTTTTTGGGTCACACCCGGCTGCGCTCAGGGGTTACTCCTGGCTCTATGCTCAGAAATCACTCCTGGCAGGCTGGGGAACCATATGGGATGCCAGAATTCGAACCACCATCCTTCTCAATGCAAGGCAAACACCCTGCCTCCATGCTATCTCTCTGGCCTCGCTACATGGCATCTTGACACAATCAAACATTTGACTTATGACACATTCAACAATTTGATGGTAAAATTACTCACAAAGCAGATTGATAACAAGCAGTGTTTTTTCATTGAGATGAGATTAAGAAAAAAAAACTTACAAATTAGGGGCCTGAACAATAGCAGAGCTGTAAGGCTGTCTTGCACGCAACTGACCCAGGATGGACCTGGGTTCGATCCCTGGTGTCCCATATGGTCCCCCAAGCCAGGATCAATTTCTGAGCACATAGCCAGGAGTAACCCCTGAGCATCACTGGGTGTGGCCAAAAAAAAAAAAACGTACAAATTAAAGATCATCTTACTGAAGTCCAGAGTAGGACTAGACCACACAACTGGAATAAAGTTTAATACTTTTTTTTTTTAAAGTTTAATACTTTAATGATTAAAGTTTAATCCGTCTGCCAACAAGACTCCCACAGTGGCCAGCTAGAGCCGTCCCCGGAAGAAAATGAGCCCTGCCCCAGGTCATGAGGAAGGTTGTTGTATTAATATAAATTATAAAAGAAAGGGAGATATGTCATATATGAAGACATCTAAGAAATAAATAAGTTTTGCTAGAAAGTTGATAGTTACAGGAGAGTGGCAGAAAGATGAATTTAATTTGAATTACTTAAATGCAGCCATCAGCAAAGCAAAGAATGCTTTGTTGATGAGGGTCCTGTATTCACTCTCTTGTCTGCCACCTCTCTAGGAGAACAATCCACAGACACTTTGTTTTAACTTCCTCTTCCTTTCACACATCCCTTTTGAGATGTAAAGACCCATTTAGGCTTTATTAGCATTAGATAGGTATCTGAGTTAGAGCACTCAGTCCAGGCTGGGTGCAAATCAAGGCTGGGAGCCCCTTGCCCCCAAGCTTTTCTTCCTTCTGTCCGCCTTGTTTACTTAATCCTCCCAGCACCTTGCTTCACTGTTCACCTGGGACTGGACTATAACTGCTGACCCTTGTTTAATCTCCAGCACAGCACATGTTTTCCCTGAGGCGCAGCAGGAGTGATCCCTGCTGCAGAGTCAAGAGATTTCCCTGAGCACCACCAGGTGTGGTTCCCAATCAAAAAACAAAACAAAGCAACAACAACAATCTTTTTTTTTTTTTTTTGGTTTTTGGGCCACACCCGTTTGCTCAGGGGTTACTCCTGGCTAAGCTCAGAAATCGCCCCTGGCTTGGGGAACCATATGGGACACCGGGGGATCGAACCGCGGTCCGGTCCGTCCTACGCTAGCGCTTGTAAGGCAGACACCTTACCTCTAGCGCCACCTTCCTGGCCCCAACAATCTTTTATTAAATTATCTTTATTTAAACTCTGTAATTACAAATATGATTGCAATTATATGATTTCAGTCATGTAAAGAGCACCCCCTTTAAAAAAAAAGAGCACCCCCATTCACCAGTGCAACATTCCTACCACCAATGTCTCAAATCTCCCTCCTTCCTACCCCACCCGCACCTGTACTTGAGACAGGCTTTCTACTTCCCTCATTCATTCACATTGTTAGGATGGTTCTCAATGTAGTTATTTCTCTAACTGCACTCATCACTCTTTGTGGTGAGCTTCATGTCATGGCTGCACCTTCCAGCCCTCATTTCTTTTGTCTCTGAGAATTATTGCAAAAATGTCTTTCATTTTTCTTAAAACCCATAGATGAGGGAGACTATTATCGTCTATCTCTCTCACTCTGACTTATTTCACTCAGCATAATAGATTCCATGTACATCCATGTATAGGAAAATTTCATGACTTCATCTCTCCTTACAGCTGCATAGTATTCCATTGTGTATATGTACCACAGTTTCTTTAGCCACTCATCTGTTGAAGGGCATTTTGATTGTTTCCAGAGTCTGGCTATTGTAAATAGCGCTGCAATGAATATAGGTGTGAGGAAAGGATTTTTGTATTGTATTTTTGATTTCCTCTGGTATATCCCTAGGAGTGGTATAGTTGGATCATATGGGAGCTCAACTTCTAGCTTTTGGAGGAATCTCCATATCGCTTTCCATAAAGGTTATACTAGACAGCATTCCCACCAGCAGTGAATAAGAGTTCCTTTCTCTCCACATCCCCACCAGAACTGCTTGTTCTCATTCTTTGTGATGTGTGCCAATCTCTGTGGTGTGAGGTGGTACCTCATAGAACAACAAAAATCTTACACCCTCCCCGCCTCCCAAGAATAATACAAAGAAGAATTTTTTTTTTTTGGTTTTTAGGCCACACCCATTTGACGCTCAGGGGTTACTCCTGGCTATGTGCTCAGAAATTGCTCCCAGCTTGGGGGGACCATATGGGACGCTGGGGGATGGAACTATGGTCCATCCTATGCTAGCGTTGCAAGGCAGACATTTTACCTCTAGCGCCACCTCTCAGGCCCCACAAAGAAGAAACTTATCTGGCTTTAAGCTAGGTATTCCTGAAAAGGCCTAAAAAGACCTAGTGACTTATCCCTCCCTGCCCTGCACCACCCCACACATGCTCCAGACTGTACCTGGCTCAGGGACTTGAGGAAGTTCCAGCCAACCTGAGCCTGTAGCTGTAGTCTGTGGATCTCCAGGACTAGGAGGACACCTGGGCCCACCTGGTCTCCCTCCTGCTCAGTGACAGGACTGAGCACATGCTGAGCCCCAATAATAGCCACGTTCTTCAGTATAGCCAATCCAGTTTCAGACAGAAAAGTCTGATTCATGACACAGTCTGTCTGGGCTGAGTTTTTGTCTTGGTACCTTCAGAAACCTATTTCTGTTGCACTGTTTAGGGACCCCACATTCAGTGATGAGACCCCATGTTAGAAGCTAGAAGGAATTACATGTTTGGAATTAATTGCTGTTTTGCTTCTGTAACCCTGGCTTTGCTTAGAATACAGGCTCAAGTTTTAAGAAGCAAAGACTAGGCCCAGAGGAACAACCAATTTCTTTTTCTTTTTCTTTTTCTTTGTTTGTTTTTTGGGTCACACCCAGCGGCACTCAGGGGTTACTCCTGGTTCTACGCTCAGAGCTTAGAAATCACTCCTGGCAGGCTTGGGGGACCATATGGGATGCTGGGATTCAAACCACCGTCCTTCTGCATGCAAAGCAAATGCCCTATTTCCATGCTATCTCTCCGGCCCCACTCAATTTCTTGAGCCAGACCATATGGGTACATACCAGAAAAGACTGCAATGGTCAGATGACTAGATGACAGCTGCACCCTGGGTGGTCCTTTAGGATGGATCATGAGTCCAGAGCTAACACCCAGAGGGGTTCTCTAAAATGCTAGAGATCAGAGGGTAAGTCACTAGGGTGCCAAGCCTTCTAACTAAGTGATCCCAACTGGTTGAAAATAGAAACTCAGTGCATCAGGGAATCAGAGCCATCTGAGTCAGGTGGGCCAGGAAAGTAGATCAGAAACCACCAGCACTGGCACAAGGGCTCTCTGAGGCCCCTCGGCCAAGTCAGATCAGCACTGAAATATACTCAGTGGAAGCTGCTGCATTGAGAGGCCTTTTCCCTGTTGGTCCTGCTCAGGCAGGTCTGGCCCAGGTCGCTGTTTCTCAGCACGTGGGGTCCTAGCATCCCCAGATCTCTCATCAGAGCCCCATAAACATGCCTACCCTGAAGCTAGCTAACATAGAGCTTTGAGAATTGTTTCTGGCCCTGGTGTGCCTCTGGATGTGTGTGTTTATGACTGTGTGTTTGAATGAGTGTGTAAGTTAATATGTGTGAGTTTGTGTGAATATGTGCTTTGTGCAAGGACCTCAGATCCCCAACCTGCAGCAATTTATCAAGATCACGGCTGGGGTGGAAGCAGAAGAAGGGGTCCAACAACAGAAAAATAAGCATGGTCCCCTGACCTAGATTCCAGCCCAGGAACTGAAGACCTGTCTGTCCCAGACAATGTCAGCAGCCTAACACAGAAGATGGAAAAGATGGAGGATCCAAGCCATGCCAGAGCACAACTGAGAAGCTGCTTTCAGAACCTCCTGTAACTTTCTTCTAGGTTAACCTATCAATCTTATTTGCATTGGTCATTATATTGCTGGTTAAACTGTGTGTTTTACCTGTATAAATTTAATAGCTACTCTTTTGTTCTATGCCCTATCACAAACAGATAATTTTGTATCCAACTCTAGCGGTTTAATATTAGTTTCCCAGTTCCAGGGAAATGCAGAATGCTGTTAGATTTTTAATGGGTTTCAACTATACTAGTAAATGTTTCCCAATTGCTATAATTCGGGGGGGGGGGGGAGCCACAGCTGCTGATGCTCTGGTTCTGTGCTCAGAAATTGCTCCTGGCAGGCTCGGGGGACCATATGTGATGTCAGGGATCGAACCCCAGTCGGTTCTGGGTCAGCAGCATGCAAGGAAAATGTCTTACCACTGTGCCCCCAGTCAGGCCCCCACTTTCTGTAATGTTTGATTGTGTATATCATTTAGCGACTTATTCTCAAATTTAGTATGTCTGCAAAAATGTTCTAATTAAGTATGTCTGCAAAAATGTCTTTGTCCACAGAAGTCTATGGAAAAGGAACCTGGATCCTATAGACTCTTATTACAGTACTCATTACAAGAATATTCTACCAAACTTATTTTCAAATAATTTATATCTGCAGAAATGTTCTAATAATTTTGTTTAGAGAAGTCTGGGAAAAGTAACTTGCAGTGCTCGATATAAGAATGTTTAGAAACCTGTTTTCAAGTTCAATATATATGCAGAAAGGTTCTAATGTTTATGTACAGAGAAATCTATGAAAAAAATTATAATATGTATTGCGACCCCCTGGGACCCCGGCCTGCAGGGTGGTCGAGGGTTGCGAAGTTATTCGTGAGTCACGTAGAGGATTCGACCTGAAAAATAAAAGAGGGCTGGGAAAATGATGGACTCAAGGTGAGATTCTGATCAAGAGTCAAAGTTTATTAAAAGGGGGCTAGTTTTTATAGCATGAGCACGTTTTCAGACAAAAGAGGAGAAGGGGTGGTTTAGTACTTCTCCACCGTAACATTCCCATACATCAAATATGTCAGGTTTTTTTTAGCGAGTTATACATTTACTATAAGTGGTCCTGGGGTGCTCTGTTCTGTTAACAGTGCTACAGATCTAATCTTAACTTGTAGCCTTTACATAGCATGTTTGTTCTTGCTTAACCATTGACCTCTGGTAATGGCCCTCTTTATGGTCAGCTCCTTCTTTTTAGGTTCATGGGGGAAGCGCCACCAGCAGCCTGTCACGTACACAGGCCTTTGACTTCTCAGGCATCAGAGACTCCATATTGCTCTCTAAGTCTTATAGCTTCCAACAATGTATAAATATGGAAAATGTTGATTGCTTTGAGAATGATGTATACACGATCTAACCTATGACGCTTTTACAGCCAAATCTATCCTCACTAACAGCAATTGTTAGGAATTAGCTATAACAGTAACTGGCTTAAAATGTCTTCACCACCTGGGGCTGGGGAGATAGTATGGAGGTAAGGAGTTTGCCTTGCATGCAGAAGGATGGTGGTTTGAATCCCGACATCCCCTATGATCCCTGAGCCTGCCAGGAGCAATTTCTGAGCTTAGAGCCAGGAGTAACCCCTGAGTGCTGCCGGGTGTGACCCAAAAACCAAAAACCTAAAAAAAAAAAAAAAAAAAAAAAAAAAAGAGCCGAACAGGTAGCATGGAAATAAGGCATTTGCCATGTATGCAGGGGGACGGTGGTTCGAGTCCCAGCGTCCCATATGGTCCCCTCCTGCCAGGAACGATTTCTGCGCGTCGAGCGAGGAGTAACCCCTGAGAGCTGCCTGGTGTGACCCAAAAACAAAAACAACAACAAAAAAGAATAAGACCTAAGAAAGTAAGACCTATAGGCAAGGGTAGCCCAAAGGACAAAAAAAAAAAAAATGTGATCTTCCCGAATCTCATGACTGAGCACTCTACTTGGAGGAGGAAGTCATGGGGCTCCCCATCCCCAGCATTCCCACCCCACACCCTCTCCTCAACTGGAAGCTGCCTGTCCCTTTCTCTTGCCCATCTATCCTGTGCTTTGAGCATCTGGGATGTCCCAGTACTGAACCCAACCTCCAACTTGCTTGATGCAGAAATTATCTTTTGTTTTGTTTTTGTTTTTGTTTTTGTTTGGCTACCCCCGGTGACGCTCAGGGGTTACTCCTGGCTATGTGCTCAGAAATCGCTCCTGGCTTGGGGGACCATATGGGACACTGGGGGATCGAACTGCAGTCCGTCTTAGGCTAGCGTGGGTAAGGCAGAGGCCTTACCGCTTAGGCCTCTTAAAATGTTCTTTTTTTTTTTTTTTTTTTTTTTTTTGGTTTTTGGGTCACACCCGGCAGTGCTCAGGGATTATTCCTGGCTCCAGGCTCAGAAATTGCTCCTGGCAGGCACGGGGGACCATATGGGGCGCCGGGATTTGAACCAATGACCTCCTGCATGAAAGGCAAACGCCTTACCTCCATGCTATCTCTCTGGCCCCTTAAAATGTTCTTTTTGTTGTTGTTTTTCTTTTGGTTTTTGGGTCACACCCGCCAGTACTCAAGGATTACTCCTGGCTCTACATTCAGAAATCGCTCCTGGCAGGCTCGGGGGACCATATGGGACGCCGGGATTCAAACCACAGTCCTCCTGCATGCAAGGCAAATGTCTTGCCTCCATGCTATCTCTCTGGCTCCAGAAATTATCTTTTTTGCTTGGGTTTATTTGGAAACTACACTCAGCATGTCCCTGCACTGTTCCTGAGCATTGCAGGGAGAGGCTCCTTTAGGACTACTTTTTTTTTTTTGTTTTTGGGCCAGGGATTACAACTGGCTCTGTGCTCAGAAATCACTCCTGGCTCAGGGGATCATATGGGTTGCTGAGGATTGAACCTGCGGGTCAGCTGTATGAAAGGTAAAAGCCCTACTGCTGTGCTGCTTGCTCGGCCCCCAGGACTACTTTTATTTCCTTATTTGTGAGGTGCTAGAACTCAGTTCCTGTTTCGTTCTTGCATGAGAGATTCACTTTACTAGTGAATCACAGCTGTGAACCAAAAAAATGCATTGGGGGGGGGTAGGAAGGAGCTGGATTATGTCTGGCAGTGCTCAGGGCTTTGTGCTCCTCCTGGAAGGGATTGAGGGACCCAATGGATGCCATTGTGTTGTTTGCATGCAAGGTAGTGACCACCCTTTGTACTCTGTCCAGCCCTTTGAAAATACATCCTAAAAATTTATTTATTTGGGGCCGGGAAGGTGGCGCTAGAGGTAAGGTGTCTGCCTTGCAAGCGCTACCGTAGGACGGACCGCGGTTCGATCCCCCAGCGTCCCATATGGTCCCCCCAAGCCAGGGGCAATTTCTGAGTGCATAGCCAGGAGTAACCCCTGAGCGTCAAACGGGTGTGGCCCAAAAACCAAAAAAAAAATTTATTTATTTATTTATACATTCATTTATGTTGGAGTTGAGGCCACATCCAGCAGTGCTCAGGGCTTACTCCTAGCTCTGCACTCAGTGATCACTTCTGGCATGCTTGGGGAACCATATGGGATGCCAGGGACCAAACCTGGATCTGCCTCGTGCTAGGCAAGTGCTCCAGTCCTGAAAAGACATTTAAAAATATTGTTTGGGGCCGGGTGGTGGCGCTAGAGGTAAGGTGCCTGCCTTGCCTGCGCTAGCCTTGGATGGACTGCGGTTCGATCCCCCGGTGTCCCATATGGTCCCCCAAGCCAGGAGCGACTTCTGAGCGCATAGCCAGGAGTAACCCCTGAGCGTCACTGGGTGTGGCCCAAAAACCAAAAAAAAAAATTGTTTGTTTGTTTGTTTGTTTGTTTTGGGCTACATCAACTATGCTCAGGTCTTACTCCTGGCTTTGAACTCAGGAATCACTTCTGCCAATGCTCAGGGGTGCAGGGAATCGAACCCTGGTCTCATGCAAGCAGTTTTCTTCCTTGCTCTGACCTCTGTAAATGCCTTTTAAAGGGGATTCTGGGAAACAGAAAAGGCAAACAAGCACCCTTCCAGCTGTACTCTGATTCCAACTCAGTTTTTCTTCCAATTGAGAAGCAAATTAGTGAATGTTGTCAATCTACACAGAGGGATGGGCATGGGGATTGGGGTGGCCCTGGAGTCCAGTGAGGTTACTTGGGGAGCAGGAGCTGAGGCCAGCCCAGGGCAGGGGGTGGTGGCTGGAATTCACCCTCACAAGCCTCCTTGTTCTCCGCCATCCCCAAGCCTCCTTATCTGCCTTCCAAGACGATGAAACCTCCTCCAGGCTAATGTATTCCTGAGGCAGACATGACCTGTCACCCACACACCAGCTGGAGTTGTTCTCAGTGCTGGTGCAGCTGTAACTCCTTCCCACTTCCCAGTGTCTTTGTCTTTCCTTATCTTCAGGCACTTTCTGCACCCAAATGGCCTCACCTCCAAGCTGCCACTAGATACTGCCCATGAAGCAAATGGCTCAAGTTTTCATGATCATTTATTTAGTGGGGGATGCAGGGTCTGAATTCAGGGCCTCACACATGCAGGGCTGAGTTGCCAACCAGCCATGAGCTTTCTTTTCTTTTCTTTATTTGGGGGGCCACACCCTGCAATACTCAGAGGTTACTCATGGCTCTGTGTTCAGGAATTACTCCTGGTGGTGCTGGGGAACCATAAAAAATGCTGGGGATCGAACCCAGCTCAGCTGCATGCAAGGCAAATGCCCTCCCCGCTGTGCTATTGCTTCATCAGACCCTTGTTTTCTTTACGAAGTCACAGTTTTGCAAAAAATCTTTCTTCCTTTTGGAGTTGAGGGCCACAACTGATGGTGCTCAGGGCTTGTTCCTGGCTCTATGCTGGGATCACTCCTATAGGGGCTCAGCTAGTGTATGTGTGTGTGTGTGTGTGTGTGTGTGTGTGTGTGTGTGTGTGTGTGTGTGTGTGTGTACGCATGATGGGGGAGGGCAGTAGTAACAAAAACTCCCAATTTCCAGACTCCTGTTTTTATGCACTGAAAATTACTGCCCCAAGGAGAGGGAGAGTGAAGGAAATAGGTTTTGTTTTGGTATGGCTTGGTTTGGTTTGGTTTGGTTCTGGGGCCACACCCAAGATCGCTCAGGGTTTACTCCCGGCTCTGGGCTCAGAAATTGCTCCTGGAAGTCTAGGGGACAATATGGGATGCCAGGGATCGAACCCTGGTCAGTCCCAGGTCGGCTGCGTGTAAGGCAAATGCCCTACTACTGTGCTATCATTCTGGTCCCAGTTTTGTTTTTGTTTTTGTTTTTATGAAGGGGGGAGTTCTGGAGCAGAGCTTGTCTTGCTTCTGTGAGGTTCTGAGTTTGATCCCCAGCACTACCCAAAATATCATAGAGCTTGGATTTAGGAGCTTGGAGATAGACTAAGGAGCACTCTAAAGTAGAAGGCACAACACATTGCAATGGGATGTCAAAGACTGAATCTAGGTCAGCCCATTGCAAGGCAAAGCCCTCTGGGCTGTGCTATTGCTCTAGCCTCATCTCTTGTTCCCTGAGGCCATCAGCTTTCCTGGTGAGTCTAATCAGGCCTCAGTTCCTGCATTTCCAATGGCTTCCAACCTTCTCGATTTTGTTTTCTTTGTGTTTCTTGGGCTATATGGTGTCAGGGATAGAAGTCCCTACACCCCTGCCCCCCATCGATGTCTTAGGCTCTTAACAAATATTTTTTGTTGTTGTGTTTTTGGGTCACACCCGGCAGTGCTCAGGGGTTCACTCCTGGCTGGCTCTGGGGACCATATGGGATGCCGGGGTTTGAACCACAGTCCTTCTGCATGAAAGGCAAATGCCCTACCTCCACGCTATCTCTCTGGCCCCTTAAAAATAATTTATGGTTAAATGAAACTCTTATGCTTCCAACTTTTTACAAGGCAACCACCACGAAGACCTTGAAAAAGGGCTCTAACAGACCCCAGCCTGACCACCACCGGTCCACCAAGCAGTCCAAACCCCCAATGACTATCTGAACCCAGGTTGCCTTTCTAAGAGCAAGTGGAAGGCAGAAGTGAGGAGGAGTCCTGGGGAAGCGTCTGGCTGCCTCTGAGGTTCCCTTTACTAGTACAACTTGCATAAGACCTGCTCAGAGGGGCCCCAGATCCGCTTTTTGGGGGCAAGTTTCTGCAATTTTTGCAGTGAATCTTCAGAGAAAGAGAAGCGAAAGAGGATGAGAAACTAGGCTCATGATTAACGTTGTGGGCTGCTGGGAGATGGGAATAGCACTCTGCTCAGGGGGAGGAGGGGAGTGAGAGGCTCAGAATAGTTCCAGGTGCACACAGAGAGGGTGCCCCTAGAAAGAGAGCTGGGGGTTGCAATAGAAAGAGAGCTGCCTTTCACATCACCTGTTTCCAGAGTTTAAGGCTTCCTTAGGAACATACACAAACCCTCCTGTTCGTCCTTGGACATTGCCTCCTCTAGGAAGCCCTCCTTCCAGCTCTTCCAGAATTCTCTCTCCTTTTCTCTGCATATGTGAAACCTCCAGCACTCTCTCTGGGGATCCACAAACCTCAGCTTTAGGACAATAGGGGTGCCCCAGGGAGAGGTTTGTTGTGTTTTGTTTTGTTGTGTTTTGTTTTTGAGCCACACCCAGCAGTACTCAAGGGTTACTCCTGATTCTATGCTCAGAATTCACTCCTGGGGCCAGAGTGATAGCACAGCAGTAAGGCGTTTGCCTGGTATGCTGCCTACCCCGGAGGGGCTCTAGTTCAAGTCTGGCATTTCATATGATCCCCCCACCCCAGCGTGCCAGGAGCAATTGCTGAGCACAGAGCCAGAGCACCACCAGGTGTGCCCTCTTACCCCCCCCCCCCCAAAAAAAAAGAAGAAAGAAAGAAACCACTCCTGGCAGTTTAGAGGGACCCTATGGAATGCAGGGATCAAACTCAGGTCAGTCACATGCAAATACCCTCCCTCCTGTGCTATTGCTCCAGCCCCACTTTATATCTTTTTAGTGGCCAAATAATATTCCACTGTGTGGATGTACCCTAGTTTCTTTACCCTGCCATTTACTCTTGGACACATGGGTTATTTCCCAGTTTTGACTATTACAAATAGTGCTGTACGAAATATTGGGGGTGGGCCCGGAGAGATAGCACAGCGGCTTTTGCCTTGCAAGCAGCCGATCCAGGACCAAAGGTGGTTGGTTCGAATCCCGGTGTCCCATATGGTCCCCCGTGCCTGCCAGGAGCTATTTCTGAGCAGACAGCCAGGAGTAATCCCTGAGCACCACTGGGTGTGACCCAAAAACCAAAAAAAAAAAAAAAAAAAGAAATATTGGGGGCAAATGTCTTTTCTCCATGCTGACTTGGGGCCCTTGGCGTATATTCTAAGGAGTGAACTTGCTGGATCAAATGGAAGCTTCAAGATTTTCTGGGAATGTCCATTTTGTTTTCCAAAAAAGGCAGGCCCAGTCTATAGTTCCACCAGCAGTGAATGAGAGTCCTTTTCTCCAGGCATTCGTGCCAGCACAGGGTGTTCTTGTTCTTTGTACAGTGTGCCAGTCTCTGGTATGAGATGATAACTCGATGTTGTTTTGATTTGCTTCTCCCTGATGATTAGTGATCTAGATCATTTTTTTCATGTGTCTTTTGGTCATTTGTATTTCTTCTTTGGGGAGGTTTCTGTTCATCTCTCCATTTTTTTTGATGGGTTTGATCTTTTTTTCTAGTAAAGTTCTACCTTTATCAGATGAATGTTGGATAACTAATTCCTACCATCCATGGGTGGACTTTGTGTCCTGGTCATCATTTCCTTGGAGGTACAGAAGCTTCTTAATTTAATGTAGTCCCATCTATTTATCTTTTTGGCTTGTTTAGCCCATGGTGTTTTATCCTTGAAAATGCCTTTAATTTCAACATCATGGAGAATTCTGCCTACATTTTTCTTAGGGATTCAGGTCTGATATCAAAGGTCTTTAATTCATTTTGTGTTCTTGCAGAGGGGCACACTCAGCAATGCTCAAGGAGTATTCCTGGTTCTGCACTCATTCCTGAGTGATGCTTAGGGCGCCATATGGGATACCGGAGACTGAACCCAGGTTGACCACGTGCAAGACAAGAGCCTTTGCCTCTGTACTATATCTCTAGCCCCTCTTTAATTCATTTTTTTTTTGTGTGTGTGTGTGTTTTTGGGTTACACCCGGCAGCACTCAGGGGTTACTCCTGGCTCTATGCTCAGAAATCGCTCCTGGCAGGCTCGGGAAACCATATAGGATGCTGGAATTCGAACCACCATTCTTCTGCATGGAAGGTAAATGCCTTACCTCCATGCTATCTCTCCAGCCCCTTTAATCCATTTTTTAAACAAATATTGGATGTCACTTATTTTTTATTTTATTATTACTGTTATTATTATTGTTTGTTTGGACCATACCCAGCTGTGCTCAGGGGTTACTACTCCTGGCTCTGTGCTCAGAAATCACTCCTGGCAGGTTGGAGAGACCATATGGGATGCTGGGGATCAAACTCAGGTCTACCCAGGTTGGATGCATGCAAGACAAACTTGCCCTACCACTGTGCTATCTATGGCTCTGGCTCCTCTTTAATCCATTTTAATTTTACTTTTGTTCATGCATTAAACAGAAGTCCAAGTTAATTTTTTTGGTGTGGTTTTTGCCATACCTGGTAATACAGGGGTTACTCCTGGCTATGCACTCAGAAATCGCTCCTCGCTTGGGGGACCAGATGGGATGCCGGTAATCAAATCCAAGTCCGTCCTGGGTCAGCCACATGCAAGGCAAATGCTCTACCACTGTGCTATCACTTTGGCCCTGCAAGTTAATTGGGGGGGGGGGGTTCGCTGACTAGTTTTCCCAACACCACTTAATTAAGAGGCTTTTCTTGCTCCACTTTGTATTTTTTGCTCCTTTATTTTTGCTTCACTTCATATTTTTTGCTTCTAATCTTGCCACAAGATTAACCAATAATATATGGGAGAGTCTGTCTCAGGATATTCAACTCTATTCCACTGATCTGAGGATTGTCTTCCTTCCAGTACCGTACTGCTTTAATTACTAATTAAATTTAATTTAATTACTGCTTTGTAATACACTTTAAAGTTGGGGAAAGTGATGCCTCCCACATTCTTTTTCCTAAGGATTGCTTTAGCTATTTCGGGAGGAGGGTGTTATTGTTCTGTGTGAATTTCAGTAAAGTTTTGAATTTTGGGGCCACACCTGGAGGCACTCAGGGGTTACTCCTGACTGCACTCAGAAATCACTCCTGGTAGGCAGGGACCCAGGTCTGACCTGGGTTAGCTGCATGCAAGGCAAACATCCTACTGCTGTACTATTATTCTGATCCCCTTATTCTATTTTTTCAAAAATGTCATGGGTATCCTTATAGGAAGTGCCTTGAATCTCTACAATGCTTTGAGGGAGTATTATTATTTTGATTATATTAATCTTCTGATCCATGAACAAGGTATGTGTCACCATTTTCTTGTGTCCTCTTTTTTATTTTGTTTTGTTGTTTTTTGTTTTTGGGCCATACCCGGTGATGCTCAAGGGTTACTCCTGATTATGTGCTCAGAAATTGTTCCTGGCTTAGGGGATCATATGGAACACCAGGGGATCAAATCGTGGTCTGTCCTAGGCTAGCACATGCAACCACTCCAGCACTCCTTGTGTCCTCTTTTATTTCTTGAAGTATTTATGTAGTATTCTTCAGCTTAATTAAAGAGTTCTCTCACTTCTTTAGTTAAATTAATTCTAAGGTACTTGATTTTCTGAGTCACAATTATGAATGGGATTGTTTTTTTAATATTTCTATTTTCTTTCACTATTTGTATATAGAAAAGACATGAACTTTTGTGTATTAATCTTGTAGTTCACCACTTTACTATTCAAATCTATTGATTCTAGGAGCTTTTTTGTGGAGTTTGTTTTAGATTTTTGTTCGTTTGTTTGTTTTGTTTTTGGGTCACACCCGGCAGTGCTCAGGAGTTACTCCTGGCTCCATGCTCAGAAATTGCTCCTGGCAGGCACGGGGGTTCATATGGGACGCCGGGATTTGAACTGATGACTTTCTGCATGAAAGGCAAATGCCTTACCTCCATGCTATCTCTCCGGCCCCTGTTTTGTTTTGTTTGGTTTTGTTTGGTTTGGTTTTTGGGCCACACCTGGTGACACTCAGGAGTTACTCCTGGCTATGCGCTCAGAAATCGCTCCTGGCTTGGGGGACCATATGGGATGCCGGGGGATTGAACTGTGGTCCGTCCTAAACTAGCGTGGGCAAGGCAGATGCCTTACTCCTTGTGCCACTGCTCTGGCCCCCTCAGAGTTTTTTTTTTTTTTTGGTTTTTGGGCCACACCCTGTGGTGCTCTTGGCTATCTGCTCAGAAATAGCTCCTGGCAGGCACCGGGGGCCATATGGGACTCCGGGATTGGAATCAACCATCTTAGGACCTGAGTCGGCTGCTTGCAAGGCAAACACCACTGTGCTATCTCTCCAGCCCCTCAGAGTTTTTTTTTAATATAGTAAGATATCTGCAAATAGGAGAGCTTGACTTCTTCCTTTCCTATCTGGGTGCCCTTATTATCTTTTCTTTTTCTTTTTCTTTTTTTCCTTCTTCCTATGGAAAGTACTTCCAATACTATATTGAGTAGAAGTAGTGAGAGGAGGCAAGCTTGTCTTGTTGTTTACTGATCTTAGAAGAAGATTTTAGTTTTTCCTTACTGAATGCAATGTTTATCATGGGCTTGTGGTAAATGATTTTGAATTGTTTTAGAAATGTTTCTTCAATTCCTATCTTGATGAGAGGTTGTTTTTTTTTTTTTATCATGAATGGCTGCTGGATCTTGTCAAATGCTTTCTGGGCATCTATTGATGTGATTATGTGACTTTTTTTTTTATATGGTTTGGTATGTTGATTGACATATGTGTGTTAAACCATCTCTGCATGCCACC
The DNA here is from genome assembly GCF_024139225.1 of Suncus etruscus. Classification (NCBI taxonomy): domain Eukaryota; kingdom Metazoa; phylum Chordata; class Mammalia; order Eulipotyphla; family Soricidae; genus Suncus; species Suncus etruscus. The sequence goes on along the minus strand of NC_064862.1, from coordinate 52,754,957 downwards.
TGAATAAATCAAAATGGTTATTAGCATTGTTTGAGTGACTGAAGTATACAATTACATCTATATACAGCATATGAGTTACAGTTCATAAAGTTCTTTTAAAAAGCCTATTTTAGGGGCTGGAACAATAGCACAGTGGCACACAACCAACCCAGAACAGACCTGGGTTCGATCCTTGGCATTCCATATGGTTCCCTGAGCCTGCCAAGAGTGATTTTGAGTGCAGAGCCAAGAGTAACCCCTGAGCACTGCCAGGTGTAGCCTATAAACAAAAACAAACAAAAAAGTCTATTTTAAGGGCCAGAGAAATAGTAGAGGGATTAAAGTTTTGGTCTTGCATGAGACTAAGAGTTTTTCTGGGAAAACCCACTAGGTATGTCCTCCCTCAACAAAAGAAAGAGGGACCGGAATGATAGCACTGCAGTAGGACGTTTGCCTCGCATGCTTGCACTTGGCAGACCCAGAAAGGACCTGGGATCCTATATGGCATCCCAAACTTGCCAGGAGTGATTTTTGAGCGCTGCTAGGTGTGGCCCACAAACGAAAAGAGAGAGAGGAAGGAAGGAAGGAAGGAAGGAAGGAAGGAAGGAAGGAAGGAAGGAAGGAAGGAAGGAAGGAAGGAAGGAAGGGCCTTGTCTTGTCCACTGTCAACTCAGATTCAATTCCTGGCACCTCATACGATCCCCTGAACACCACCAGGAGTGCTCTTTGAGTACAGACTCAAAAGTAACCCCTGTGAGCTGGGGAGCTTTTGCCAGCATGGGGAATGCAGGCCTCCATGCCAAAGTCCTTTTTTTAACCAAGCTTAGGGGGGCTGTGGGGCTTGGGCCACCCCAGTAGCCATCCATCTCCTTCCTTCCAGACTTCAGGGACATCCCTGGGCGCATGCCCAGGGGGCCATTAAGGTGGGCGCTGGGAAGAAGTTTAAAGGGGTCCCCAGACTTCTCCCAACCCACACACACAGCACAAGGGGTTGGCTTTGGGAAGTCGCAGGCAACTTTCCTTACCACCAGTGTCCATTCTGAAACTAAAGTATAGATAATTAAGATATCATTGGGTTTAATCTGTTTGTCATATACAGAATGTCTATGCTATAAACTTTCCTTCCCCTCTTGGCTCACCACCCAGAAGCTTATTTTTAGTCTTTTACTTCCTCACCCCCACCGCCTATTACCCCACATTTAACCATTTTTACTCTCAGTTCTTGACTCCTCAATTATCCCTTCATTATCCCTACTCAAGCCAGCTGCCAACCAGCTTCCTCCAAAAGTGAAAGAATAGTCTCTTAACCTGAGAAGAAACCAATACTCTGTTCCTATTTATCTATTCTCAGCGGCCTCCTGTCCTCCACCTTTCTTCACTGTGTAACTGTGGTTGCTACCATACTAGGTTTATGAGAAGTCCCCACTCAAAGACATTTCCTGAAGGCCAAAGTAGTGTCCTGAATTCAACACTCTCCCCTGACTATTTCTTTTTTTTTTCTTTTCTTTTTTGTTTTTTTTTGGACCACACCCATTTGATGCTCAGGGGTTACTCCTGGCTAAGCACTCAGAAATTGCCCCTGGCTTGGGGGGACCATATGGGAGGCCAGGGGATTGAACCGGTCCTTCATTGGCTAACGCTTGCAAGGCAGACACCTTACCTCTAGTGCCACCTCGCCGGCCCCATCCCCTGACTATTTCTTATTTATTTTGTGTGTGTGTGTGTGTGTGTGTGTGTGTGTGTGTTGGGTCACACCCGGCAGTGCTCAGGGGTTATTCCTGGCTCCATGCTCAGAAATTGCTCCTGGCAGGCACGGGGGACCATATGGGATTTGAACCGATGACCTTCTGCATGAAAGGCAAGCGCCCTACCTCCATGCTATCTCTCCGGCCCCCTGACTATTTCTAATGGCATAAAAGGACATGTATATCTCCTTTGAATATCTTAGATGTATTTCCTTAACCGCTATAACTCTTATTGAATACCCTCTTATGAAGTGACAATTTCTTTTCTTAGTGATCTATTCAATAAGGAATTCAGATAGAAGTCTTTTGCTTTAGAATTTATGTTAGAACCAAGTTAAGGGAGTTGTTGGACTTGTTCCCTTGGCCACCAGAGGCACCAATAATACCTTTTAGCATTGTTCTCTTTTGCATGGGCACATTAAAATGGGAAAATATTACAAATGCAAACAAGTTCTTATCTAATAGAGATAGGAACATATTTTGTAATGCAATATGTCCTTATACCCTGAACATTGGTATGACTTGGCTCAGACCTCAGAAGGATGGGCATTGTCCATATACCCCTGAACCATTGACCATCTATGGAAACAACCACAATTGTCTATAATACCGCCAGGAAGCAAACCTCTACCAGGGAAGACCCTACCACTACTCTGGCATTGACTTACTCCAAAGAGTGTTCTCTTAACATCCATACAATTCAACAACAGCAATAACCTGCATGCAGGGCAGGATGCTTTGCATCTAATGGTGAGGTGAAACTAGAGGACACTCCACATCATCCTAACTTCGATGAAGGAAATGTACAGGAACCAGAATCTTTAACTACAGAAATATGACACCAATAACAGCTAATGTGTGAAAAATTTCACCAGGACCACAGAGTATAGGGATCGGACAACTTATTATGCCTGGAACCCAAAGTCAGTCTTTTTTTTTTTTTTTTTTTTTTTTTTTTGGTTTTTGGGCCACACCCTGTGACACTCAGGGGTTACTCCTGGCTATGCGCTCAGAAGTTGCTCCTGGCTTCTTGGGGGACCATATGGGACGCCGGGGGATCGAACCGCGGTCCGTCCTAGGCTAGCGCAGGCAAGGCAGGCACCTTACCTCCAGCGCCACCGCCCGGCCCCCCAAAGTCAGTCTTATGCCAGAAAACATCAGGGATAAAATCTCCATGTATTTAGGCTAAGGCTTTTTTTCTTTCCATTTCTCCCATATTTTGCTGGGCCCATGCAAACAACAACAATTGCCACTCTCACACCATTACTACTGTATTTTTTTTAAACTCTTATCCTATTTTTAAGAGGGCTTACTAAACTTTCTGCTGGTGCTTTAATGAATTCATTGTGAGTCAATCATTTTCAAAAATATACTTGCTGACTGAACTTTTTCTTCTTTCCTTTCTCTTCCATCTCTTCAGTTTTTTTCCGATTTTCTATTTTTTTAAATTATATTGTTTTTGGTCTTTCTAAAACAAATGTATTATGATCAGTTATGTCAATTATATAATGCATTTTATTTAAATAAATTAAAAATAAAAATAAAATTTTAACTAAAAAATAAAAAAGTAACCTCTGAGCATCGCCAGGTGTGGTCCCCCGCTCCCAACAAAACAAAATAAAATGTGCAGGTTGGACCGGACAGTGTTACGGACACTGCCCTCTAGCGACTAGTTTCTGCTTAGCGTTAGGTAGGCACTGAAGTCGGCGCTTGCGTTTCTAGGCATGACCACACCACAAGAGGGCAGAAAAACACAATATTTGTTGCTCTTTTCCCTGGGCTTGGCGTCTTGACATGGACACTCACACATCCTGACAGCGCGACATCTCACCAGGGACTGGGGTACCAGGCTGGAAGAGCCAGACTGGGGCAGGCTTGAGACTACGAAGCTGCCCACAGTTACGAGGCCCGGACGCCCCAGGGATCTTCTCTGGCTTCTGGATGAACTCACAGAAAAGGCGCACCCAGACCCCCTATGCCCAGAAAGGGGACCAGGATGCAGAATCGGGCAACAAGGATGCAGAATGGATGCTGATTCCCACCACTACTGTGCAAAGCTTGATGCATGAAAAACAACTTCAACAAAACCACCACCACCACCACCACTACTAGGGCAGCAAGACAGTGCAGAAGTTAAGGCACTTGCTTTGCATATAGAGAACCCAGGTTTGATTCCAGAAACTGTAGATGGTTCCCTGAGCACTGCCCAAAGTGATCCCCGGACACAGAAACTCTGAACAATGCCAGGTGTGGCCCAAAATTTAAAACAAAACATTCAGTCCAAGGGCCAGAGAGATAGAAAGTTTAGTCAGCCCTCTTAAAAAAAAAAAAAAGGATAAGAGTTTAAAAAAATACAGTAGTAACGGTGTGAGAGTGGCAATTATTGTTGTTTGCATGGGCCCAGCAAAATATGGGAGAAATGGAAAGAAAAAAAAGCCTTGGCCTAAATACAAGGAGACCTTATCCCTGATGTTTTCTGGCATGGAGGTAAGGCATTTGCAAAAAACAAAACAAACAAACAAAAAACCCATTTAGTCCTTAGTAGGTGTTTAAAGAAACATGCTTGAGGGCCTTAGAGATCTCAAGGGGATGAGCTCTTGTTTGCTTGCAAGAGGCTAGAGGGAGGGTCCTGGCATCTCATGATCCCCTGAGCTCTGCTGGGGACAGAGTCAGGGAGCCTCCCCAACACCCCCAGTATGTGAGCTTTTACTTAGTAATTGTTCTTTTTTTCGTTTTTGGGTCACACCCGGCGACGTTCAGGGGTTACTCCTGGCTTCACACTAAGAAGTCTCTTCTGGCAATCTTGGGGGAACATATGGGATGCCGGGATTCGAACCACCGACTGTTTGAATCGGCTGTGTGCAAGGCAAATGCCTTACCGCTGTGCTCTCTCCAGCCCAGGAACTGTTCCTGTTGCTGAACTAGACACTGTGATGACTAAGAATTGCCCAGGCCCTGCCAGGTGGGATTTTGTTTCTTTGAGGAAGATGCATCAGGAACAAATAGTATGGCCAAGGGCTGGAGAAATGATGCACATGGCTGGCCTGGGTTCTATCTTGGGTTCACTCCATATGGTCCCAAAGCCTGCCAGGGATGGCCCTTGAGTACAGATTAAACTCTGAGCTCCAAAACTTAAAACAACAACAACAACAACAACAACAACAAAATACTTTGGCCAAAATTATTTTAAGAGAAAAGTTTCTTAGGAGTTAAGAGGGAAGGTGGGGTGCTCCTAGGCACGGAGTGATTTGTTTCACTCTTTTTTTTTTTTTTTTTTTGGTTTTTGGGCCACACCCAGCAGTGCTCAGGGGTTACTCCTGGCTGTCTGCTCAGAAATAACTCCTGGCAGGCACGGGGGACCATATGGGACACCAGGATTCGAACCAACCACCTTTGGTCCTGGATCGGCTGCTTGCAAGGCAAACGCCGCTGTGCTATCTCTCCAGGTCCGAATTGTTAAACTCTTGCCAGATGTAGTGAACCTCAGAAAACATGCCACTTGGAAGTAATCAGTCATTAAAGGTGGCCTGAGCTTGTTGGAGGGATGTGGGGAGAGAAGCTGTGAAAATGTAAGGGGAACTCTGCAAGCTGGCCTTGAATATAAAAGGATGTCTCTGTACAGAAACTTGTGTTTCCTACCGTTATGAGTGCATGTTGAACTGAGAAGAAAGTCAGCTAGGTCAAAACAACCTAATCTTAGGGCCGGAGAGATAGCACAGCGATAGCGCATTTGCCTTAGATGCAGAAGTAAGGTGGTTCAAATCCTGACATCCCATATGGTCCCCTGAGCCTGCCAGGAGCAATTTCTGAGCATAGAACTAGAAAAACAAAACAAGAGGCCAGTGAGGTGGCGCTAGAGGTAAGGTGTCTGCCTTGCAAGCGCTAGCCAAGGAAGGACCTGGGTTCGATCCCCAGTTGTCCCATATGGTCCCCTAAGCCAGGGGCAATTTCTGAGCGCTTAGCCAGGAGTAACCCCTGAGCATCAAACGGGTGTGGCCGAAAAAACAAGAAAAAAGAAAAGAAAAACAAAAATAAAACCAAAAACCTACCTACCTTACATACCATCTAGGTTAATGGTGCCACGAGCAATCTAACTGCTATCCTTACATACCATCTGAGTAAATGCTATACCTTGTAACTGCTATCTTCACATATCATCTGGTTGCTGTAATAGCTAAGCAATGTGAAGCTATATTACCCACATTCTGTTTTCTGCCTAAAGTTTGCCTTTAAAACCCCTGTCCTTACCTTCAATAAATGAAGTCTATTGCTAGACTATACTTCTCTGAGAGTGGTCTATGTATTGGACTCACAGTCTTCCTTCCTCTTCCCGAGTCCACAGGATACTGGCCCACCCTTGCTTGCATCGGCCTCTTCGGAGCCCAACAGAGGGACACACACATAGAGACAGATGGCAGAGGCAATGTAAGTGGGAGGGGGGAGACATGACTGATGAAGAAGTTTGGGGTTTCTTTTTTGCTTTGTTTTGTTTTGGAGCCACACCCAGCAGTATTTAGGGCTGACTCCTGGCTCTGTGCTCTGAGATCACTCTTGGTGGATCCACTACGGATTGCTTGGGATCAAAACCAGGTTGACCATGTGCAAAACAAACACCCTCTCTGCTATAAGATTGTTCTGGCCCCTACCATTTCTGCAGGTATCTTTGGAAAGTAAAATCAACCAGCCTCAATAATTATACAAAAGGAAGGAATTGACATGTACATGTGTAAAAACAGATATATATGAGGCTCTGTATTCAGCTAGGTCCCTTAAGACCCGTCATCTGGACTCATTTTTTTTATATTATTTGTTTTGGTGCTCACACCCAGAAGTGTTCTGGGCTACTCTTTACTCTGTGCTCAGGGCTTGCTCCTATCAGTACTTGGGAAAACATTCAATGCCAGGGCCAAAACCTGGTTCTCTTTGAGCAAAGCTTGAGCACTAGACCTTTGAGCTATCTCTCTGGCCCTGAACCCCTTTTTCTTTTTTCTTTTCTTTTCTTTTTTTTTTTTTTTGTGGTGCTCAGGGGTTACTCCTGGCTCTTCCCTCAGAAATCGCTCCTGGCAGGCATGGGGGACCATATGGAATGCCAGAATTCTAACCACCATCCATCCGAGTGCAAGGCAAACACCTTACCGCTCGCTATACTATCTCTCCAGCCCTCGAATCCCTTTTTATTTATTTTTTTATTATTTTTATTTATTTATTTATTTATTTTTGTTTTTGGGCCACACCCGGCATTGCTCAGGGGTTACTCCTGGCTGTCAGCTCAGAAATAGCTCCTGGCAGGCACTGGGGACCATATGGGACACCGGGATTCGAACCAACCACCTTTGGTCCTGGATCGGCTGCTTGCAAGGCAAACGCCGCTGTGCTATCTTTCCGGGCCCCTTTTTATTTTTTTAACCCCTTTTTCTAAAAAACTTTTTCTTGGTCCTTCATGGGCCTTTCTCCCCCTCAGTTTCTACTGTCTAAGTCCCAGGGGGTCACTGTTATGAAAGTTTCCTTCTGTTTATGTCAGAGTTTATAGGGGAAGTAGCTTGTGTTTATAGGCCTCCGAGGCCCCAGCACCATCGCTCCAATACCCAAGACTCCCCCAACTTTCATATGCAAATTGGACTTTGTAGTGATTTTCCAGCTGCAGCTATTGTTCTGACCAGTTGGTCAGAACAGTTGGGTGTGCTTTTGGGTTGGTGCTCCCAGAATCATCCCCTGCTCCTCCTGCATCTCAGGGCTCTGGCTCCTGAACTCCTTGTTCACTACCTTTTTTAGGGGAGTTATTCCTAGCTCTGCACTCAGAAATCACTCCTGGCAGGTTCAGGAAATACTATGGGATGCCTAGGATCAAACCCAGGTTGACTATGTGCAAAGCAAGCTCCCTCTCCACTGTGTTATCACTCCAGTCTATTGTCCACTACTTTCATTGTAGATGTCATCTATAGTTATATTTTCCTTTTCTTTCTCTTTTGTTTTGTTTTATATATCCGGCAGCTCAGAGATTACTCCTGACTCTGCACTCAGGGATCACTCCTGAGGTGCTCAGGGGACCCTATGAGATGCCTCAGATCAAACCTAGACTGGGTATATACAAGCCAAGCATCCTCCCCTCTATACTACTCTCTTTGTCTCTCTCATGGGGACTAACCCAGCAGTGCTCAGGGCTTACTCCTGGCTCTGTGCTCAGGGATCACTCCTGGAGGTACTCAAGGATTACTATGGGGTACAGGAATCAAACCAAGGTTGGCCAACTTCAAGGCAAACGCCCTTGCCTCTGTCACTAGCTCTCTGGCTCATTTTCTCGTGGTGGATAAAGGTGCTTCTTGACCTACATGCTGTCAGGACTTGTTCTATCCCTGATACCATGTGGTCCCCAACAAAAGCCTCAGGAGAAGTCTTTAAGCATCACTGGATGTAGCCCAACCCTTTACTAATGCCCTCAAAATAGAGTAAAGTGTCTCCCAGTTCTGTGCTTAGCTGCTTTGCCCAGCACTAACCTTGTCAAAGATCAGGGAGTTGGTCTCTTGCAGGAGGGGGTGATTCCTGCCAATTCCAGTGGGGGAAGTAGAGCCTACAAGCTGGCCTGTCTTGACTTTGTCCATTAGGGGAGCTTTAATGAAGTTACCAGAGCTGCAGGAGCCCCTAAAAGTGTCCCTAGCTGGACGCTCAGCCTGCAGGAAAGGTGGGACTGGAGGGCCCCCGAGATCTACGAAGGGTGTGTGTCTTCGCACCACTGTGTTTGCATCTCCCATCTCTATTTTTTTGTTTTGTTTTATGTCACTCCAGTTTTTTATCTCTTTTTTTCCAGTTTTTTAGCTTCATTTTTGTTTTTTGTTTTTTGGGGGAGGGGTTGGGTCACACCTGACAGTGCTCAGGGGTTCCTCCTAACTCTACACTCAGAAATCACTCCTGGCAGGCTCGGGGGACCATATGGGATGCCGGGATTTGAACCACTGTCCTTCTGTATGCAAGGCAAAATCCTTACTTCCATGCTATCTCTCCGGCCCCTATCTTCATTATTATTATTATTGGTGTGTGTGTGTGTGTGTGTGTGTGTGTGTGTGTGTGTGTGTTAGTGCTCATGGTTTACTCCTAGTTCTGCATTCAGGATTTACTTCTGGTAAGCTCAACGGACCCTATGGGGTACCAGGAATCAAACTTGGCAGCCCCCAAGCATCTCCTGAGCCCAAGGTTCGCTCATCGGGGGCAAGGGCAGCCTCCCCCAGGACTCTAAGCATGGGGTGATCCAGTGTTCTCTCTGTCTCCCTCAGCAGCTCAGGATCGGGTTGGGGGGAAAGTTCTAAGTTGCAGCACTGTTTCCTCTAAATCCAAGAGTTCCTCATGAAGAGCCTGGAATTAGGGCCAGAGTCACATGGAAGCACAGCTTTTTGGACCTATTTGTAACAAGAAAGGAAGATTTGAGAAGGGCAAGGGAGGCTGGAGGAAGCCCTGAGCATTGAGAGTTGTTTTGGGAATTGACTGGAGAGCAGGAAGACAAAGTCCAGGGCCCTGCAGGTGAGGTGGTCAGAGGCGGAGGGGCCAAGACAGTAGTCAGCTGGGGTCCAACTGTCCACCAGCCTCACTCCCTACCCCCCTCACACTGCTGGTCTGGTTTGGTTTGGTTGCCTTTGGGGTCACACTCAGCAGTAATCAGAACTATTCCTGTCTCTGCACTCAGGAATCACTCTTGGTGGTGGTCAGAGGACCTTACGGGATACCGGGGATTGAACCTGTGCCTGATGAGTGCAAGGCAAGCGCCCTTTCTGTGGTGCTTTCACTTGGGCCTGGGAACTGCCTAAAGGCCAAACTACTCCCAGAAAGGTCCAGGCCCACATTCTCAGAGACCTTCAGGAGCTAAACTGTGGACGAGACTTGGCAGAATCATTTCTCCCAAAGGCACAGGCAGCTTGGAGGTGCGGGCACCCCAAAATTGGGGCCGCAGGGAGCCAGATGGGCTGTAGATGAGCCAATTCCAGGTTCCTCTCTAAGTGAACCTATGATGAAGGTGGTGTGGCCTCTACTTGGTGGAGGGGCCAGTTACTTGGTGGAGACCAGAACTCAGAACAGCTGCAGCCGGCTATGGAGAACTTCTGGGGTTTTACACCTGAGAGCCCCAGACTGGCGGGTTGAAGGCCTGTGACCAACCACCCAGAAAGGAGGTGCAGTGGCACTTAGAAACCAGGAAGACTGTCGTTTGCATCCTCGTACTTTTCAGGGGTGTGTGGGAGACCCGGCCTCAACTCCAACCATCCCCAGAGATGTAATGTGGAGATGTTTCTCCACCAAGGGACCCTGGTGTGTGTGTGTGTGTGTGTGTGTGTGTGTGTGTGTGTGTGTGTGTGTAGCCAGGGGTGTGTGTGTCGAGATTCAACCCCTCAAGCCCCTCACCCCACGCCCCTCCCAGCAATGTTGGGGGGTGCCTCTCAGCCTCTGGGGGGTGGGGGGAGATAGGGATCTCAGCGAGTTCTTCAGGGCTGGCCAGGAACAAAGACTCTCCGTGGGGTGTCCCCCCCAGACAGAGGCGGGGTAGCCCCCTCTCCTTCTCCCCTCTGCGCTCCTCCCTCCCCTCCCCTTCTTCCACACCGAGGCCGGGCTACCACGTAGCTCGGTCCCTCCAAGTTCTTAGGGACGCAGGGGTATAGTGTGAGGAAGAGACGCAGGGGCAAGAGGGTCCCCTTGCCCGGCCCCAGTCCCCCCACGCCCCCCGCCCAACTCCGGCCTCTTGGAGGCGGTTCAGGAATCCACCGCTGCGGGCCCGAGCCGGGCTGGCCCGCCTGGCTCCACTGTCCGCCGTGCGTGCGTGCGGGAGCCCGGGGCGCTCCGGCCGGGCTCGTCCATCCCTCGCGGGCCGAGCAGTGGGCGGATGCTGCAGCGGGGGCCGGAGCCGGGGTCCCGCCGCCGCCAAGGAGACTCTGGTCCGCCCCCGCCGGAGCTGGGCAGGCGGCCGGGGTAAGTGGGCGCCGGAGTCCCGGCTGGCTCGGGGAGGCCGCGCCGTGCCGCGCCCCCAACTTCCGCGCGCGCCAAACTTCTCCAAGTGCGAGCCGGGGAGGGGAGACGCGCGCGGGGTCGGGGAGAAGTCCACGCTGCCCCCAGCCTCGTCCCTGCACCCGGGTTCCCAACCTCACTGGCGCTCAAGCCCGAGGGAGGGCATGGGGCAAGGGCACAACATCTTGGGGTGTCTCCTGATACCCCTGTCTCGACGCAAAGCAGGGTTGGGGAGGTCCTGCAGTGATGGATTGGTTCTCCGCGCTGGTGCCGGGATATGGCCTGGGTGGGCGAGGCCCAGGGGTGATTCACGCATCCACGGTGGCATGTGGCATGCGTGGGAGCGTTTGGGAGCTGGAGCTGGCTGACACAGGCTGTGCCAGGACCACGGTGTGGTGGCAGCGATAGGGGAACAGAAGACCCTCCTCAGCCTGCTGGGGAATTGGGGAGCCGGGCGTAGGGGCTGGCCAAAAAGACTGGAGCCCTGGGTCTGTCCGTGCCAGGAGGTGTAAGGCACCCTACGGGAGTTGGAGAGACCAGGTGGTTCTGCAGCCTCAGGTAACTTCCACGGCTCCCCACTTTGCGTGCGTGCGTGCGTGCGTGCGTGCGTGTGTGTGTGTGTGTGTGTGTGTGTGTGTCTCCCAGGGTCCAGAGTGACTCCGGGATATGTCCTGTCCACACTGGGTGTTCAGTGCCGACTTGCCTGGTGAATAAGGAAAATGATCGTTAACGTTTTTGTTTCTTTGGTTTGGGTTTGGGGACTCAGGGGTTACATCCCTCTGGGATGCTGAGGATCGAACCCAGGTGGGCCCCGTACAAGGCAAATGCCCTCTCCACTGTGCTATTGCTTCAGCCTCAAGCCAGGACTCCTCACTCCAGACCCAGACCCTTCTCCCAGCTTCCCCAGACTCCACATACCATCACCTCTGCTCTGCAAGGCCCCAAGTGTGGTTCAGTTCTGAACATTAATATTTGTTATAGAGTCGGTGAGGGGCAGGCAAGTAGCTCAGTGGGAGTCTTGCACATGTGACACATCTCACTACACACACAGAAGGACCTTGAGCCAAACCCAGTGGGTCTCGACTGGCTTCGTCCCAATCTGTTTCCATAGCAAGGGGACGGCCGTGTTGTACCCTCTGGGCTGTCATTAGCAGGACCGTGGGTCTTGCCATGCCCTGGCAGAGGAAGGCAGCTGTCGAGTCTCACTTCTGCATGTGGCTTAGCAGGTGTGTACTATGGGAAGTTCCCTCCCTCCTGCCCCAGCTGTTCCTGCCACAGCAGGATGTTAGAACAGATCTGTGGCTTCCATTTGGGGTTGGGCCCTGGAGGTATAGGTGGAGGGACGGTGACTGATCACGGACTGAGCCTAGAGGGGCCCTTTCAACCCCCCAGTCCCTGACAACTAGATGAGCTCCCTGGAGGATTGGAAGTGTCTCATGTTTTAGCCACTGGGAGAGATGGGCTGATGGTGCAGGGGTGCAGGGACCACCTGGACATGGGGACCAGAGGGACAATCCTGTTCCTGCTCTTGCCTTGTTCCTGGTACTCTGTAACCTCGGTGCTAACACTGGCAAAGGGGACACTGTACCCAAGGACACCAAGAGTCAGAGGTAGCCACTCTAATTACAGAGGGGAAACTGAGCCAGCATCTCCCCAAGATCACTTTTCTGCCATAACTGCATGTGTTATCTCTGCTGATCTCCATCCCTGGCACTTTCTTTTCTTGTCATTGTGCAGATTTGGAAACTGAGGCTAATGTGGACCATCCCTGAGGTCACATGGCTGGGGACCAAACCAGGATTCAAGCCTGGACAGTGTCAGATTGGCTCACCTGGGACCACCCTGCCAGACTTTCTTGGAGGGCGGGGAGCCTGCTGGCAACCACAACAGGAGACAACATGGAGATCCTACAAGCACCTTAGGGAGCTGGAGTCTTTGACTTCAGTTACCCTCCTGGGTTGTCCCCTCAGGGTGGCACGTGGGTGCAGGGACTCCCCATGACCCTGGAGATCACTTGGAGGTGAATGCGATTTTGGGTAGAGGGAGACAAGCAGCAGTTCCATGAAAGAGTCATTTGTTGTTTATCAGAAAAGCAGGGTCCAAATTGCCCGGTAACCTAGCTCTGTACTCAGAATTCACTTCTGGCAGGCCCCAGGACTCCATAGGATGCTGGAGATTGAACCTGGGTAGGCCTCATACAAGGCAAATGCCCTCCCCATTGTGCTATTGCTCAGACCCCTTTCCTGTTCTGTTTTGGTCCTTACCAGGATAGGGGGTCTGTTAGCTAGAGAAACCCCCCTCCTGATGTCTTTCAGCCAGTCACCAAAAAGGAGTCAGGCTGGGGTCCTGTGGGGTGCACTGTAGAGCTGGACTCTGGTGTCTGGAGTGGGAGACCAAAGTAGGGTACCAGGGTGGGATAGCAGGTGCACTTGATCCCCAACTTCCCATGTGTGGTCCCAGAAGGATGGTGCTGGGCATCCTCACTACACGAGGGTGTGAGGCACAAAGAACGGCAGAGGAACCCAAGTCCACCATGATGGTCCTGCCTTCCCAGAACACTTCTGCAGATGCTTAAGCTGAGTTATAGTGGTATCTTCTGTGAAGGTGGAGACCCCCAGGGTGGAGAGGGGCCCAGCCTTCACTGCTCTGTCCTCCTGTGCTCAGAGACGACTCTGAGGCAGGTGTCCAAGGCTGATGCCCTAAAAGGAAGCCAGGAGCAGGGGATGAGCACTGCCCAGTGGCCCTGGCACCCAGCAGGGCCACAGTGGAGATTTTCTGGATCCTTTGCCCTGCAGGGATCCCCTCTCGCTGCCCAAGAGCACAGGGTCCAAGCTGGAAGTTGAAAGGTCTCAGGAGAAGTTTCCAATTCTGATCCCCTGGGCAGAGTGCTGGCCAGGGCCAGAGCAATAGCACAGTGAATACGGTGCTTGCCTTGCATAAGGCCAACCTGACTTGATCCCTGGCATCCATATAGTACCCCCTCCTTGAGTGCAGAGCTGGGTGTGGTCCCCTACTGCAGGCGTCTTGCATCTCAGCATCTCTAGTGGGGTCGAAAATCCTTCACGAGAGGAAAACGGGTAACAGGAGTGGCCGAATACGAAATATGAAATAATGAAACCACACAGAGTATGTGGGGTCAGCACATCTTCTGGCAGGAGTGCGACAAGTTTAATTTTTTGAGTAGGGAGATTTATAGGGGTAAAACTAGCTATAGGTGTAAAGAAGAATAATTATAATCACAAAGCAAACAAAGTACAACAGTAACAATACCTAAGATATGGGTGTGACAGTAAAAATTCTAAATTACGGGGGCCGGGCGGTGGCGCTGGAGGTAAAGTGCCTGCCTTGCCTTCGCTAGCCTAGGACGGACCGAGGTTCGATCCCCCGGCGTCCCATATGGTCCCCCAAGAAGCCAGGAGCAACTTCGGAGCGCATAGCCAGGAGTAACCCCTGAGCGTCACAGGGTGTGGCCCAAAAACAAAAAAAAAAAAATCTAAATTACAAAGGAGATGGTTACAACTCAAGGCAGCTCTTAGCAATCTTACTTCAAATGCAAAATTAGGATTAGGAGGAAGTAGGACATATCTAGGCACTTTCATTGGGCTGGACTCTATTGCTTTAGAGGTTAAGTCTAAAGGAGAGTCAATTGCCCAGGGTCTGCTTTCTGGCTTCACCCTTGATTACCAGAAACTGCAGCTGCAAGGACATATTTGAAAAAGAGAAAAAACATTGTCTTTAGGGGTCAGAGAGATAGCATGGAGGTAAGGCGTTTGCCTTTCATGCAGGAGGTCATCAGTTCGAATCCCGGCGTCCCATATGGTCCCCCGTGCCTGCCAGGAGCGATTTCTGAGCATGGAGCCAGCAATAACCCCTGAGCACTGCCGGGTGTGACCCAAAAACCACAAAAAACAAAACAAAACAAAAAAAAAAAAACCATTGTCTTTGCTTTTAGGGCTAAATATTATCCAGAAAAGGGGTTCTCTAAGTAACCTTTGGTTCTGGAATTTCCGAGCCAAATTATTTGATAGAGGCCACAATTTTGCCAAAATTGCCAAATTGAGAGAGAGCCAAATACTGACCGAAAGTGTAATGCCACTCATCTTTTTGGAAATTCCTCAACCATCCACACAGGGGAAAAAGGCGTCCACAGCGGGCCTTTTGAGGAACTTTGTGGGGTTAATTCTGTTCTCCCCACCAGGAAAATCTGAGGATACATATGGTGGGCTGAGCTCCCTTAAAAGTGGTGCTAGAGGTAAGGTGTCTGCCTTGCAAGTGCTAACCAAGCGCTAACCAAGAAAAGGACCATGGTTCGAACCCCCGGCATCCCATATGGTTCCCCCAAGCCAAGGGCAATTTCTGAGTGCTTAGCCAGGAGTAACCCCTGAGCATCAAACAGATGTGGCCTGAAAAACCAAAAAAAAAAAGTTTATGTATGTGTGGCAGTCCCCATTCCCCCCACACCTCCAGCCTGAATAAAACGAGAAGTAGGGGCCAGATATATCACATCAGGGAGGGTGCTTGCCTTTCCTTGTCTTGCCTACCGGTTCAATCCTCGGCATCCCATAAGGTCCCCCAAGTCCTGCCAAGATGATTTCTGAGTGCAGAGTCAGGAGTAATCCCCGAGCACAGCCGGGTTTGGCCCCAGAATAAAAAAATAAAAAGAAGAGATGGATGGAACCGGAGAGATAGCACAGCGGTGGGTTGTTTGCCTTGCATGCAGTCGATCCAGGATGATGGTGGTTTGAATGCCAGCATCCCATGTGGTCCCCGAGCCTGTCAGGGGAGATTCCTGGGCGAAGAGCCAGGACTAACCCCTGAATGTCACCGGGTGTGACCGCCCCCCTAAAAAAGGGAAGAGATGGTGCTGATCCTTTTCTGTCAGCTGGTATTCCTGCCCCGAGCGTTTGGGTTCCACAGCGAGGCATTTGCACTGCTAGTCTGGCTGTACCCACTGTTCTGGGCATAAAAGTAGCACCTTCCTTTTCCTCCCAGGTGCCCCAGACTTGACTGCAAGAGCCTGCCCTTTCCTCCCAATGTGGGTGTCCCATTTCCACCCCATCCTTCCTGTCTGTCTCCCTGCAAAGGTGGCAGTATGTGAGTCTCCCAAGGCTCTGGGAAGCTCTTTTCTGAAGGACGTTTGGAACTAGCCAGGAGACTGGGTGGAAAATGAATGAAGCCAGTAAACACGGGGTGGGAACCCAGCCTGCTGTGGTCACACCTGACTCCCGCCCCTGTTACCTCCTTCCGGCCCCTCCTCCGAGTCTCAGCATCAAAAGTCAGGAGCACGCCCTCTGCTAGCTTGTCACGGTGGCTGGACTTGTCAGCTGTGGGCACAGGAACCACAGAGGCAGCTCGCTGCCTGCTTGCTCTGAGTAAGTCCCTACCTGGCTGCAACACAGGGTGTGGGTTTGGGTCTCAGTGTGATGGCAGGGGTCGGGGCTTGGCGTGCTTCCCGATTTGTGACATTTGGACACTTTGTTTGGGGGGCAGCGCTCAAGAGTTACACCTGGCTCTGCACTCAGGAATCACTTCTGGTGGGCTCAGGGGAACTTAGGCGATGCCAGGGATAGAACCTGGGTTGGCTATGTTCAAGGCAAACACCCTACCCACTGTGCTATCGCTTTGGCCCCCTACCTGCTATAATATCACTCTAATCTCCAAAACTTTGCTTCTTGAGCATCTATTTATTTGTTATTATTTTGGTTTTGGAACCACATCCTGGTTCACTCCTGGCTATGCAACTCAGGGATCATTCCTGGCAGGGCACGAGGGAACTGGGCATTGGAAACTGTGTCCCCATGTGTAAGGCAATTTCCCTGTCCACTGACTATTTCTCAGACCCGTTAAAGCAGATGAGCAGAAGTTAATTTTTCTCTAACCTGGAATAGGGGGTGAGGGAGGTATAGAAACTGTAGGGCTTGGCAGGGTTTGAAAGTGTCAGGATTGGTTTGTGTTTGTGTTTGCTTTGTTTTGGGCCAGAGTAGCAACTGGGAGCGTGTGGGTTGTTAGTGTAAACTCACGCCAGCCCTTCCAAGCAGCTCACAGCTCTTGTCTATACCCATTAAGTTCCTGGGAACCAGTAGCTGCAGTGTACTTGGCTGCCCTGCACTAGCCAGTGTGGGAGATCCAAGGCTCCGGCTGGGGCTGGCACCCCCCCCCCACCTCAGCTCATTGCCCTGGGGTGTGGACATGCGGACATGCTGATCCCTGCGGTGCCCTGAATGCTAGGCTGTGAGGAGAGGCACTGCCAGGTGCTGCGGTACCACCACACACCTCAAGAACTGGAGTGTCCATCAGCTTGGACATCACTCAGGGACACATTCAACTCTAAAAGCCACAATTAGCTCAGAATTAAGAGCCCACAAAGAGCCAGGGCTGATAGCATAGCACGGTGTTTTGCCTTGTTTAATTAAGGCTGACCAGGGTTCAATCCTCTACTTCCCATATTGTCTCCCAAACCTGCCAGGAGTGATTCCCGAGTACAGACACAGGAGTAACTCCTGAGCACTGCCAGGTATGCCCCCCAAAACAAAACAAAACAAAACAAAACAAAACAAAGAGCCCACTTAGGTTAGGTTCTTCTTTATGAAAAATCTGCTTTTTTAAGCCAGAGAGATAGCACAGCAGGTTGGGTGCTTGCCTTGCATACGATCCTCAGCATGGCATATGGTCCCCTGAGCCTGCCAGGAATAATTTCTGAGTGTAGAGCCAGGAGTAACCCTTGAGTGTTGCCGGGTGTGGCCCAAGAAACTAAACCAAAATAAAATCTGCTTTCATTGCTTTGTTGCTGTTGTTTTGGGGCCACATCTAACGGTACTCAGGGATCACTTCTGACGGTGTTCAGGGACCCATATGGGAAGCTGGGGGATTGAATCTGCTTGTGCAAGGCAAGTACCCTCAGTGCTGTACTATTGCTCTAGCCCTGAAGAATACTTAATGTGGGGCCGGAGAGATAGCATGGAGGTAAGGTGTTTGCCTTTGATGCAGAAGGTCATTGGTTCGAATCCCGGTGTCCCATATGGTCCCCCGTGTCTGCCAGGAGCGATTTCTGAGCATGGAGCCAGGAGTAACCCCTGAGAACTGCCGGGTGTGACCCAAAAACAAACAAACAAAAAAATACTTAATGTGGTCTCTGAGCAGAAAGTGGGGTGGGACTGGTCAGCTGCTGCGTGGGAGTGTCAGTGGATCTGGTGTCTTTTGAGGGCTATGCCAAGCACCCGCGTGTAAAGAATGAGGTATAGGTTTCAGAGACCCATCACTTCTCAGCACCCAGCTCCAGCTGCAGTGCTGGGGCACCTCCAGAAATTTGCATGTGAGGAGGATCAGTCACTGTGCCTTGATTCTCATCGTGTGTGTGTGTGTGTGTGTGTGTGTGTGTGTGTGTGTGTGTGTGTGTGTGGCCTTCGCTGTATTGGACTTTAAGGGGAGAAAATCTCATTTTCCTTCACTTTCACTTTGAGGCTCACCTGATAGTGCTGTGAAGATGCTCCCAATTCTGTGCCTGAGGGTTGGCCAGTGCTGAGGGCACCATGCTGTGCCAAGGTTGGACTCCTGCCACCTTAACTCTTTCTCCAGGAAACATATTTTTTATTCTTATTTGGGGGGGAGGGGAGCACATCCAGTGTTGCTTAAGGATCATTCCTGGCAGGCTCAAGGGGACCATCTGAGATGCCAGAGATCAAACCCAAGTCAGCTGTATGAAAGGCAAGTGCCCTCCCCACTGTACTATCTTTCTGGCCCCCAGGAAACTCATTTTGGTCATTTTGTTTTGTTTTGGGTCATACCCAGTGGTGCTCAGGAGTTACTCCCGACTCTTCACCCATAGAGGGTGCTCGGGACCACATGGGATACTGGGGATTGAACCTTGATCAGTTGCATGTAAGGCAAATGCCGTTCCCACTAGACTATCCCTCTGGCTGCAAGTGCTTTTAGCAAAGCAATTTTTAAGTGTTTAGAAAGCCCCAACTGCTTCCCCAGATCTGTTCAATGGCATCTCCCCAGTTCTTTTCTTTTTTTTTTTTTTTTTTTTTTGGGCCATACCCGGAGTTGCTCAGGGGTTACTCCTGGCTGTCTGCTCAGAAATAGCTCCTGGCAGGCACGGGGGACCATATGGGACACTGGGATTCAAACCAACCACCTTTGGTCCTGGATCGGCTGCTTGCAAGGCAAATGCTGCTGTGCTATCTCTCCGGGCCCTACATCTCCCCAGTTCTAAGACATCTCCCCAGTTTAGTAGATACTTGTAGGTCCCATGAAGGCTTACTGAACCAACCCCCATTCCACCCCTTGTGCTATGTGCTGGTCTTGCACTCATGCATGCACGTACACTATCCTGGAACTGAGCCTGGGACCTATTCCCCCATCTCCTCAGCGCTCCTCTTCCCTTTCCCCTCCAGCTGCCTCGCACCATCTGCAAGAGTCTGCAAAGTGCTAACAAGTCTGAGCCAAAGCTTCCTTATCTGAGGAAATATTTTTAAAACAAACCAAGCCACCTCCCCTGGCTAAAAGAGCTCAGATTTTCAGCAAGGAATTTATCACAGGCAGCCTGGGCCAGCAGGGCTGGGTTAGGGCTAGGTTGGGCTGGGCTGTGGTTCCAATTCCCTCTGGAAACCTGAGGCCTGGCCCTACACACCGGGAGATGCTCTGACATGCCTTTGAGGTAGAGATCAGAAACTGGGACCTGCAGGGTAGGAAGGGGAGGGCATGACAGAGGGAAAGGAAAGCGGGTGGGTCTGTCTCAGCTGCACCTCTTTTGCTTTTCCTCCTCTTCCTGCAGGGACCTTGGCACTGGGCATCCTCTCCCCAGGAGCCCCAGAAGGTGATCTGAGCTGTCACCATTTCAGAAGGAAGTGGAGCTTCGAGATTCTGGTGGTGGGATTCAGGCGCTCTTAATTTTTTTTTTCATTATTTTTTGGGGGAAAGGACCATTTGGTGGTGCTGAGAGGTTACTCCTGGCATTCCTGGCAGGCTCAGAGGACTATATGGGATGCCAGGGATCATCCGATTGGCCCAGTGCAAGGCAAATGCTATACCAGCTGTGCTATAGCTCTGGTCTCTTTTAAGTTGATTTTAGAAGCCAGAAAATAGTTCAGGAAATAGTTCAGTAGCTAGGGCTCATGCCTGACAAGCATCTAACACAGTTTTCCTGTACCATTTGGTCCCCCTGAGCATAGCCAGGTGCAGCCCTTAAGGGCTCTAGCACCATTGAGGTGTCACAGGGTTCCCCATACTGTAGGGACCAGTTAGTATTGACTCCTCTGATCCTCACATGAAGCCAATATCCTCTGTGTCCGTTACCTTGGCCTTTCAGGCCATTTCCTGAGACTGTGCCCTGATATCAACTGGCCGCCCATTTCCTGCCTTCTCCATCCTCATTGCATCAAAGACCATGTCCCAGCCACATGTATTGCTTCCTGTCACCTTTTTCTTGAGGGGCCCACACCCTGAGACACTCAGAGATTATTCCTGGCTCTGCACTCAAAAATCACTTCTGGTAGGCTCGAGGGATGTCGGGAATTGAATCTGAGTCTGCTACGTGCAAGACAAATACCCAACCCACCATGCTATCACTCAGGTCCTGCTTCCTGTCACCTTTATGAGGAAGCAAAACTTGTCTGCCCCTGTGATCAACCCCCCCGTGGCTAGCTCTCCACCTCTGTCTCAGCTTGGGTGTTGCTTCAGGATAATTTAGCCTGGCCAGTGGCCTCCCTGTGGCCACCTGCATATGCCCTTCCATGCACTGTTTCATGGTGATGATGTCAAGGGTAGTGGTCAGTGGTCTCCATGGGACTTGGAAATTATATGTTTATTGGGACTGGAGGGAGAGTATAGTGGGAAGGGTATTTGCCTTACGGAAAACCAGCCAAGGTTCTATCCCTGGCATCTCATATGGTCCCTGAGCTTGCCAGGAATGGTTCCTGATCACAGAGCCAGGAATAACCCCTGAGCACCACAGGGTGTGGTCCCCCCAAAAAACAAACAAAAATTTAAAAAAGGAAAAAAAAAGAAAATGAGATGTTTGTCTCCAGCTGTTCCAAGTGGCACCTGGAGCACACCAAGCTTCAAGGACATTGGATTATTGTGATTTCCCTCTCCTGGTGCAGCTCAGAGAAGTAAGTGGAGTCAGACCCTGGATGTTACACTTTCCATTCCCCAGTAACTGATTCATGCTAAGAGTTTTGCGACCTTGTGAATTCCCTAACAAGGCAAAGTTTCCACTTTCCAGACAAGTCACTGAGCTCAAAGGACTGAGGCATGTACTTTCCTTGCAGGGGGTCTGGGTTCATTCCTGGCACTCACTACATGGTCCCTGGAGCAGTAGGAGGAGCCCCTGAGCACTGCTGGGTGTGGCCCCTAAACAAAAATGTGAAAAAGGAGTTTGAGGCTCTGAGAGGCCAAGGAAGCTGCAGGATCACTGAGACTGGGCTCAGAGGAGGTAGAGACAGGTGAGCAGGAACTGGGGTCCGCCCTGTTGGGAAGATCGGGGACACTAGTGGGAACCAGGTGAGAAGTAGAGTAGGAGTGGGAGACACCAATGGCTGGGCAGGTTTGCAATGGTGGGGGAGACTGTGGGAAGGCAGGCAGACACTGTTGCTATTCAGAACCTGATGTGGCCGCTGAGTCATCCCGGGAAAAGCTGACGCTGGGTGACCTTACCATCAGCTGCCCATTTCCTGTCTGCCCTCCAAAGTCTCCTCTGGCCTCACCCTGGCTCAGATGGAGAGCCCAGGACACTCGCATAGGGTCAGCAGGTGCTGGTGGAAGTGATGAGGTGGCGATGGGCAGATCTTTTGCAGAAAGGCCTCCAAGCCAGGCC
Organism: Suncus etruscus; assembly: GCF_024139225.1. Taxonomy (NCBI): domain Eukaryota; kingdom Metazoa; phylum Chordata; class Mammalia; order Eulipotyphla; family Soricidae; genus Suncus; species Suncus etruscus. The sequence goes on along the minus strand of NC_064862.1, from coordinate 52,733,435 downwards.
TTTTGGAAAGAGAAGCTGGAATCTAGTTTGGTTTTCAGGTTGCTTCGCCTTGGGGAAACCACCTGCTCTTCTGTCACTTGGGTTTTGGTTTGGGGGCCACACCTTGTGGTGCTCAGGGGTTACTCCTGGCTCTGTGTTCAGGAATCACTCCTGCCAGGCTCGGGGGACCCTATGAGATGCTGGGAATTGAACTTGGACTATTGCAAGGCAAACTCCTTCCCTACTGCTCTCGCCCCTGTACTTGCTCTTCTGTTGGAATCTTCTGAAAACCAGAGTCAGTTCTGCCCTTGGTCTCCGAGGCCTCTATCTTCTTTTTTTTTGTTTTTGTTTTTGGGTCACACCTGGTGGTGCTCAGGGGTTACCCCTGGCTCTGCTCTCAGAAATCACTCCTGGCAGGTTTAGGGGACCATATGAAATACCGGGATTCAAACCACCGTCTGTCCTGGATCGGCTGCATGCAAGGCAAACACCCTACCACTGTGCTGTCTCTCCAGCTGTCTGTCTTTTTTCTTGAAGATGATGCCGAATGAATGGAGTGATTCTATTTGCTCTCCTGTTTGTATGTGGGAGCCCCATAATCCAGATGCCAGTGCTGAGGCCCGGAGCTGCTGTGACTGGACAGAGGACCCCCCCAGACAGAATCTCAGCTGTTGGGGCCCATCTGCAGTGTTGTTGATTCTCCACCATCCAGCTTCAGGCATCCCGGGGCTGGTCTGTGGGACAAGCATCAGATAGAAGGATGGGAAGAGACCAGATGGTGTCAGGCCTTGGCTGCTGGGCAATGCGTGGGGCACTGGATGTGCCGGGAAGTTTTTACATCTGAGTGTGGGTCCCTCTTGGAGTCCAGCTCTTTTTTTTTTTTTTTAATATTTTTCCTTTGGTTTTGGCAGTGCTCAGGGCTTATGCCTGGCTCTGCTCTCAGGAATCACTCCTGGTAGGCTCAGGGGACCATATGGGATGCTGGGGATTAAACCTAGGTTGGCTGCATGAAAGGCAAATGCCCTACCCATTATGCTGCTGCTCTGCCCCCAAACTGGATTCTTTTAGGTGTGGTGGTGTCCCTGTGGCTGGGCCAAGAAAGTGGGGGGTTTTGTGTTTTGTTTTGGGGCCACACCTGGTGGTGCCTAGGGTTTATTCCTGACTCTGAGCTCAGGAATCATTCCTGACAGGTTCAGAGGGCCATACGGGATGCTGGGGAGACAACCTGGGTAGTTCACTCTAACCTCACGGGGGGCTTTCTTTCTTTCCTTTTCTTTTTTTTTTTTTTGTTTTTTTTTTTGTTTGTTCCTTTGGGTCACACCTGGCTGTGCTTAGGGGTTACTCCTGGCTCTATGCTCAGAAATCACTCCTGGCAGGCTTGGGGGACCATATGGGATGCCGGGATTCGAATCACCATCCTTCTGCATGCAAGGGAAATGCCTTACTTCCATGCTATCTCTCTGGCTCCAAGGGGTGGGGAGGGCTTTCTTTAATCCTGAGGGCTGTCTGTGCTGGCAGATCATGGGCTCAGCAGCAGCACCATGTTGGTTGGGGCCCCACCTGGGAGAGAGAGCATGTGGCTAGGTTCCCAGATGCTAGGAGTAGCTCTGGCTCCTGCTCATAGTCCTTTCAGACACCAGGCCCTGAGGACCTGCCTGGGCCTGTGTCACCTCTGGCCTCTCCCTGCCCCTGAGCTGCAGGATTAGCTTTACCTGGGGGGTTGGGGTGACAGCTCAGGGTGTGAGGTCAGCCTGGACTCCTTCCTACTCTCCAAGCCCTGTAGCCTGCAGCCCTGGGGTGGGTTGGGGGGGGAAGCCCAGGCCTGGCATCTGATTCACTAGGCGTCAGTGGTGACCCTCTGGAGCCCGGCAAGCCCCGGCTTTCTCTGATCCTGAGTCACAGCCTTAAAACGCTTTGGAAGTTTCGGCAGCCTTGCTTAGGCCTGAGCAGCCTCTTTCCCCTTCTCCCAGTAGCATCTAACAGTGTCTGGACCCAGGGGACGTGTCCTCTGCAGGAGATACCTGGGTGCTGACACCCCCCCCCCCCCATGCTGAGTGGGGCTAAGGAGGTCTGGTGCTGTTTTGTTCAGGTGTCGGGTATGGTTTTGGGGCTAGATCAGGTAGATTCACTGGAGACTCACGCTGTGTTTTGCTAACATTTTGGAGGCTGCTAGTCGGCTGCCGTCTTAGGGCTGGTAACCCATCACTCCTGAAAACAAGTTCAGGTGGGTCACATCTGGTGCTGAGTGCAATTGAGGCCTGGACCTTTGTGCATAGCTCTGGCCAGCTCACCTGCTTCTTCCATCGCAAGCCTGAAGAACAAACAAAAACAAACCCTTCCAGGCCAGAGAGATAGCATGGAGGTAAGGCGTTTGCCTTGCATGCAGAAGGCCGGTGATTCGAATCCATATGGTCCCCTGAGTTTGCCAGGATTGATTTCTGAGCATAGAGCCAGGAATAACTCCTGAGCATTGCTGGGTGTGACCCAACCCACCCCCCCCCCAAAAAAAAACACCCCCCTTGGGCCCGGAGAGATAGCACAGAAGTGTTTGCCTTGCAAACAGCCGATCCAGGACCTAAGGTGGTTGGTTCGAATCCCAGTGTCCCATATGGTCCCCCGTGCCTGCCAGGAGCTATTTCTGAGCAGACAGCCAGGAGTAACCTCTGAGCACCGCCGGGTGTGGCCCAAAAACCAAAAACCAAAAAAAAAAAAAAAAAAAAAAACACCCCCCAAAAAAAAACCCAAAAACAAACAAACCCTTCCAAAAGCCTGTTGGAGAACACGTTTCTTCTCTCAGCAGCACAAGATGCCATGTCTGAAGCAGAATCCACTTTCATTTGTCTTTGCTGTTGTTTTCTGGACAGGAGATGGAATGATAACCTCCCCCCCTCTGTTGGCTTTCCTCAGCTGTCCCTGCTCTGAGCTGGAGTGTCCCATCAGCCCCCACCTGGCCGCCTGCTCTGTGTCTCTGCCCTTTCGAGCAGAGCACTGAACAGAGGGACTCCTCCCCCTGGAATTTGCGCTGCCCCTTGCCCAGGCCTTCCTGCAGCTATGCCCCAGCTGGGGGCAGCTCTGTGCAAGAGGGGATATGAGAGCACACAGAGCCCCTCTGTTCCCTCACAAGGCCCCTTGCTGGCTGGGAATCCTGCCCAGGGCTGGGGCTCCGGCCCCCCTTCTCCCACCCTGCTGAACTTTGAGGAGGAGGAAGAACTGCAGTCCCCTCCCTCTGGGTGGCTTTTCTGGCATAAGGCGGATGCAGGCTGTGTGCGCCCACAGAACCCCATTATTCACACCCAGAAGGCAGTCTTGAGCCACCCTCCCCCAGGCCCACTGCAGTAGCAGTAAACTCTTCAGGACTGCCTCTGCAGGAACAGGGTTCTCAGGACTGGGCTGAGTAGGGCGTGGGGGCTCAGTTAAACTCATGCCCAGCACCTCTCTGTCTGCCCAAGTGCTCCCTCCCTTTGGCTTAGTGTTGAGAGTCTCTATCCCAAGTTGGGGCATCATGAGGAACCTCAGTTGACTTCACTTAGCAGGTGCTGCTGCCCCATTCACCCATTCACTGGTTGGGGGTTTTGCTTTTATTTGTTTTGAGTTTTGGGGGAGGAATCCAGGACCTCACACATGCCAAACAAGTGCTCTGGCGCTGAGCCCTAGCCCCGTTTCCAGTGAGGACTTATATCCTTGACTGTGTGCAAGGTCGTTGGCATCGGAGCTTTTCTGCAGATGTATCAGTGTTTGGAAATCTCTGAGCTGGATGATTGTGAATCAAATAAATGGTGTGTACATACAGTCACAACACCCTTTACATGTGTGATCTGCCAGCTACACAGCGTGACTTACCACCCAGAAGGTCTGGGGTTTTTTCCTTCTCTTTTCTCACCTCTAATTCACTCCATTTTCAGAGAGGCTCTGTGACCTCTGCTGGCTATTGTGGGAGCTAGTTTTTGTTTGTTAGTTTTTTTTTGGGGGGTGACACATAACATGTGTGCTATGGGATTACTCCTGGCTCCTGCGCTCAGGAGATCACTCCTGGCAGCAGCCTCAGGGAATGGGATCGAACACAGGTCAGCCAAGTGCAAGCACCCTATCCCTATGCTATTGCTCTGGCCCATGTGGGAGCTAGTTTTCTTTTTTGAATAATTACAGATTTGCAAGCTCTGTTTATTGTTTTTGTTGCCACACCCAGTGACACTCAGGGATTATCCTGCTATGGCTCAGAAATCGCTCCTGGCTTGGGGACCATATGGGACACTGGGGATCAAACCTCGCTTCGTCCTAGGCTAGTGCAGGCAAGGCAGATGCCTTGACCACTTGCACCACTGCTCAGGTTCCCAGATTTGCAAGCACTTCTAGAAATAATATAGTGTTCTGTTAATGACTGAAACCCAACTACAATCGTCTTTGTAATCATGTGCTTAAATAGTTGTATTAAAAAAAAAAAAGAAATATAGTGAGGGACTGGGGGTGATAATCCAGTTGGGAGGGCTCTTGACCTTGCAGGTGACTGACCCCAGGGTCAATCTCTAGCATCCCATATGGTCCCTACCGAGCCTGCCAGGAAAATATCCTTGAGGTGAACAGTCAGGAGTAAGCCCTGAACACAGCCAGGTGTGGTTCCCCCTTCCCCCCAAAAAAGCTATAGTGAGAGGTTCATGAACCTCTCCCAATTCCCCAATTCCCCCATGGGTGAAGTCTTAGAAAATTCCAACCAAGGGGGCCGGAGAGATAGCATGGAGGGTAAGGCTTTGCCTTTCATGCAGGAGGTCTTCGGTCAAATCCCGGCGTACCCATATGGTCATCCGTACCTGCCAGGAAGCAATTTCTGAGCCTGGAGCCAGAAATACACCCCGGAGCACTGCCGGGTGTGACCCAAAAACCAAAAAAGAAAAAAAAAAAAGAAAAGAAAGGAAAAGAAAATTCTAATCCAATTTTACACCCTGGATATGGACACAGATGCTGCGAGGGAAACAGAATTCTTTGAACATTTTCCCTTACTCTGGTGATGGCTCTTTATAGACACACCTTCTCCCTCCCAACAGTCCTCTCCTGTCTTCCACATGTTACACCATCTCCCCAGCTCATGCTTTACCTCAGAATCCCTCTCAGTTTTTATGCTTCAGTGTCGAGATACTGACTCCATTTACTTTTTTTTTTAGTTTGTGGCACATTCTGGCACTGCTCTCAGAAATCAGTCCTGGCAGTTTCTCAGGAGGACCATATGGGATGCTGAGAATCAAACCTGAGTTGGCTGCTTGCAAGGCCTGATATACTATTGCTCTGAGCGCTTTCAAGCTACTGATCTGGGCTCTGCAAGACAAACTTGGTTTTCTTCAGACTGTACATCGTTTTTGCTTGAGGCACTGGAAATCTGGTTCAAAGAAGGCCCTTGTCCAAGACCTTTTTAGCTTGTGCGGGTTAGGCTCATTACAGAACTTTCTAGAAGATTTTCTTCATTTAAATAAACAATGTAGGGATGCAGTGGTAGGGTGTTTGCCTTGCACGTAGCTGACCCAGGATGAACCTGGGTTCAATCTCTGGTGTCTCATATGGTCCACCAAAGCCAGAAGAGATTTCTGAGTGCATAGCCAGGAGTAACCCCTGAGCATTACCAGGTGTGGCCCAAAAACCTAAATAAATACAGGGCCAGGAAGATGGCGCTAGAGGTAAGGTGCCTGCCTTGCAAGCGCTAGCGTAGGACAGACCTCGGTTCAATCCCCTGGTGTCCCATATGGTCCCCCAAGCCAGGGGCGATTTCTGAGCGCATAGCCAGGAGTAACCCCTGAGTGTCAAATGGGTGTGGCCCCAAAACAAAACAAAAATAGAACATACATACATACATATATACATAAACATTGTAGGACTGGAGCTATAGCACAGTGGGTAAGGGCATTTGCCTTGCACACGTCCAACCCTGGATAGACCTCGGGTTTGATTTCGGGCATCCCATTGGTCCCCTGAGCCTGCCAGGAGTGATTTCTGAGCACAGAACCAGGAGTAACCCCTGAGCGCTGCTGGTGTGACCCAACCCTCCCCAAACAAACAAACAAACAAACAAACAAAGATTGTAGGTCCAAAGCAATAGCACCATGGGATGGAGTTTACCTTGCCCATGGCAACCTGGGTTCCATCCTCACATCACATAAAGTCCCCCAAGCCTGCCAGTAATGATTCCTGAGCACAGAGCCAGGAGTAACATGAGCACTGCTGGATGTGGCCCAAAAGCCAATAAATAAATAAATTAATTAACAAACACTGGATGGGACAGTAGATTGGGAACACCAATTCCCTGTGCTCTTTTCATTCCAGTTTCTTCCCATAAGCACTTTCCACAGGAAAGGGTACTACACAGTGGTGACTGTCAAACGTCTAGAGGGCAGAGTAAGTGGGCAGAGCCCTTATCTGGGTTTCTCTGTCCCCCACTTCTGCCTTAGTCTGAATCCCCTGGATCTATGCTCAGTGGGCATCAGTGCTGGTGTTTGTCCTTGACCTCATATGTGGTGGCATCACTATATCAGATACAAGACTTTAGACCCTTTAGACCCTTTGGTTACTAACATCTGGGTAGTGCTTTTCTTTCTTTTTCTTTCTTCTTCTTCCCTTTCCTTCCTTCCTTCCTTCCTTCCTTCCTTCCTTCCTTCCTTCCTTCCTTCCTTTCTTTCTTTCTTTCTTTCTTTCTTTCTTTCTTTCTTTCTTTCTTTCTTTCTTTTCTTTCATTCTTTGTTTTGTTTTTTTTTATTTTGGGGCCACACCCAGTAATGCTCAGGGTTACTCCTGGCTATGTGCTCAGAAGTTGCTCCTGGCTTGGGGGACCATATGGGACACCGGTGGATCGAACCGCTGTCCATCCTCGGCTAGTGCAGGGCAAGGCAGGGCACCTTACCTTTAGCGCCACCGCCCGGCCCCTCTTTCTTCTTTCTTTCCTTTTTCTTTCCTTCTTTCTTTCGTTCTTTCCTTCTATTCTTTCTTTCCTTCTTTCTTCTTTCTTTCTTTCTTTCTTCTTCTTTTCTTTCTTTCTTTCTTTCTTTCTTCTTCTTCTTCTCCTTCTTCTTCTCCTTTTTTCTTTCTTTCTTCTTTCTTCTTTCTTTCTTTCTTTTCTTCTTTCATTCTTTCTTCCTTCTTCTCTTTCTTTCTTCTTTCTTCTTCTTTTCTTTCTTCTTTCTTCTTCTTTCTTTCTTCTTTCTTTCTTTCTTTCTTTCTTTCTTTCTTTCTTTCCTTCCTTCCTTCCTTCTTTCTTTCTTCCTTCTTTTTTTTTTTTTTAAGTTTTTGGGTCGCACCAGCAGTGCTCAGGGTCACTCCTGCTCTACACTCAGAAATGGCTCGCTGGCAGGCTTGGGGCGGGCCATGTGGGATGCCGTTATTCGAACCACCGTCCTTCTGCATGCAAGGCAAACGCCCCGGTAGTGATTTTCAAATCAGCTTGTCCTGAGCTGTCTTTCTCAGAGGAGTGTAAAGCACCCACATTCATCTGACTTAGGGGGCTGAGGAGACATTCTCTTGTTAACAGACACTAAAGCTCTTCTAATGTGCCTTAGCAACAGTTTGTTGCTGTATGTCCCTCTTGTACTATACACGATGTACCCCAAGGCTAAGCCTCAAGAGTCAAGTTGCTGAATGAAAGGGTGGACATAGGTAGAAATGTCATCTTTTGTTGTTGTTGCTGTTTTTGGTCCACACCTGGTGATGTCAGGGGTTATTCCTGGCTCTGCACTCAGGAATCACATCTGGCAGGCTCAGGGGACCTTATTGGATGCTGGGGTTTGAACCTGGGTTATCAAGGCTGCCCTCCCCACTGTGCTATTACTCCAGTTCCATATTATCATCATTTTGGCCAAATCATCCTTCTGTATTGTTTGGTTGGAGGCTACACCCAGCAGTGCTCAGGGCTGACTCCTGGCTCTGCCCTGGTGGAGTCGGGATACCATATGGGTTGTCCAGGATTGAACCCAGGCCTGTCATGTGCAAGACAAGTGCCCACCCCGCTGTGCTATTGCTCCACTTCCTGCCAACTGGTCATTCTAAAGGGTCCCTGCCATTGAGTTCATGAAAGAATCCTGATGCCTGTCAAGGGTAGGAGGCCAGGATAGGCCCTGCTGTGGTGACTCTTGAACCTTAGAGACTGGGCACAATGGTTTGCAGGGTTAGGCTTTGTTGTTATAAGTTGGGGCCCAACTTGGAAGTTCTCAGGGCTTGCTTCCTTCTCACTCTGAGAAAATATCATTCCTGAAGGTGTTGGGGGCCGGATAAGGAGCCAGAGATTGAACCAGTAATGTCTGCAGGGTAGGCATGTGCCTCAGCCCTGTCCTATCAGTCTGTCTTTTTGATTCCTGATTTCCCCTGGCCTCCCCTCTTCTGCACGTTGGGAGACTCTCAAAGCAGCAGAGAGGAATCTGGGCTGTGTCTGCCTTGAACTTGAGCCAGCGAGAACATGTGGCCCCACAGCAGGAGGGCAGTGGGCTGGAGGACATGTGGGGTCACTTGCAGCCCAGGCCTTGAAGTGGCTTCCGAAGCTTGAGCCCACAGTGCCTGGCTGCTCAGCTCTGCCAGACCATCAGTGGGGCTGGGGCCCAAGGGGTATGCAGGCTGGCCTGCCTCTCCAGCTGCTTCTCCCACATCATCTATAGCAGTGCATTTATGGAAAATGGTGCTGTGTGCAATTTTTTGGGCCCTAATCTGCTGGAGCCTGTTGCCCTAAGACTATTTACAGTGGGATCCAGGCTGCATTTTTTTTTTTTTTTTTTACTATTTTTTTAATGCCTTTCCCGGAGTTCATTTGATCAGGTGTCACTCCTGGCAAGACTCAGTGGTTACTCCTGGCTCAGTGTTTAGGGGTTGCTTGCAGTGTTGCTAAGGGAATCTATTGTACTGTTAAGGTTTGAACCCTAACAAAGCCAGCGAAGTTTGCGCTGAATTTGTTTGTCTCTCCACAGGATGCCGCCTTCCCCCCCAGATGTCCTCAAACTTGCCCCTGAGTGATGACGCCCCCCTGAGCACCTCCCTGTGCCATCTTCCCCATGGAGAAAAAAGTGGCTTGGCTCCACAAGCTCTGGGACCTACCTCCTGGACTGAGGATGAGGAGCAAATACGCCTTTTTCCTGATTTTCGTGGTGATCGTCTTTGTCTTCATTGAAAAGGAAAATAAAATTATATCTAGGTAAGGGCTGCAAGTCCTGTCTTCCTTCATTCAGGTGGGGGTGTGAGTCCATTAGTGCCTTGTACAACACAAAGGACCATGGGGTCCCTTGACTGTCGTGCGGTGATGATCCAGCTCTGATGGCTTAGACATGTGGAGTCCCTTTGTCGGTGACTTAAGCTCTCCTGTAATCACAGGGCCTGTGCTGTCAGGTGAGGGCCCTAGAGAAAGTACAGTGGAGAGGACACTTGCTTGGCACACACTGGCCCCCAATTTTGATCCCCAGCACCCCATATGGTTCTCTGAGACCTGCTAAAGGAGTGAGCACTGACCACCACCACCAGATGCGGCCCCAAATAAACCAACAAAAAGAGTAAGTGAGGAAATATAGCAGCATTTTCTGGCTTGTGGTTGGTGTCCAAACTGCGGGACAGACAGTGAGGGTTCACTTCCGGGTCTGGGCCTGCAAGGTAAATACTCTTCCCAACATGCTATCTTTCTGGCCTCTCTTTCCTTTTCGTAACACTGTGATCAGGCCTCACCCCTGGTTCTGTACTCAGAAATCATTCCTGGCAGGGGACCATATATGGAGGTTGAACCCCTCGGTGGTCAGCTGCATGCATGACAGTGCTTCCCCCGCTGTCCTATCACTATGACCCTCACACCTTCGTTTCTGCTTCTGCCTTACCTTCTGGTGATCATGGTCCATGAAAGCACCATACCCACAAAGACAGCTTCTGTGGGAAACGGGCTTCAGGGGAGCTGCACCGGGAGGCTACTGGTACTTGGAGATGGTGCAGGGGTGTCACTGATCCCTTTGTCCTTGTGTGCACAGGGTCTCGGGCAGGCTGAAGCAGATCCCCCAACCCCTGGTGGAAGCCAACAGCACTGACCCGACCCTGGTGCTGGCCGACAACGAGAACGCCTCCCTCCTGTCATTGAACAAACTCAATCCGGCCTTCACCCTGCTGCAGAGCCGTCTGCGGAACCTCAGTCTGCAGCTGGATATAAGGCCGGCAGCAAAGGGGCAGGAGCCGGCCGGGGAAGACTCCAGAGAGATTGCAGAACAGGACTTTTCTCACCGTCGCCGTCATGTGCTCCTCATGGCCACCACCCGCACGGGATCCTCCTTCGTGGGCGAGTTCTTCAACCAACACACCAATCTCTTCTACCTCTTTGAGCCCCTGTGGCACGTTGAGCGCACCGTGTCCTTCGAGGCTGGCGGGGCCAGTGCGGCTGGCTCGGCCCTGGTCTACCGCGATGTGCTCCGGCAGCTCTTCCTGTGTGACCTCTATGTTCTGGAACCTTTCATTAGCCCCCTGCCCGAGGACCACCAAACCCAGTTCCTGTTCCGCCGGGGTTCCAGCCGATCGTTGTGCGAGGAGCCCGTGTGCACGCCCTTTGTCAAGAAGGTCTTCGAGAAATACCGCTGCAAGAGCCGACAATGTGGGCCGCTCAATGTCACGCTGGCGGCAGAGGCCTGTCGCCGCAAGGACCACATGGCTCTCAAGGCCGTTCGCTTCCGGCAGCTGGAGTTTCTGCAGCCTCTGGCCGAGGACCCCCGGCTGGACCTGCGTGTCATCCAGCTAGTGCGGGACCCCCGGGCCGTGCTGGCCTCCCGCATAGTGGCCTTCGCTGGCAAGTATCAGAGCTGGAAGAAGTGGCTGGCCGAGGGCCAGGACCGGCTACAAGAAGAGGAGGTGCAGCACCTGCGGGGAAACTGCGAGAGCATCCGCAAATCAGCCGAGCTGGGCCTGAAGCCACCTGCCTGGCTTCGGGGCCGCTACATGCTCGTGCGTTATGAGGACGTGGCTCAGAGGCCCCTGCAGAAGGCACGGGAGATGTTCCGCTTTGTGGGCGTCCCCCTGACACCACAGGTAGAGGACTGGATCAGGGTCAACACGCAGATGGCCCAGGATGGTGCGGGCTTCTACTCCACGAGGAAGAACTCGTCGGAGCAGTCGGAGAAGTGGCGCCTCAACATGCCCTTCAAGCTGGCGCAGGTGGTGCAGGCTGCCTGTGGCCCTGCCATGCGCCTCTTCGGCTACAAGCTGGCCCAGGACGCTGCCACCCTCACCAACCGCTCCGTGAGCCTGCTGGAAGAGCGTCACACCTTCTGGGGCACGTAGAGCAGGGGCACCCCTGGGAAAGCCCCTGTCTGTCCCCCTCCCTCGTCATCCCCAGCCCAGCAGAGAGAGCAGGGCACTTGCCAGGGTGCTACGGGGAGCCCCATACCAAAAGCTGGGAGTCTTAGCTCTGAGAATGGTCCCAGATGGTGAGAGGCTGCCCCATAAATGGGCATCCAGGGGCAGGAGAGTGTCTGCATGTCAAGCTTGGGTGACAATGGCGTGGGAGGGCCAGCTAGGACTGGGCCTTTGGGAAGCTCGCTCACTTGTGTGTGCTCTCTCTCTCGCACAACATACACACACTGTGTCTCTCTTACATAATCTCTCGCTCTCATTCTTCTCTTTCTCACCTTACCTTCTTTATCTCTCATACACCTACTCTCATTCTCTCTGTCTTCTCTCTCTTACACAAACTTTCTCTCTACCCTCTATTTCTCCTTTTCACACATTCTCTCTCCTGCCTCTCTCACTTTCTCTTACACACACCTCTCTCACTCTATCCTTTCTCTCAAACAATCTCTCTCTCTCTCTCTCTCTCTCACACACACACACACACACACACACACACACACACACACACGCTGTAGAACCTGTGGCCAGTGCCCAGATATATTCAGACCAGCTGTCATGGGTCCATTCCAGTCTAAGCTGCTGTACTGGGCTCCAGGTTAACCCTTTCCCTCACAGCTTGGAACCCTCACAGCCTGGTCTGGAGTGTGGGCCTCTCTGGGTCAGAGGGTAGCACACAGGTACCCCTGGTGCTTGCCTACAATAATGGTTCGACCTGACAGTGAGACAGGCCCACCCTCAGCTGACCGATGTGCCCAATCCAAGCTCTAGAAAACACACATACACACATGAGGACACATGAGCACACTCATTCTAAAGCACGCACGGACCTGCATGCAGGTCGGTTCATGCCCATGGGGCATCTCAGTGTCACATAACCAGAGAGAGATTTGACTTTATTACTGTTTCTAGAATTATCTGGGCGTGGGAAAAGTAGCTCCGTCTGTAGCTGAACTGTATGAATCTGCCTCCCTTCCACCCTTTGGAATTCTGGGGCTCCCTCCTCTGGCCCCTCCATGTCCTCATTCCTGCTGCTGGCAGACAGGATGTTTGGAAATGGCACACTGCCCTCCCATTGCTGCGCCCCGTCTTCTCACTCAGCTGGCTCCTGGGCATGGTGCCATGTTTGCCAGCTGCCACAGGCCTAAGTGGCAGAAACAGCCGCAGACCCCAGAGGTAGAGGGCAGGCAGCTCAAGTTCTTTCCTACTGTGTTCAGTCACGGCCCCTTGGGGCAGGGCTCAGAAGAAAGTGCCGAGTGTCTTAGTGGGACCATCTCCTGGGTTCCCTCCCCTTCGGAGATGTGGACAGAGGTTAGTCTGTGGTCACTCACCATGATTAGGGGTTTTAGAAATGCCTCCTTTTGGACTCTGAGTCCAGCCTCACTCCCTCAGTGTTGGGCTGGATGTCTATATTTTATTTTACTTGTTTATTTATAGTTTGGTGTTTGTTTTATGGTTGTATTTTTGGTTTTGCATCTGCCACTGGGAAGTAGGCTGGGCTTGCAGGGCCCCCCAGCAGTATTGCTGGCTTCTGCCCTTGGGGAAATATAGAGGTTCCTGCCCTGCAGAAGAAAATGCAGTCAGTGACTTCGTGGGAACCTACCCACAAGGCACGAACCTCAGACACAACAGGTCTCTTCTGTTATATCCAGAGTGACTGAAACCAGTGGCTCATCACCTTCCCCAGGGAGAGGCCAGTTCTGAGCAAGTCCCCTGAGCCCTAGCATTTTTCTGGATGAGTGTGACAGGGGGTGACAGGGACTTTATGAGCAAGTACCAGAAATAGCCTTTTCCCTTTACTCTCTTCCAAACCCAGGCACAGTATTCCACACCACCTCCAAACTGCAGGGCTAGAGAAATAGTACAGAGGGGAGGGCACATGCTTTACATGCAGCTGATCAGGGTTCAATTCTCAGCACCACATAGGGTCCCCATCCCTCTCCCCCCTCCCCCCCAGGCACTACCAGGAGTAATTCCTAAGCACAGGGTTAGGAGTAAGTCCTGTGAGCATCACTGGGGATGACTCAAAACAAAACCAAACAAAACTGACAGGAGCCTGGTCCAGCTCATACTACAGGCCAATGAAGGTGTTCTGGACAAACTCTGAGTCTGATATCTCTCTTTGACAACTTAAAGGGCTGAGTTTCAGGCTAAGTATTATGAACAACCTGGAAATATAGATCTCAGACCATATGTTGGTTCTACAGAGGTATGCAGGACTGTGCCCTGCTCAGACATATTGGTAAAGATAAGGCAGCAGCCTTCTGATGCTCCTGACGTCAGGGTACTGGAGAACTGGGGGGTCATCCTCAGGGTCAGGAGCTATCCCAGGAGCTTCCTATGATTTTGGTGTTGCTCCCGAGTATCTCCAGCTCTGACACCTTCCCCAGATGTTTGTAGAGCCTAGATGTTTCTAGAAGGCCCCATAGAGCCCTCTCTCTACTGTTGTCAAGGATCTGGGAACTGAGTACTACTTTTCTGTGTTTCTCCTGGGGCCCCTCCAGGTGGAGGTGTTTATTTCTCCCCAGGTCTCCCTCTGTTCCTAGGACAGCACCGAGAATGGACCTTTGGAACTTATAAAGACATTGTGTTTATTTATTGTGCAAAAGAGAAGAAAGAAAACACCTGCTTATTTGCAAGGACTGAATGACTGACTCCAACTTGGGAAAGAAGATAACAGTAGAAGTTGTTCACCTAGTTTGAATAGGGATCCTCAAGACCCTTCAAACACCCACAGGCCTGGAGCTGAGATACCAGCATGGCCCCTAAAAGCTGGGGTGACCCAGGACCTCTGGACCCAACTCCTTGATTTTCTGTGGCTAGTTTGAAGCTGTAGCAAATGAGCCCTTTTTGCCATATCCCCTTTGGTGGGGTGGAAACTGGGCATCTGCATGTGGTCAATGCACAGAGATGGGTGCCCCAAATTCCATGGGCTTGGCTGGAGCCTCCCTCTGGGACTCTCAGCAACAAGCTAGTGTCTCCTTTACTGGGGGCTGCCCTGACTCCCCCTACTCGCTGACCCTTGTGTGGCCTTTGTCCCATGCCCCATAGACACTCCACTTTCCTCAAGAGGAGGACTTAATGCAAGAAGTACACACCTTTTTGCCTTGTCTTGACCGAGTTGCCTTGAACCAGTTTAGAGAAATGACTTTTATGATTCCAGGTCTGGGAGACAGCAGTGTCCAGCACACTTGGGCATTGCCACTGTGTCCCCTTCCTGGCAGCTCTGGAGCAATTTTTATAAATCACAGTGAGTTGCTCCAGCTCATTTGTGTTCACTTTTTCCCATTGAAGAGGGACAGAAGCCAATCCTAGCCTTTGGTTTTCTATGAGATGCTTATTATACTTGAAAATCCAGGTAGAAATGGTGGAGGAAGTTTTTCCTGGGGTGGGAGAAACATAAGTGCTTGTTCTGTCTGCCCCTGACCCTTAGGATCCCTCACTCCAACATGGCCACCCTGAATATCGCTGGGTATAGCCCCTGAGGCCCTGAGACCTCCAGAGAGGCCCACTTTTCATCTTTGGGCTTCACTCTGAACCAGGCCCCGTTAATCAGAAACTGTGGGGGAAGATCCCAGCCCTCCTAAGCACCACTGGGGATGCTTGTCCCCACAAAATATTTTGTGAACAGGTCACATCCTATACCCTCAGCTGAGAGGTCCTGCCCAAGGCTGGTGTCATGGAGTGCCTGTCGATGGATGCCCTATGTCTTTCCTTCTGCCCTTGGCTGGAAGGTGGATACTGGCCTGGTAGAGATGTTGAGTTCTCCCCAGATATCCCACTCTCCAAAGGACTATTCACATCACTCCATGGCCTAGTTGGGAAGACTAAACACAGAAGACAGAGCCCAGGGACCCCCCAAGACATTGACACATCGATGCACATGGGGGAACAGAAAGTGCAAGTTCCTGGGGTGGAGAACTCCAGACATCGAGTAGAACCTGTCAGTTCACACAAACTGAGCTTCTGCTGAGATCTGGGGGCCCTTGGACAGTGAGTCTGCTTGAGAAGGTCCAGAGGGTGTGGTCCAACTAGAGGAGAGGGTTCCTGGAAGCAGCTTCTTGATAGCCACAGTGGCAGCTCTTTACCTCGAAGGAACAAAGTGCAAGCAGCAATTTTAGGTGTCTTGAGCTTTTTATGGCTTCTTGTCCCTTGTCAATCCCACTTTGGATAGTCCATCCATACATGCAGACCAGGGCTGGAGTAATAGCATAGCAGGGAGGGCCCTTGCCTTGCATGCAGCCAGCCTGGATTCAATCCCCCAAATCCCATATGGTCCCCTGAGGCTGCCACGTGTGATCTCTGAATGCTGAGCCAGGAGTAACCCCTGAGTATTGTCTGGTGTGGCTCATAAAATGAAGAGATGCAGACTCGGTGTCTTAAGTCATTTTATAGACCCAATGGAACCCAATGGCTCAGGTATCCTGTTGCCTCTGACATTGGACTTAGACCATCTCCATCGCATTTGTATGTTCTAGGCCAAGTGTGTTCATGTTTGGCTCCCCTACTCCCACTGGAACTAGGCAAATTCTGCTCTCCCAATACAGGCCTTCTCAGCAACACATATATGGTGGGTACATCTGTGTCCTGTGTATATGTGTAGCTTGTCCTGCTCATTTGCTGCCAACCTCCTCATTGTGTTCATGTCCCAAGCATCCCCCATGGCCAAGACCCACTGTCTCTGACCACACAGGGTAGTGACAGGTATCACGGGCCAGGGGCTGTGATATGTGGACCAGAATGTGAACCTGTCACCTTACTTGACTTAGTAAACAAGAGAACTCATGATGAGCAAACCCTACAGTGTCTGTTTTTTCTAAGCATTTGTTCCCAGCAGTAATTGAGTGATAGAGCCTTACGTTGTCAAGGTAATAAAAAATTATCTGTTAATTCAATTTCCGTGAAGCAGGGAAAAAGAAACAAAGCAAAGCAAATGGAGAGGAAAATAGAAAGAGTCCCTGGGGAACTGGGGGAAGTGGGGTCCCCAGGGGTAACAGGAGGCCAGAACTGATGAGAACTGTCTCAGGCCAGTTTCAAGCATGAGGTCAGATGGGCTGAATTGAAAGAGCACCAGCTAGAGCTCATCTTTGGGTGCCTAAGGTCTGGTTTTACTCCCCAACACTGTATGGTCTTCTGAGCATGACAATCCCCAAGTACAAAGCCAGTATATAGTGCTTGAGCCCCAATGAATATGCCCCTCTGTCCCCCGAAAAAAATGAAGCTAGAGAGAGATTCTAGTGATGGTGGTGAACTCTCGGAAACCTAGTGACAAGTCCCAGCTTTGCTGGCTGGTTGTGTCTGTCCCTTTGGACAAATCATTTCCTTTATGGTAACCCTCAGTTTCCTTCAGAATGTGGCACAGCATTTGTGGTTGACGATGGTTGTTTTTGAAAGCCCCTTTAGGGTTTTGATCATCAGGAAGAGCTGGGGAGAGAACACAAGTAAGTGGCAGAGCGTATAACTCACTCACGAGGCCTCACAGCTGGTCCCTGTTGACACTGCCTGGTATGCAATCCTAGTGTCCTCAAGAGTCAGTGGACCTGAGCACTGCTTTGTCATAGGGTTCAAACAGCAGAAGGGACTGCCCAGCCTGACTGCTCCTGGTGGAAGGCAGACCCTAGCCAGTTACACGTCAAAAAATAAAAATAAAAGTGAGGGGCCAGGAAGGTGGCGCTAGAGGTAAGGTGTCTGCCTTGCAAGCGCTAGCGTAGGACGGACCGCGGTTCGATCCCCTGGTGTCCCATATGGTCCCCCCAAGCCAGGAGCGATTTCTGAGCGCATAGCCAGGAGTAACCCCTGAGCGTCAAACGGGTGTGGCCCAAAAACCAAAATAAATAAATAAAAAAATAAAAAATAAAAGTGAACAGCTCTGGGGCTGGAGAGATAGGACAGAGGGGAGAATACTGGCCTTTCACACAGCCAACCAGGATCAATCTCTGGCATCCCATATGGTTCCCCAAAGCACTGTCAGGAGTGATTCCCTGAGTACAATGACAGAAGTAAGCCCTGAACATCACTAGATGTGACCCCAAAATAAAAAAGATATGTGAAAACTAGCTGGCTATGGTTTTGGTGTTACAGACATCTGGTCGACCCAGCTTTACATACCTCGGTGTAGAGCTCCAGGCTTCATTGGCCCCAGATCTCAACAAGGAGATGGTTGTGCTGCCATTCACATCAAAGTGGATTCTCTCAGGCCTGGAAGGAGCAGGGAGAAGAGGGAGTTTTCATATGGGATATAAGGAGAGAACTGGCCAAACCCCTGGATCTGAGGTACAAGCTTAAGGGAGCAGAAAGGCCGAGTGCTGGGGACTGGGCCCTGGAGTGAGGTGGTAATATGGCGCCATAGTCTGACGAACCAAAATTTCCTTTCTCCAGGCTCCAAACCTCCACTCTGTCATTTCACCCACAATCGGGTGAGGTTTAGGTCCATACCACTTCCAACCCTTAAAATAGAGGCACTATGACACTCTGATGGGATGGGGCCTCCCCAACCCAGCTGCTGGCCAGGGCCAGTTTTGTGGCCATGCTGCCAGGCATGGATATATTTAGCCAAACTTCTGGGCGGTATTTCCTCCCACAAATGATCTCCCTGAAGAAACAAATTGCTCTAATTAGAGCAGGGAAGGCTGCTTACCATCCACCCACTCAGCAGCCAGCCCAGATCAGAAACTCAGTCTCATGGGGTGTCTGAGGGGACAAACAAGCATCAGAAGGAAGAAGTGATTATCAGCTGGGAACCCTGACTCTGCGCTCAGGAAACACTCCTGGCAGTGCTTGGGGAGCCATACAGGGTGCCAGGAATCAAACCTGGGTCAGCCTCATGCAAAGCAAGAGTCTCCCTCGCCCCTTTCCACCTCCGCTGTGCTATTGCTCAGGCCTCTCAGCTTTGATCATGGAAAACTTATGCATGACAAACATTTATTTTCTCTCCTCTCTTTATGTTTGTTTTGGGCCACACCTGTTGCTCCTAGTTCTGTATTTGATGATCACTTCTGGAGTGGCTCAAGGGGTACAGCAGCGGTGATGCAGCAATAGGGCACTTGCCTTGTATGCGGCTGACCTAGGACAGGCCGCAGTTCGATCTCCTGGCATTCCATATGGTCCCCCAAGCCAATAGCAATTTCTGAGCTCATAGCCAGGAGTAACCCCTGAGCATCAAAGTGTGTGGCCCAAAAACCAAAAGAGTGATTTCTTTCTTTCTTTTTGGTTTTTGGATCACACCCAGCAGCGCTCAGGGGTTACTCCTGACTCTATGCTCAGAAATTGCTCCTGGCAGATTCGGGGAACCATATGGGATGCTGGGATTCAAACCACTGTCCTTCTGCATGCAAGGCAAATGCGCTACCTCCATGTTATCTCTCTGGCCCCCAACAGGAGCGATTTCTTTTTTTTCTTTTTTTTTCTTTTTTCCTTTTTTTTTGTTTTTTTGGGCCACACCCGGCATTGCTCAGGGGTTACTCCTGGCTGTCTGCTCAGAAATAGCTCCTGGCAGACACGGGGGACCATATGGGACACCGGGATTTGAACCAACCACCTTTGGTCCTGGATCGGCTGCTTGCAAGGCAAACACCGCTGTGCTATCTCTCAGGGCCCCTCTTCTTTTCTTTTCTTTTCTTTCTTTTTTTTTTTTTTTTTTTTTTTTTGGTTTTTCAGGCCACACCCGTTTGATGCTGAGGGGTTACTCCTGGCTAAGCGCAGAAATTGCCCCTGGCTTGGGGGGACCATATGGGATGCCGGGGGAGGATTGAACCGTGGTCGCAATCTTTCCTTGGCTAGCGCTTGAAGGCAGACACCTTCCCTCTAGTGCCACCTCACCAGCCCCAACAGGAGCAATTTTTAAGTGCAGAGCCAGGAGTAACTCTTGAGTGCCACTGGGTGTGATCCCCCAAAAAAGAACCTGTGGGATGCCAAGAATCAAATGCAAAGGTTGGTTGCATTTTTTTGGGGGGGGCACACCCAATGACACTCAAGGTTTACTCTTGACTATGTGCTTAGGAACCAGAGTGGTGGCGTGGAATGATAAGGAGTCTGTCTTGCAAGCACTAACCTAGGACGGACCATGGTTCTATCCCCTGGCATCCCATATGGTCCCCAAGCCAGGAGTGATTTCTGAGCGCATTGCCAGGAGTAACCGGAGTAACCCCTGAGCGTCACCAGGTATGGCCCAAGAAACCACACACACAAAAATTAGTCCCTGGCTTTGGGGAACCGTATGGGACCTTGGGGATCAAACCGAGGTCAGCTGCATGCAAGGCAAATTTCCTACCACTGTGCTATCACTCTGGCCCCAGGTTGGTTGCATTTAAGATAAACACCTTACTCAATGTCCTATCTCTCTGATCCAACAAAGCAGCATTTGCAAGGATGGCATTCTGCAGAAAAAGCTTTTGACTACCAGAACTCTGAGCTATAGGACAGAGAGCTGGGAAAAGTAGACTGATGGATGGCAGGGGAGGTGACATGGAGAAAGTACCTTGGGGGGTTTTGGGGTTCATCCTACCTTCCCACCAAGCCAGGAGGAAGTGGAGGTCAGCAAGGACATCAGTAAGCTAAGGTCCTGAAGGCCAGAGTTCACAGCCTCAGAATCCCTACTGTGGCCATAGTCAGATTCCTTGAATGTAGAGGCTGAAACAGTAACAGCAGGTAAGGGGTTGTCTTGAATGCAACTGATCCAGGTACTATATACAGTCCCTGAGCACAGCCGGGCAAGGCCCCAAAACAAGATTGCCTGGGTGTGCAAACTCCTTGGTCTTTGGCATCTTAAGCTCCAGCCATGCATATAGAACCTGTGACAATCCCTGAATGACATGGTGACCCACAGAGAGGGAGGACATTGACCCTGACTGCTGGGCTCAGAAAACAGAGTGCAGGTGTGTGTGTGAGAGAGAAGGAAAGAGAGAATGTATGCATGACAGTATGTGAGTGTATATACGTGAGAGTATATGAATATGTGTGTGAGTGAGAGAATTGTGAATATGTGCGTCTGTGTCCTCATGTGTATGTGTGAGTGTGAGTGCATGTATGCCATATCTCAGCAGTTTTTCCTGGTAGTGGTCAGGTACTATAGGGGGTGTCAGGGATGGGATTGGAGTCTGCATGCACATGCCCTGTACTATCTTTTTGACCTCTTGCAAGTAATTCTTTTGTGGGAAAGTGCTCAAGGCGCACTTCTGGCTCTGTGCTCAGGGATCACTCTGGTGGGGTTTGGGGGACTGTGGGATTGAACTCAGGATAGGATATCCCTGTTATCCTATTTCTCGCACCCTTGTGGGAGTAATTTTTTTTGGGGGGAGGGGATTACTCTTGGCTCTGCATTCAGAAATTGCTTCTGGCTCAGGGGACCATATGGGAAGCCGGGGATTGAACCCAGGTCTGTCCTGGGTCAGTCGCTTGGAAGGCAAATGCCCTACCACTGTATTACCATTTCAGCCCTGTGCAGGTCATTCTTTTAAGGAATTTTCTGAAGTGGAGGCAAAGGTCAGTGACAGAATCCAGGTCCTGAGCTACCTCTCCTAGTAGCTGGTGAATCCCTTCACACCACAGCTGTGCTGCCCTGGGGAGCCAGCTCAACCAAGATGGTGCCCAGGAAAATGAGATTGAAAGGGAGAAAGGAGGGTGATGACAGCGCAGGGCTATCCTGAGGAAGAAGAACACCCCCAAGGATCCCACAGCTGGGGATGCAGGTCTCAGGGAAGGTGCAACTCATTCTGGACCACAGGGTGGACGTGCTTGCCCTCATCTGTGTGGTCACGGCCACACAGTGTCTGGTTTTGTTTTTAACAGTTGGCTTTAGAAGCCAGCACTTCCAAATGAAGGGGTTTTATATAAAAACCAGATTCTGTTTCCTCTTGGAAAGTGGGTGTCTTGGTTTGAGTTCCAGGAGAAGCTGATGCCCCAAGACAAGGTTTATGAGCAAGGGGAGTAGCAGACAGACTGCTATGGGAAGATGCCCATCCCAGGGGTCAAGCCAGATGCTCCCTCGGGTGATTTGGTGCAGAAAACCTTCAGGAAAGAGCAAGAAAGCTGGAAGTTCCCTTTGAAAAACAGAACAGCCCTGAAATTCCCTCTCTGGCTCTCACCTTGGGCAGAGGATTCTTGGGGTAGAATGGAGTTGCCAACATTGCCAGGCTGGCAGAGAGCGGTGGAGAATTCTGGGCAGCTGGATGTTTCCAGAGTTCAGTGGAAGTTTCCAGAAGCATGGGAAGGGCCTGTAGGCACCTGGTCCTGAGGTGTCTGCCTGGAGCTGTCTCAGAACAAAGAGAAAGAGAGATGTGTTCACTGTTTTTCAGTAACCAGAGAAGCACTTCAGCTTCTTGGGGTCCACTTTCAGCACAGGCACTTCTGTTTTTGTTTTTTGTTTTTGTTTGTTTGTTTGTTTGGTTGGTTGGTTGGTTTTTGGGTCACACCCGGGGTTGCTCAGGGGTTACTCCTGGCTGTCTGCTCAGAAATAGCTCCTGGCAGGCACGGGGGACCATATGGGACACCGGGATTCGAACCAACCACCTTTGGTCCTGGATCGGCTGCTTGCAAGGCAAGCACCGCTGTGCTATCTCTCCGGGCCCAGCACAGGCACTTCTATGTAGCTCCATTCACCTCAGTGTGACCAGAGTAGAGCAAGATGGTCACATGAATCCTTGATCCACAGGAGAGCAACCCCATCTCCAGAGGCATTGGCGGTTCCAAGCCAGGAACTTGTGAAGTTGTAGGTAAGTGGGGGACACACCAGCACCCCCAGCATCTGTAGGCCTGCACTTCCCTGTTTTGTTTTTTTTTTGGTTTTTTTTTTTTTTTTTTTTTTTTTTTTTTTTTTTGGTTTTTGGGCCACACCCGGCGTTGCTCAGGGGTTACTCCTGGCTATCTGCTCAGAAATAGCTCCTGGCAGGCACGGGGGACCATATGGGACACCGGGATTCGAACCAACCACCTTAGGTCCTGAATCGGCTGCTTGCAAGGCAAACACCGCTGTGCTATCTCTCCGGGCCCAAGCACTTCCCTGTTGATATTCTCCTAGTATTTACAAATTTGGGAGTCACGCTAGCAGTGCTCAAGATTTACTCTGGCCTCTGTGCTCAGAAATCACTCCTGGTAGTGCTCAGGGGACCATATGGGATGCAGGGGACATTCCTTACTACTTTTATGGAGGGCTAAAGCCAGAGGTACTCAGGGGTTACTATTGGCTCTGCACTCAGAAATTACTTCTGTCAGACTCAAGGGACCAATATGGAATGCTGGGGATCAATCCCCAGATGGCTGTACGCAAGGCAAATGCCCTCTCCACTGTGCTATCACTCTAGCCACACCCCTTCCTACTTTTGTGGAAGAATATTTTTTAGTTTCCTTCTCTTGCCTCCTCTACCTGTTGAAATAAGTATTCCTTGTTCTCCATAAAATCTTTTATTGGAAATACACAAGAATTGGAGCCTTAGGGCATGGTGGGCATGTTACTGGGCACTCTGGTATTCCCTCCAGTCATTTTTGATTAGTATTACCATGTTTATATTTTAGTATGTGATGGGAGGCAAGCCTAGCAGTGCTTACTCCTGGCTCTGTGCTTAGGGGTCATAATGCCAGCGTTTAGGGGACCATAGGTAGTGCCAGGGATAGAATCCTGATCAATCAGGTATGCAAGAGAAATGTTTTTTTTTTTTTTTTTGGTTTTTGCAACTCTGCAACCTCCCGTGGGAGACCCCCGACCCTCGGGGGTGTGGAAATGAAGGTTGCTAGTTATTAGTGGGTTTGCCCGAGCAGAACCGACCTGTAAAGAAGAACTTGAGAAGTTAGTAAGAAGGGCCCTCAAGACAACGCATGCTGTTCAAAAGGGCTTTATTGGGGGGGGGGGAGGAATCAGCTTTTAAGGGCTGAAATACGTCAGAGGGTGTTACAAGTTTTCCACCAATCACAGTTACAAGCATTCATTAGCATAAGCTGGGGCAGGTAATAGGGAGGGGCAAAGAGGTAGAGAGCACGTTTTACCTGAAGGCATAAGATTCAAACAGAGAGGGCCCGGTGGGTGGCACTGGAGGTAAGGTGTCTGCCTTGCAAGCTAGCCAAGGAAGGACCGCGGTTCGATCCCCCGGCGTCCCATGTGGTCCCCCCAAGCCAGGTGCGATTTCTGAGCACATAGCCAGGAGTAACCCCTGAGCATCAAACGGGTGTGGCCCAAAAACCAAAAAAAAAAAAAAAAAAAAAAAGATTCAAACAGAGTTCTATAAATTATACTCAACAAGCATAAATAGAACATCAGCTGTAATCCTTTAGCTAACACAAAGGCAAGTTGCTCTATATTTTTCTTTCTGGCTGGATGTATTGGGCTGCTTTGAATTACTTTAGTATTTGTCTATTTCCTTTGTTCTCAAGGCATGGGCGCCTTTGGTCACGTGGGTGACCAGATTAGGAATTATGTTCTAGGTTTCATCAGCTAGGCTCCCCACAGGTTTTTTTGTTTTTTGTTTTTGTTTTTGGATCACACCCGGCAGTGCTCAGGGGTTACTCCTGGCTGTCTGCTCAGAAATAGCTCCTGGCAGGCATGGGGGACCATATGGGACACTGGGATTCGAACCAACCACCTTTGGTCCTGGATCGGCTGCTTGCAAGGCAAACACCACTGTGCTATCTCTCCGGGCCCAGCACAGGCACTTCTATGTAGCTCCATTCACCTCAGTGTGACCAAAGTAGAGCAAGATGGTCACATGAATCCTTGATCCACAGGAGAGCAACCCCATCTCCAGAGGCATTGGCGGTTCCAAGCCAGGAACTTGTGAAGTTGTAGGTAAGTGGGGGACACACCAGCACCCCCAGCATCTGTAGGCCTGCACTTCCCTGTTTTTATTTTTTTTTGGTTTTTTTTTGTTTTTTGTTTTTTGTTTTGGTTTTTGGGCCACACCCGGCGTTGCTCAGGGGTTACTCTTGGCTATCTGCTCAGAAATAGCTCCTGGCAGGCACGGGGGACCATATGGGACACCGGGATTCGAACCAACCACCTTAGGTCCTGAATCGGCTGCTTGCAAGGCAAACACCGCTGTGCTATCTCTCCGAAATGTTTTTTTGTTGTTTTTTTTTTTGTTTTGTTTTGGCTTTTGGGCCACATTCAGTGACACTCAGGAGTTACTCCTGGCTATGCACTCAGAAATCGTTCCTGGCTTGAGGGGACCATATGGGATGCTGGAGATCAAACCGAGGTCCATCCTAGGTCAGTCGTGTGGGAGGCAAACGCCCTATCGCTGTGCTAATCGCTCCGGCCCCAAGAGAAATGTCTTAACACTTCTCTAAGAAATATTCTGTTAGAATATTTCTAAGAGAAATATTATATCTCAGGGCATATTTTCTCTCTAAGTATTCTCTCTCTAAGCCCTAGTGTGTTATTGTTTTTGCAGGTTTTTTTTAACCTCTTTTTAGTTATTGAGTTCTTGCAAAACAAACTAAAAACCATCTTTTAGTGTGGAGCAGGGGTCTCAAACTCAATTAACCTGGGGGCCGCAGGAGGCAAAGTCGGGGTGAGACAGGGCCACATAAGGGATTTCACACACACAAAAAAAGTCCTCAAATGTCATTGTTAACAGTTTTAATTATTTCTTCTGAACATGAATAGAACATTGAGTGAAGATCATGAACATTTCTTCTGAACATGGCATCTTTTGCCTATTCCTTGCTGCCAGAGACTTGACAGCACTTCTTCTCACAAATCTGAACCACATTTGGCTTTAGAGAGGAAGCAGTTGAGACCCTCAGTATGGCTTGAAGATGATCATCATTAAGTCTAGACCTGTACTTTGACTTATTGAAGTTCAATGTGAAAAATAACTTTTCACACAAATATATGCTCCCAAAAAGACACATGGTGCGCTTGAACATTTGGGAAAGCTCAGGGAAGCTGGGGGGCAATTCTCTCAAAAATTGCCCATGCATGTCTGCTTTTCCACTAATCTCCCTGAACTTGGCTTTGAGATCAGAGTTGCATTGCAGGTCAATGAGTTTCATTTGAAGTACAGGAGGGGCATCTTGCACATCAAAGGAAAAGGGGTCCACAAAAATTTGGAAAGTGGCTCTGTGCTGGGGCCGGAGAGATAGCATGGAGGTAAGGCATTTGCCTTTCATGCAGAAGGTCATTGGTTCAAATCCTGGTGTCCCATATGGTCCCCTGTGCCTGCCAGGGGCTATTTCTGAGCTGATAGCCAGGAGTATCCCCTGAGCACCACCGGGTGTGGCCCGAAAACCCCCCCAAAAAAAATTAAGAAATGAAAAAAAAAAGTGGTTCTGTGCTTTTTGAAGTCTGCAAATCTGTGATCAAATTTCTTCTCTAGCTTAAAAATAGCATCAACTATCTGGCTTCCAGTTTCCCCTGTAATTCTGGAGGCCAGCTCTTGCCAGGTGTGGGGTTTGGGGAGGCCTCATGCCAGAGGCCTTCTCCCTCGCCTGGAGAGTGCTGGGAGGCTGGCAGGCCCCCAGTCGCCCCCTTCTTTCTCCCCTGACTCCAGGTCTTCCCTGGGTGCCAGCTCAGATAGCCAGAAGTTGGTTCAGGTGAACTCTTAGGGGTCCTCAGGTTTCCCCCCTCCCTTTGTACTCCAGGGGTGAGGTGCATGGGGAGGAGGACGGGCAGATATCTGGCTTCCAGTTTCCCCTTTGATTCTGGAGGCCAGCTCTTGCCAGGTATGGGGTTTGAGGAGGCCCCATGCCGGAGGCTTTCTCCCTAGCCTGGGGAGTGCTGGGATTCTTCGCAGGCCCCCAGCTGTTCCCCTCTTTTTACCCTGGATTCCAGGCCTTCCCTGGGCTCTGATCCAGGTGGACTCTATAGGGGTCATCAGGCTTTCCCCCCACCTCTCCCTACACTAATGGGAATGCGCTTTGGGAGGAGGGCAGGCCATTCTAGCACTGGTTTATGTTGGGGCAGTCACTGGAAATTTATTCTCCTTGGTCTCCATTCCAAAAACCATGCGGGGGCTTGTGCCCCCACGTGTACAATATATATTGATAGTATTGTGTGCATAAGTTTATATATGCATAATATTCATCTTGTGTTGGGACCTTGATACTGCCCTACAAAGCTCATTTCTAATATTTTACTGCCTCAGTTCCAACCCTTATTTCCCCCCATTCTTCCATGTAGGTGCAGCTAATGACATTAAGCTCACCACATAGTTAGAGAAATAACTACACTGAAAACTATCATAACAATGTGAATGAATGAGTGAAATAGAAAGCCTGTCTCAAGTACAGGTGTGGGTGGGGTAGGGAGGAGGGAGATCTGGGAAATTGGTGGTGGGAATCTTGCACTGGTGAAGGGGGGTGTTCTATACATGACTGTAATCATACAAGTACAATCATATTTGTAATCATGGTGTATAAATAAAGATAATTTAAAAAAAAAAGAAAAAAATAGCATCAACATATTTCTCACCACTGAATGGTATGCCTGCATCCACAAGTTCCTTGCATGCTGGGAAATGGCAAAGGTTTGTCTGAGAGAGCTTTTTTTTTTTTTTTTTTTGATTTTTCGTGCCACACCCGTTTGATGCTCAGGGGTTACTACTGGCTAAGTGCTCAGAAATTGCCCCTGGCTTGGGGGGGACCATATGGGATGCCGGGACATCAAACTGCTGTCCTGATCCTTGGCTAGTGCTTGCAAGGCAGACACCTTACCTCTAGCGTCACCTCGCCAGCCCCATCCATAACACAAGTTTTGTGGAGAATGCTCTCACGTTGTCATAGACAGCACTGATAAGCTGCCCCAGGCCTTATAACATCTTGTTTAGTACATTCAGCTTATGTGTGATGTCAACAAGAAAAGCTAAGTCCATGAGCCATTTGTGATTACTCAACTCAGAAACAGCATTCCCATCCTTCTCCATAAAGGCTTTCATTTCTTCTCTCAACTCAAAAACTCTTTTCAGGACATTTCCCCTGCTAAGCCAACATACCTTGGTGAAATAGAACACATCTCCATATTCTGACTCCATTTCCTCTAAAAAAGCACAGAACCGCCTGTGCTTTAAGCCCCTGGATCTGATTTGGTTGATGCATTTCACAACAACATTGTCACACGGCAGGCATTTACTGCAAAGGGCCTGCTGATGGATAATGCAGTGAAGAGCAATGGCCTTCTCTACATCCTCCTCTTCAAGTTTTTTTTTTTTTTTTTTTGGTTTTTGGGCCACACCCTGTGCCGCTCAGGGGTTACTCCTGGCTATGCGCTCAGAAGTTGCTCCTGGCTTCTTGGGGGACCATATGGGACACCGGGGGATCGAACCGAGGTCCGTCCTAGGCTAGCGCAGGCAAGGCAGGCACCTTACCTCCAGCGCCACCGCCCGGCCCCAAGTTTTTTTTTTTTTGAACAAGTGTTACCAGTCCATTTTTCCTCCCTGTCATCGATGGCGCTCCGTCAGTTATTATTCCAACAAACCTCTTCCATGGCAAACCTGCATTCTCAATGGCATCACACAGATGCCAAAATATATCATCAGCCGTGGTCTGGCTATGCATTGGAATTATTGTGAGCAGCTCCTCTGTCGATTCAAAATTGCAATCAACACCATGGACATAAATTGTGAGTTGCGTAGTGTCTGTTATATCTGTGCCTTCGTCAAGAGCAACTGAGTATGCATCAAAACATTTGGCTTTCTCACACAGTTGATGATAAATGTCACTTGACATGTCAGAAATGCACTCTGGGGGCCGGAGAGATAGCATGGAGGTAAGGCATTTGCCTTTCATGCAGAAGGTCATCGGTTCAAATCCCGGCGTCCCATATGGTCCCTCGTGCCTGCCAGGAGCAATTTCTGAGCATGAAGCCAGGAATAACCCCTAAGCACTGCCGGGTGTGACCCAAAAAACCACAAAAAAAAAAAAAAAAAAAAAAAAGAAATGCACTCTGCCACAGTGTTGGCAGAAAGGCTGATTTTGCTAAACTGACCTTTCTTTTCCAGACAGATAATACTTGCAGCCTGTAACATGCATTTTTTTTTTTTTTTTGGTTTTTGGTTTTTGGGCCACACCCAGCAGTGCTCAGGGGTTACTCCTTGCTGTCTACTCAGAAATAGCTCCTGGCAGGCACGGGGACCATATGGGACATCAGGATTCAAACCAACCACCTTTGGTCCTGGATCGGCTGCTTGTAAGACAAACGCTGCTGTACTATCTCTCCGGGCCTGTAATATGCATTTTTTTTAACAAACTCTCCTTCTGTGAATGGTTTCCCTGCCTTAGCAATCATCTCACTAACCATGTAACTAGCTTCGACTGATGCAACATTCTCTTTGGTTGCTTTCTTGAAGAAATCTTGTTGCCTTATTAGACATGCTTTAAGGCTGGCAACCCACTTGGCTCTCTCATTTCCTTGATATTTTGCATATTCCTCAGCATGTTTAGTTGAATAATGGCGTTTCAAGTTGTATTCCTTGTGCACTGCAACTTTCTCTGAGCAAATAAGACATGTGAGGATGCCCCTGTGCTCAACAAAGAAATACTGCTTCTCTCACTTTTCCTGAAATTGTCTGTGCTCGTCATCAATCTTTCTCTTTACTGCAGGCTTTTATGAAGTCATGATGAAGGTATGACAAAATCTAATTCTGTAATAAACTTCTCTCCCTTCTTTCTCTTCTCTCCCTTAGGCCTCCAATAATGCAAGGGACAGCTGGCAGGAGCAGTGGAAAAGACGTCTGCACTAGGCACAAAGTAAGTATTCGCGATTATTCGCTTACTGAATATTCGCAATAAGAAATCGCACTAGTGGGGCCGGGTAGGTGGCGCTGGAGGTAAGGTGTCTGCCTTGCAAGCGCTAGCCAAGGAAGGACCGCGGTTCGATCCCCCGGCGTCCCATATGGTCCCCCCAAGCCAGGGGCGATTTCTGAGCACATAGCCAGGAGTAACCCCTGAGCGTCAAACGGGTGTGGCCCAAAAACCAAAAAAAAAAAAGAAATCGCACTAGTAAAAAAAAATCGCAAAAAATCACATTAAACATTTGCATACCCCAAATGGAACTGCTCGGCCAGTGGGCCCCGAGTTTGAGACCCCTGGTTTGGAGCATGCTGGGTTCTATTAGCAAAGAAGGGCAGACTAATGACTGAATGATCTCTTGTCTGCTCATCTAGAAAAATAATATGCCACTCTGAGACTTCCAGTCTAGAAGGTACTAGAAAGTTCTAGAAGCCAATACTGTGGCACTGTGTTGAAAAGCCACATTGTTACTTTGCTACTGCATCTTCACAGACTCTCCTCTATCCTCCCCACAAAAGCTCGTGTTCCCTTGGCTTGAGGAAGTAAAGAAGCTTGACCCTTCCCACTCTCAGGTCTGCTACATGATTTCTGCTGCATAAACCCCATTGCCTGGGAGCATTTCCCTCTCTCTTGGCACTATCTGCCAAAGGAGAAAGGAGGACCCATAGGGGGCGAGGGCAGCACTCAGGTTCAGGACAGTCCCCACTTCACTCACCAGTCACAGGCCAAACCAACCCCATGCTGCTGACAAGCCACTATTAGTCTGGGTCTGTTAGAACCATTTACGGGACTCGGAAGCCTGTCACACACTGATTCCTGCTTGACCAGGTCTAACTCAGTCCAAAACAGTAGCTATAAGAGATACAGGGGACAAGGAGGGGAGATGCTGCATCTCCCAGAGCCTCACTCTCCTCAAATCTCCATGTTGACCCTCTCAAGCCCTAAGCCCCCTTCTCAGGGTACTATGGAGGCTCCTTTCAGAAGGCACAGTTGATTACCAGAAAGCTACCTCCATGGAGCCAGAGCCATGGTGCAAGTGGTAGGCTTTTGCCTTGTGTGTGCTAACCTAGGATGGACCATGATTCGATTCCTCGGCATTCCATATGGTCTCCCAAGCCAGAGCAATTTCTGAGAGCAAATCCAGGAGTAACCTCTGAGCATCACCGTCCCGGGTGTGGCCCAAAATCAAAAAGAAAGAAAAGAAAGAAAAGGAAGGAAGGAAGGAAGGAAGGAAGGAAGGAAGGAAGGAAGGAAGGAAGGAAGGAAGGAAGGAAGGAAGGAAGGAAAGGAGAGAGAGAGAGAAAGAAAGAGAGAGAGAGAGAGAGAGAGAGAGAGAGAGAGAGAGAGAGAGAGAGAGAGAGCTACCTCCACCCTGCTCCTGCCCAGGCTATCAGGGAGTGGCTGGCAATCCCAATTGCTTACCCTTTGTTTACATGTGTCTCCTAGCCAACCAACCTTCCTTGGGGAGAGTTGCTTCAACAGGTCATCCTTAATATAAGAGACATCCCTGACACCATCCTCACTCTCTAAGCTTGGCAAATTCCAAGGGTTTCTGGAGAAATGAGATCTAAAAATGGTAGCTAGAAATATAGGTAAGAAGTGCCTTTTTGGATCGTTAATTATATAGAAGAAACACAATTTTTAAACAGCATTCATTTTTGTTTTGGGGTGGGTTTGGTTTTTTTTTTTTTTTTTTTTTTTTTTTTTTGCCACACCAGGCAGCGTTCAGAGGCTATTCCTGGTTCTGTGCTCAGAAATTACTCTTGGCAGGCTCAGGCTACCATATGGGGTGCTGGGGATTGAACCCAGGTCAGCTGCATGCAAGGCAAACTCCCTCCCCACTGTGCTATTGCTCCAAATCCAACATTCTTATATATCACAATTTTGTAGTAGGTACATCCCACAGAAGTATAAATAAGAGAATCAGACCAAGACTTCCATGCTAGTTTTCAATGTCTGTCCCCTGGCCTATTCTTCTTCACTGGACTAAAGATCAATCACGGGTCTGAGCTATGTCACCTTGGCCAATGGCTTGTGGTCTCAGATCCCAAGGAACCCGGGCCTTGGACCTCTGTGTAAAATGGGCAGTGATGCCTTGTTTGTAGGAGTCCTGGAAAAACACAGGAATCAGACAGCTTCCCACACCCATGAGCTCCTTCCTCTAGGAATCTACAGAGTCTAGAAGACTTGGCTAGAGGCCTAAGTCATGATGATAGTGGATTGTGGGGCCAAATTGAGGGAGTTCCTCAGCATATACCTCAGGCTCTCAAATGTCCCCTGGCCACAAATCATGAAACTAGAACAAGACAGACCTTGAGCTGTCCTGCAGAAAAATTTGTAGTGTGTGTACCCTTGAGTAGAGGTGAAGTTGCCCTTTTCTTGTGGGAATTTTTCCTAATTCTTCGTCTGGGCTTCAGCTTCTCCTAACATGATGTGATTCCTTTAAACCATTTCCTTTCCAGAAAAAGTCCCCTGCTGCCTTCAGTCTTTATGAATGGAGAGACTGACACATAAGTACCGAGAAGACTTGGGTGTAAGTCAGTTCACTCATTACATGGGCTCGCCCCTGCCTAGTGCCCTGCTCCTGTGGAGTCTGGTTGGCCCCCATCAAGGTGTGATCACGCTTGGTCATGAGCTGCCAGGTAGGGTGTAAATGAAGAGTTGAGAATACACATAAGAATTTTCCCTGGAGGGCCAGAGCAATTGTACAGTGGGGATGGCATTTGCTTTGTCCACGGCTGACCCAGGTTTGATCCTAGGTATCTCACATGGTCTCCTGACCACCACTAGGTGTGGTAACTAAGAGTAGGGCCAGGTGTAATTCCTGGATGTCACTAGGTGTGACCCAAAGACATAGATAAATAGATAGATGATAGATA
The DNA here is from genome assembly GCF_024139225.1 of Suncus etruscus. Lineage (NCBI taxonomy): Eukaryota > Metazoa > Chordata > Mammalia > Eulipotyphla > Soricidae > Suncus > Suncus etruscus. The sequence continues at coordinate 52,701,540 of NC_064862.1, read as the reverse complement.
GATAGATAGATAGATAGATAGATAGATAGGTAGGTAGGTAGGTAGATAGAGGAGAGCATGAAGGTTCTCCAGAGGGGAGAGAGAAGCAAGTTCACATCCCAAGTTGCAGTGAGTTCCTAGGATGGAGAAAGAATTTGGGCTCTGAAGTAAAAAAGTGCTTGTCTCTGGCAGGGTAATGGGGAATCTCCCACCTCAGCCTCTAGCCTGTTAGCTCATGTTTTATTTTCCCAAACTACACCCCTGAAAGTCTCCTGGTGGAATAAGTTGGGAATTGTAGGTAAACTTAGAATGCTCAGCCTGCTCCTCTGTGCCCCCATCCCATGGTCCAGCCATGCTCTGAGCCTGTAAATAAAACCTACAATAGCATGTAAATAAAACCTACAATAGCACCAATGTGTTTTCAGGTTCAAGACTCATTTCTGCTGGCAATTGTATAGAATTTCATTTCTGTTTAAGGATAAACAAGCTTCTGTTATGTGGATGGGCCTGAGCTTCTTAAATTGTGGGTCATGGCAAAGGGTTTGTTTTTGGTTTTTTCTCACTTTGTCCTTTCCTGTTAAAAATTTAGAAGAACTTGGGACCGGAGCAATAGCACAGCAGTAGGGTGTTTGCCTTGCACACAGCCAACTCTGGACAGACACCGGTTCGATTCCCAGCATTCCATTTGGTTCCCTGAGCCTGCCAGGAGAGACTTTTGATCACAGAGCCAAGAGTAACCCCTGAGCGCCAATGAGTTTGGCCCCCAAAACAAAAATATTTTTAGAATCTGTGGTTAGGGGAAAACTAAACAATTAGGTCTGAGGCTTGTCCTTTGAGGGTATGGCAACTTTTTGTTTGTTTGTTTTTGTTTTTGTTTTTAGTTTTTGGACCACACACTGTAGGGCTCAGGCTTACTCCTGATTCTGTGCTCAGAAATCACTCTTGGTAGGATCAGGTATCATATGGGATGCTGGGGATCAAACCCAGATCAGCCACGTGTAAGGCAAACACCCTCCCAACTGTGCTGTGCTACTGTTCTAGTCCTGGATATGACAACTTTTCAGGGAAAAGCTGCCTCTTTGTGTTGTTCTGACCAGGCCAGAGCAGGGCTTTGGGAACACATGACTCTAGGAAGGACCTCAGACCCCAAACTCCTAACCAATGGAAAATGCAATGTGGGCTTCAATGTGGGCTTCAATGTGGGCTTCAGCACACTGTTCACACTCACTCGTGCGCGCGCGTGCACACCCCCCCCCATTTACTGTACCTTTATATGTTCTTTAACTGCTCACACTCAGCATTCTCTCTTGCATATGTATGAGCTTCCTGGAAAACTACTAGAATATGCATGAGCAAGTCCATCACTCTCTGCTCAGTGTAAAAGCAGACCCCGCCTCCCCGCCTGCCCTTTGGAAACTGTTCTCAGCTGCTGTTGGTCCTGCCCAGCCTAAGCTCCTCTGTTCTACTCCAGGGTTTTCCTGCTTTTTCTAAGACAGCAGCTGCAGTCTTTGGGGGCGGGGGTGTGTAACTGAATGTAGGGAGCTAACAACTGGATGATGGTAAAAGGCTTGAACCAAAAGTTGGTTCACACGCGAACACATCATGAATCCGACATTCTTGGAATCTGCACTCAGTCCTGTTGGATTTCCCAGGAGACAGTTCAGGAAACTCTTTTGATTCATCCTTCCTCGCCAGTGAATGGGCACCAGAGGAGGGGGTATTTCTGTCTTCTGGCAACATTTCATGAGCCCTGGACTATGCTAGGCATGCCCTGATTCCTTCTTTGTCCTTTTTCTTTTTTCTTTTTTTTTGGGGGGGGTCATACCTGATGCTCAGGGCTTACCCCTGGCTCTGTACTGAGGAATTACTTCTGGCAGTGCTTAGGGGACCATATGAGATGCCGGGGATCAAACAGAGTTGGCTGTATTGAAAGCAAATGCCCTATCTGCTGTACTATGTATTGCTCCATCTTCTTCCCACGATTTCTTCTCAAAAGTCCTCAAAACTGTCCCCACTGAGCCAGACATTATTAACTTCTTTTACAACTAGAACTGAGGCCAGCAAACTTGAAGAAACTGGTCAAGAGAAAGGGGCAAAATCAGTCCAGCCCACAATGGCTGTGTGCTCCGGCCTTGCCAGATGCTAAGAGGAAAGAGCAGAGTGACCCCTCCTCTTAGAGGTCACAGACACCTTATGCCAAATTCTTGGGGCACACATAGTCTTCCTGACTAAGTTTCCCACAGAAATTCACTAACAATTAATCCCATTCTGGCTTGCTTTGAACAGTTTGTGCCTTTGCATTTCCTCTCATGGAAAAATACAACTGACCCTCGGATCCAAGTCTGTGCCCATTGCCCACTCTGCTGTCCATCAGCAGGACTGTTTCTTGTGAAGTGCTTTGGCCTCTCTGGTTCAAGTATGACTCACCAATTTCCCTCTACTCTTACTGCTAAGTTGGCCTTAACTGCCTCCTTATCTGTCTCCTCAAGAGACTCTACAGTAGGTTTATCTCAGACACAGAGCCAAGAAACCAGCCCCCAGACCTCAGCAGGGTCAACCTGCTAGTCAGTTGCTCAGATTGCTGAATTCTGTGGTGCTCACATACTTGGCTTAACTGCAGTGCTCACACATGTACCTTGAGCATAGAGGCAAGAGTAAGCCTTGAGCACATCAGGTGTAGCCCCAAAAATAAATACATGAAGTACGCTGCAGAGGATGAATGTATTTGTACAGAGAAAATGACTAAGGGTGAGACCAGAGAAATAGTGCAGTGGATAAGGCCCTTCCCTCGTATGTGGCTGATCTAGGTCCTATCCCCACCCCCATAACAGATGAGCCAGCCAGAAGAATCCCTAAGCACAGCTGGGTGTAGTCCAAAATAGCAAACAAAAACAACAACCAAAAAAAGGTACTGAATTGGATCCCATCTATGGAAACAGAAAGGCCCTACTGCTGCCCTGGCATCAACTTTCTCCAGAGTGGGTTCATATGACACCTCACAACTTGGAAAGCTTTCAGGGCAAGGTTCTCTGTATTGCCACCTAATGGTGAGATGAAACCAGAAAATGCTCCGCGTCACCCTAACTTTGACATTAGGATCTGCACAGAAACCAGGATCTCTAACTACAGAAACTTGACAACAACAACCGTGATTGTGAAGAGCTTTTATTGGGACCACAGAGAAAGACTGGGGTTAGACAACTTAGTATGCCTGGAACCTGAAGTTGGTCTGATGCCAGGATACTTCATGGTAAGGTCTCCCTGTTTTTAGGCCAAAGGTTTTTCCTTTCTATTTCTCCACCTTTTGCTGTGCTTGTGCAAACAACAACAACAACAACTGCCACACACACACACCTTTTTTATTGTATATTTTTATCTCTTATGTTTTATAAAAAGGAGCTTACTAAATCTTCTGCTATTGTATTAATAACTTTATTGGAGATATAACAATTTTACAAATATAATTGCTACTGAACTTTTTCTTCTTTTCCATTTTTTTTGTTTTTTGTTTTTGTTTTTTTTTGGCCACACCCGTTTGACGCTCAGGGGTTACTCCTGGCTATGAGCTCAGAAATTGCCCCTTGTTTGGGGGGACCATATGGGACGCCGGGGGATCGAACTGCGGTCCGTCCTACGCTAGCGCTTGCAAGGTAGACACCTTACCTCTAGCGCCACCTTCCCGGCCCTTCTTTTCCATTTTAGTTTCTTGTTTTTCTTTCTATTTTCTTTCTATTTTTCAATAACTTTGCTTTCCCTTATCTTGAAACAAATGATCAGTTATGTCAACTATGTGATACATTCTCTTTAAATAAAAAATTTTCAAAAGAAAAAGTGTTGAGAGTGGGGCCGGCGAGGTGGCGCTAGAGGTAAGGTGTCTGCCTTGCAAGCACTAGCCAACGAAGGACCACGATTCGATCCCCTGGCGTCCCATATGGTCCCCCCAAGCCAGGGGCAATTTCTGAGCACCTAGCCAGGAGTAACCCCTGAGCATCAAATGGGTGTGGCCCAAAAAAACAAAACAAAAAAATACCAAAAGAAAAAGTGTTGAAGGGACCTTACACCCTGAACATTGACATAACAACCTGGCACAGACCTCAGAAGAAAGGGCATTTTCCATTCACCCCTGAACCAGGAAAGCCATCCATGAAACATCCAGGCTGGTCTATAACATCACTCGGAAGCAATCCTCTACCACGGAAGACCCTACACTGCTCAGACATCGACCTGCTCAAAAGAGACTTCCCTTAACACTGAGAAGACTTAACAACAACAACAACCTGCTTACAGGACAGGGCTCCCTGCATTGCCCTTTGATTGTGAGGTGAAACGAGAGGACGCTCCACATCCTGACTTCAATGTAGGATATGTAGATTCCAGGATCTTTAATACAGAAACATGATACCAACAACAGAGACTGTAAAAAATAAAAGTGTGTTGGCACTGCAGACAATGTCTTGGATTGGACGATCTAGCTTGCCTGGAGTCTAGAGTTGGTCTTGTGCCAGGAACCTTCAGGGGTCGGGTCTCTTTGTATTTAGGCCAAGGTTATTTCTTTCCATGTCCCTCATATTTTGGTGGACCTATGCAAACAACAATTGCCACTCTAACACCATTTTTACTGTGCTCCTTTGACTCTAATCCTTAAAAATAACCCACTTAAAATTTGAGGTTAACTTAAGCTAATATGCATGTATATGGAAATGTAAAAAAATACTATGCCTGTAATGCTTAAGGAGTTACGTAAGTTTTATGGCTTTAGATTGCCTTGTGTGCTGTTAAAAAATATTATAATGTGTTACAATCTGGGGACTTGAGGGACAAAGTAATTGTACATGGATTCTGTCTTATTTATCTTAATGTTCTTTGGCTGAAATTTCAAAGTTAAGATATCAGCAAGGGGACTTCTGAGAATTATGTTATGGGTGATTGTCCTTCCACTGTAACTTTACCTTGTCCTCTTTCTTTGCATCCTTGTTCTCATAATTAAAAATAAAAAAATTAAAAAAAAAAAAGAAAAGAAAAAGTGTTGAGAAGTGGGATAACAGAAACCAAACTTACAAAGGAGGGAAAGTAGAAAAGCCCCAGGCCCAGAGAGATAGCACAGCGGCGTTTGCCTTGCAAGCAGCGATCCAGGACCAAAGGTGGTTGGTTCAAATCCCGGTGTCCCATATGGTCCCCCATGCCTGCCAGGAGCTATTTCTGAGCAGACAGCCAGGAGTAACCCCTGAGCACTGCTGGGTGTGGCCAAAAAAAAAAAAAAGCCCCTTAAGGGCCTTCTCTGAGTGTGTGGATACAGAAGTGATGGTGGATTAAGCCTTGGCATACCATGACTGACTGTGACTGTGACCGACCATGACCCATAGTGACTGATGATAACCCACCATGACTCATACCCAGAGAAACTCACTCCCCTTAGGATTTTTCATGGGCCTCCAGTGATTAAAGCAGAAACACCTGCATCCTGGCCACTTCCTCTGCCCACCAAGCAGAAAAACCATTCCTGCTTCCTACAGAGGCTAGACAAATACACATTGGCACTCAGAACTCAGTTCTACTAGCCTTGACCCAGGACAAGGTGGGAAGCAACAGCTCCAGAAAATGGGGCCTGCTGGCTCTAGCAAGAAGCATAAACATTTAACCAAATGCCTGGGCAAATGTTTGATTTGGGAGGAGAGATGAAACTGAGCCTGGAGCCAGAGCAGGAGAGCAGAGTGGGGACTGAGCCGAAATCTCTGCCATCTGTCCATACTTCATCACTGCTTTGCTTGTCCTGACTGTTCCTTCACTTATGCTGGCCCCCTTGTATGCTGGGCGGCAGCTTCCCCACTCAAGGCATCTGCCTCCCCTAGCATACACTAAAAAGGCCAAAGAGACCTTGTTGTGGGGTCGACAGGAGCTGAGGTAGGCAGAAGGTGAGGCCAAAGCCATAGCATCAGGGAAGAAGCTTGCCTGGCATGCGGCCAAACCAGGTCCTATCCCTGTTATTCCATATGGTTCCCTGCATCAACCAGGAGTAATTCTTGAGTTTTCTGAGTGCAGAGCCGGGAGTAACTCCTGTGTGCCAACAGGTATGGGCCAAAGGACAATAAAATAAAAAGACAAAGGTATAAGAAGGAGAGAGACTCAGAGCACATGGCCAGGGTGTCAGAATTTCATATAAACTTTAAATTTGAGAGCCATCCTACAAAGACCATAGGAGACCAACAGCACTCAATATAGCATGGGAGTTTATTATTACCAGCATGCTGGGGTCGCCACAATGACCCGTTAGGGAAATTTCCAAATACTTTTATAGGGTCACAGAGGTTTCAAACCATCAAAGTTAGCCTTTAAGTTGATTAGCTATTGTCTGAATGCCCATGACCTTGCCTGCCTGCAGTGTTGCTAATTTATCTAACTGTTTTGGTACAGTATCCTCGAAGTCTGCAACTGGCTGTTCTAGCCTAGTCCCTTCTGCCACATATCTGATGCCTTGACATGGCAGTTTTTATGTCTAAAGCAAAATCAGGGTTTACAAAAGCAAAACAGCAGTTAATTTTCAGCTAATTATAAGTGAAACTTGGTTTTAAATTTAGATTCTAACATTCCCTTCTAGCCTTTAGCATCGAGAGGGTTACCCTGGTCCTGCATCTGTCCACTCCTGTGGCCCTCTCACTGCTCAAGAATAGGCTCCAGGGCCGCAGAGATAGCATGGAGGTAAGGCGTTTGCCTTTCATGCAGAAGGTCGGTGGTTCGAATCCCGGCATCCCATATGGTCCCCCGTGCCTGCCAGGGGAGATTTCTGAGTGCAGAGCCAGGAGTAAACCCTGAGCGCTGCCGGGTGTAACCCCCCAAAACAAACAAACAAACAAACAAAAAAACAAAATACAACAACAACAACAACAAAAGAACAGGCTCCAAGGTCACAGAGATCTTCCTGTTTGTTTGTTGGCATATTGGGTTACAGCAGGTGATGCTCAGAGCTCACTCCTGGCCAGGGTTGGAGACCATATGCAAGACCATATGCCTGGGATCAAACTGGGGTCGAGAGCATTATGCAAGGTAAGTGCCTTCACCCCTGTACATGCTCCCAGTCCCAAAGACAAATTGCTTCTGGTATGGAAGGATGAGGACTGGATGGAGGAATATGTTTTAGTTGTTTCCCTATACACTGTCACACACTGTCCCAGGCCTTCCTTCTCCCTGGGTTTCCCACCACCCTCCAACACAACACCACACCTGTGGTGGTTTTTGTTTTTGTTTTTGTTTATTTGTGGGCCACAATTGGCAGTGCTCAGGGTTTACTTCTGCAAGGGTCTTACTTATTCTGTAAGGGTCTGAGTTGACCACCCGAGTCGGCAATGAGTCAAAGACCACCTCTGATAATGCAAGATGCAAAAGGGAGTTTATTCAGCTAGCTGAGATCCAAGTCTCATCCAACTAGTGGAGTTGACAAGGGCCCTGAGTCAAATCTTCAAGCAGTTTATATAGGGCTTTACAGGCTTCAACATTATTAGTTAATACAACAATGCAAGCATTGTCCTTCTAATCATGCATAATTGACCCATTTCCATTTGAACAGAAATCACATCATGCTTAGGGTTGATGTCCCAATTCATTGCTGTCTCAACTTTGTGTCAAGGGGTCCTTATCTGGTGAACATTCGGACTCACCTAGTTTCTCTATTTCATCAGAACAGGGGAGGGGGGGATGGTGGTGTTTGCAGCCCTCCGTACAACATTTTGTGGCCCGCGGTTGGCCTTCAAATATCGCAGTATTCGCAATTATTCACTTACCGAATAATCGCAATAAAAATCGCATTAGTAAGAAAAAAATTGCATTAAACATTCGCATACCCCGAGCAGTTCTGTTCGGGGTATGCAAATGTTTAATGTGATTTTTTTTTCTTACTAATGCGATTTTTTTTATTGCGAATATTTGGTAAGCAAAATCCCTTATGCGGCCCTATCTCACCCCGACTTTGCCTCCTGCAACCCCCAGGTAAATTGAATTTGAGACCCCTGGTCTAGACTGACTGTGATGACAAGAAGAATTGGAATTCTTTTTTTTTTTTTTTTTTTTGGGGACCACACCCTTTTGATGCTCAGGGGTTACTCCTGGCTAAGCACTCAGAAATTGCCCCTGGCTTGGGGGACCATATGGGACGCCAGGTGGGGGGGATCCTTGGTTAGCGCTTGCAAGGCAGACACCTTACCTCTAGCGCCACCTCACCAGCCCCGGGATTGGAATTCTTGAACATACACACACATAAAGCATTCTGAACCACTGGCCCCTAGTCTGAATGTTTCAAGTCTGAAAAAAATTTTTTTTTGGTTTTTGGGTCACACCCAGCAGTGCTCAGGGGTTACTCCTGGCTCCACGCTCAGAAATCACTCCTGGCAGGCTTGGGGGGACCATATGGGATGCTGGGATTCAAACCAATGACCTTTTACACTTGATCTTAGCCAAAAGGCCGAGAAGCGATCGAACCAATGACCTTTTGCATGAAAGGCAACCACTTTACTTCCATGCTATCTCTCCGGCCCCTCAAGTCTGAAAATTTTAAGTTCTCTTTTTATCCCTTTTGGTAAATATGGGGCTGGAGTGATAGCACAGCAGTAGGGAAGGTGTTTACCTTGCACACCAACAACCCAGGTTCAATCCCTGGTGTCCCATATGGTGCCCTGAGCACCTCCAGGAATGATTCCTGAGTGCAGGAGTAAGTAATCCCTGAACATCACCAGGTGTGGCCCCCAAACCAAATAAAAATAATTAATTAATTAATTAATAATAAAAACCCAAGGCCTTGAGAAAGTTACTTAACATTGCCAAACCTCATCTGTAAAATGGGAGGAAAAATATGGATCTACCTTTAGAGCAAAACCCAAGACTGTTTCATGTTATGGTCCATGCTGTACCTTGTATGCACCTGAGGTGTGTAGTTAGGACAGGCATAATAAGACATGTTTGCTAGGGGCTGGGGTGATAGCACAGTGGTAGGGAGTTTGCTTTGCACACAGGTGATCCAGGATAGACCTTGGTTTGATCCCCAGCATCCCATATACCCCAAGATACCAGGAGCAATTTCTGAGTGTATAGTCAGGAGTAATCCCTGAGCATCACTGGGTATGGCCCAAAACCAAAAAAAAAAAAAAGACATGTTTGCTCTTGCCATTGTTTGGTCCTCATCCCTCCTGCCATAATATTTTTCTCTGTTGACTTAGCTTTTCTTCTATAATATTATTACTCTAAAAATACAATATTTCTAATATACAAAAGGCCAACATACAACATATGAAAGACTAAATATTTACCCCATCTCATCTCTGTTCACCTCACTACATTTGCTCAGAGGGCTGAGCCAGCTTTTGGGGCTTTGGAGAATATTCTGGAATATTCTGGAATGGGCATTCATACACACAACCGGCAGGAGTTGAATTTATTCAGCATTTCCAAAAGTGCTTTGGCAGTGTGTGCTGACCCTCTTTGACCCTCAAATTCTCAGACTAGAAATAAATACATCCTAAGAAGGTAATAAAATATCTAAAGAAAAAAACAAACACACTTGGGATTAGACTGCAGTGTTTGGCTTTTATTTTGTTTTGTTTTGTTTTGTTTTGTTTTGTTGGCTTTTTTTTTTTTTTTTTGGTTTTGGGCCACACCCGGCATTGCTCAGGGGTTACTCCTGGCTGTCTGCTCAGAAATAGCTCCTGGCAGGCATGGGGGACCATATGGGACACCGGGATTCGAACCAACCACCTTTGGTCCTGAATCGGTTGCTTGCAAGGCAAACACCACTGTGCTTTCTCTCCGGGCCCGGCTTTTTTTTTTTTTAATGGAAGTTTGTTCTATTACTCTGGAGCAGTGTTCTGGTACTTTTGAAAATGACTATTTTTTGTTTTTGTTTTGGGGCTACACCCAGTGACACTTAGGGGTTACTCCTGGTTCTGCACTCAGAAATCGCACCTGGCAGGCTCAGAGGACCATATGGGATGCCGGGATTAGAACCACTAACCTTCTGCATGCCAGGCAAATGCCTTACCTCCATGCTATCTCTCTGGCCCGTGCTGCTAGTTCTTATACCGCCTGTCCCTTTTTGTCTTCTAGGTCCACAAGAACATCATGGTCATGAAGTCGCCCTGCCTAGATGTTTCTGATCTCAGGGGTGCACAAGGACACCTCTAGTTGTCCACAGCAGCTCTGCTCTACAAGGAAAGCCAGATTCCATCAGAAAACCAGCCCCAGACAGGAGCAGGTCAGCCTTCAGTTGACCACTTCCCGTGTTTACCTCGAGGCCACCATTCGACAAAGAAGCCTTGTCCGAGGGCAGGATTTTAAGGACTTGGGTTTGGTACAGGCTGTTTATCATGAGAACAAGCTCTTGTCTGCAGAGGTAAAGTTACAGGTTCCCTGACCACCTTCCACCTGGCAGTTTGCTCCTGACACAAACCTGCAATCCTGCATGTACATAGTGATGTTGAAATCTCAAGAAAAAATAAATTTTTGATAATAGTATCACACCTAACCTCCACCAAAGCACCCACTTTCTTGTGCCAATGTCCCAATAAAGTCCCAATGTTCCCTCCCATGAACACTCCTCTCACCTTGCTGTAAGTTGTGAACCAACTCTCCAGGTCTGCTGCCTTTGGGCATTTATTGCCCCCTTTGTATCTTTACACCCCAGTTAAGAGAGAGATAGCCCTGTGTCTGTCCCTGGCTGCTGTCTCTCATACTCTTCTGTCCCATCCATGTAGAGGCAAATTGTATGCTTTCTTCTCTTATTACAGATGCATAGCATTCCCTTGAGTAGATATGCTACAACTTCTCCATTTATTCATCTGTTCTTGGACATTCAGATTGATATCTTGCTTTTTGTATCAAGAGTTGCAATGAATCTAGGTGTGCATAGATCTAATCATTGTTTCTATGTCTTGGGGTAAGAAGTGGTATTGCTCCATTCCTCTGCTTCTGAGAACTCTCCATTATGCTTTGCATCTGATTGACCTACAACAAACCCACAGACAATATATAATACTCAACAGGGAAGGGAAAATTCCTCCAGGCTGGCCCTGGCTGGTGCCATAGAGGTACTGGAAATAAGCAAAGAACTCCGGAGACCCGCTTAAATGGTCTCTTCTTGCACAGAAGGAAAAATCATGTCATATCATGCCATATTTGTTTAAAAGTGAAATTTATTTGTGGAGCAAACGGAGTTGGTGTTGGCTTTCAGCACCCAAGCAGGAAATGGCCTAGGCCTGTGTCTGTCACCTTAGAGGGCTGTGTCCCCTGGTGACCTGAGTTGAATAATCCCGGTGCCTGGCTCCCAAGCATGCCTTGCCGACCCTTTAGTCCCTGGAGCTGAATTGATTTTGCACTCCCTGGGATGGGCCAACTTGGTGTATGAGTTTCTCTCCTGCTTCCACTCTTTTTTGGGGGGTCATGGTAGCGATTGGTGCTACATCTGCGGTGCTCAAGTCTTCTTCCTGGCCCTGTGCCCAGGGATCAATCCTGGGGGTGGGCTGAACCCAGGTTGGCTGGGTGCGAGGCAAGTGCTTTGTTCTGTCCACTAAGTTTCAAGCCGTGCTAAGATTATTTTTTTTGTTTTGTTTTTGGGCCACATCCAGCGGTGCTCAGGGGTTACTCCTGGCTGTCTGCTCAGAAATAGCTCCTGGCAGGCACGGGGGACCATATGGGACACCGGGATTCGAACCAACCACCTTAGGTCCTGGATCTGCTGCTTGCAAGGCAAACGCCGCTGTGCTATCTCTCCGGGCCCCGTGCTAAGATTCTTAATGTGCAGAACAAGGGGCCCCTGCCCCCTAACCCCCTCTCCCTTGTCCCTCAAAAGTAGCTAAAAACAGTAGCCATAACAACTTCCAATTTACTGACATGCACACTTAGAAGGTGTTAAACCTCTTCTTACGTCTAGATGTCTAGATGAGGAAAATGGTCAAACTAGCCTCATGGTCAGACATCCTTGAAGAATGTTTGCTCTGTTCACTTGGCACCCCTGAAATCCTTCTAGTTCCTCAAGGAAGACACCTCTTTGTTTGGCTCTTTGGACCTCATCTGGGGGTTGGGAGGAGGAGGAAGTAGGAAGGAAGAAGGGGGAAGATAGGGGACAGAACACAGCAGGGAACAATAATCCCATTCTACCAGCAGCCCACCCCTCCCATTCTCATTGCTCACTATAGGGGTGGCCTGTGACCAGCACCCATTAGCCAACCTCTAAACCCCCACTGCCCTAAAGATCCCTCTTCTGGGGCTGTGTGTGTGCTGGCTGGCCCCCCACTGTGGGCTTTAGAGGCAGATTTAGAAGCAGCTGCTCCCCACTGCCAAGTCTTCCCTGAAACACTCACCCTCTACCCTGGCCTGCACAGTGGAACATACAGCCCTGTTCTTCCCCACCATAGAACAGAAATCAGGGGCCTATCTTTTGGGGTACAGCCAGGTCCCCATGGACACCCTGAGTTCCCACTGGCTCTGAACCACAGGCCCAGCCTGGGTGAGGCTGAGTCTGTGGCCCAGGGCTGGGGGTGTGGCCCCAGTTCATGGAGTTTTCCTTTTCATTTTCCAAAAATCATCTGCATTTGAACATGCCCTGCCTTGTTCCAGAGGAGAATAAAACAGCCAAAGGGACAGATAAGATGCATCCAGGATAAACAAAGACTTACATTCTAGTTATGCACAGAGAAGTTGGGGGGTTGGGACCTTGGGTCCCATGCACCGGAGTCTCCCCTTATCTGCACAGAGAATGGAGTTTGCTATTTCAGTCACCTCTGAGCCCCAATAACCTGAAGGTACTGAGAATCGGTCAAGACCTGAACACTGCAGGAGCCATTTTGGCTGAGTTCAACCATGACCGGAGTGCACTATTGTACTATTGCATTTGACCTACATTGCCTGGTTTCTAAAAACTGAGTGGGGAAGGAACAAGGGGACCTGATGACAGTGATGATGGGGATAGTGTGGGTTGCACCACCCAGATGGAGTGCGGGCCTGCCCATTGGGTCTGAATGGTGGTGATGGCATTCCCATTCTCTTGAGGGCCACATCTAGTGGTGTTCAGGGGGTGCTCCTGGCTCAGTAGGACCAGGTGGTACATAGGAGCAAACCCAGACTCCTGCCTGCAAAGCAAGTAGCTCTGATTTTTGCTGTTGTTTTGAGAGAAAAAAAAATAAGTACAAGAAAATGAAAGAATAGACTAAAGTGCTTGAGGATGAAATGACACAATATGTGTGATTTTTTTTCAGCTCCAGCAAACAAGCAAACACAAAGTCCTCTTAGGGAAAAGAGACCAGTTGTGAGTTGCTACTTGTTGAGCCTGAGAAAGGGTCCAGGGCTGTTCATTCTGCGATTCTCTCCATTCTGGTAAAAGTTGGACATTTCCGCAATAAAAAGTAAAAAGAAAAATGTTATGCTAATGGAAACACATTCAGGACTCATGAAAAGAAAAACATTGAGTGACAACCACACCCAATTGTGCTCAGGACTTACTCTTGCTCAGGAACGACTGCTGGCAGTACTCAAAGGACCCTATCGGATCTGGGGACTGAACCGGGGTCAGCCATGTGCAAGGCAAACACCCTCCCCACTGTGCTATCACTCTGGCCCCTCAATATATTTTCAACCTACTATTGTTTTTTAATTTTTTTTTTTGCACTTGGTTGGAGTGGGACAGTGATTGGGGCCACACCTTGCAGTGCTCAGGGCTTACTCCTGGCTCTACACTCAGGGATCACTCCTCACTTGGCTCAGGGAACATAAATCTAGGTAATTATTGCTTCTTCTTTTCCTCCTTCTCCTCCTCCTCCTTGCAGGCTATAGGGACCATATGGGATACTGAGGAACAAACCCGGGTCCGTCCCGGGTTTGCTGCATGCAAGGCAAAAGCCCTACCTCAGTGCTATTACTCCAGCCCCTAATTATTGCTTCTTTGGTTTTTTTTTGTTTTTTGTTTTGTTTTTTGTTTTTTGTTTTTCGGGCCACACCCGTTAGATGCTCAGGGGTTACTCCTGGCTACGTGCCCAGAAATTGACCCTGGCTCGGGGGGACCATATGGGACGCCGGGGGATCGAACCATGGTCCTTTCCTTGGCTAGCGCTTGCAAGGCAGACACCTTACCTCTAGCGCCACCTCGCCGGCCCTAATTATTGCTTCTTAACATAGTTGCTCTCTTGATGAGTTCAAAAGGGAGTTTCCTCATAGGAAAAAAGAGGAGAACTAATAGCATTGTTAGGGTCTAAGGACTATCAGGATCTAAAGTTTGATTTAGGATTAACTGTAACCTAGCTTTGCTGTGATCCTAAGTACAGCTATAACAGGGTCCAGCTTTAAGAAACAAAGACTAGGCCAAAACAACCAGTTTCAGGAACTTCGAGGGCAATGAATCAACAGATAAATTAGCAACACTTGGAGGCCTGTGAGTGGACAAGGTCATGGGCATCCAGCGTGTGCCAGAGCCCCTCCTCTACAGCTGACACAGACCCTCAAGGCCCTAATAACCACTCTAGACATCTAGCCATAAAAGGAAACACTGTAGACAATAGCCAATCAACTTAAAGGTTAATTGTGATGGTTTGAAGCCTCTGCAATCCTCTTAAAGGAGCCTGAGAGCTCAGTAAGGGGTCACCATTGCCTTAGAGGGGCGACCCCAGCATGCTCTAAATAAACTCCCATGTCTTTCTGCAGTGCTGTTTGTCTCCTTGGTGGTCTTTGTAGGTTGGATGTTGAACCCGAGGTTAACTTTAGAGAGAACATTTTTTTTAAAACCTCTTTAGAAGTTAACAGTATTTGTTCAACTGCTCTTCTTTGTTATTGTTTGGGTTTGGGGTCACATACAGCAGTCCTCAGGGATCACTCCTGGCTGGACTCAGGTTGAACCAGAGTTGGTCACATGCAAGACAAGTGCCTAAACCCTGTTTAGTAGCCCTGTCCCCTCTTCTTTATTCTAAGTAAGCCAATATTTTTTGGGGGGTCACACTGGGCAGTGCTTCATGGTTACTCCTGGCTCTGCACTCAGACATTGCCTCTAGCAGGCTCATATGGGATGCTGGGAATTGAACCACTGACCCTCCTGGGTTGGTTGCATGCAAGGCAAATGCCCTACCACTGTGCTATCTCTCCAGCCCCCTAAATAATCCAATTTTAAAAATGAATTTTAAAATGAATTCAGCAGCTGAGAATGCTGTAGGTCTCAAAAGCCACAGCTAGTGGTCATGCGGTAGTCCCTTACAATGACATTTAGTGGCAATCAGGCTCCACCCTCCTTGGGTGTTTTCAGCTCACCTGATGGCGCAGCTTCAGTTGGCACTTCTGGTAGGGGTTGGTCTCAAAAGCCATAGCTGATGGTGCAAGGGACGCTGTAGTCCCTGCTGGCGCTCAGCAGCCTGGTTCTGTGATAGGGTGTCTGCCCTGCATGTTGCCTTACCTGGGTTCAATTCTTGGCACTGCAAACAACTAAAAAGATTAGGAGCCGAAGTGACAGCACAGCAGTAGGGCTTTTGTCTTGCATGTGCCCGACTGAGGATGGACCCGGGTTCAATCCCTGGCATCCCATATGGTCACCTGAGCCTGCCAGGAGCAATTTCTGAGCAGAGCCAGTTGTAATCCCTGAGCACAGCCAGGTATGGCCCAACCCGCCCACACACACAAATTAAAATTTGATAATGCACTTGCCTTGCACGAGGTCAACCTGGGTTTGATCCCCAGCTTTCCATAGGGTCCCTCGAACACTACTAGGAGTGATCCTAGAGTCTAAACCACCATAAGTGATTTCTGAATGCAGAGCCAGGATTAACCTCTGAGCAAGGCCAGGTGTGACCAAAAAACCCTAATAATTAAATTAAATAAAATGCATTGCGCTCCAGTCATTACCTTTGTTAGATTACACCTTGTTTTTTTTTTTTTTTTTGTTTTTGGGCCACACCCGTTTTGACACTCAGGGGTTATTCCTGGCTATGTGCTCAGAAATCGCCCCTGGCTTGGGGGGACCATATGGGATGCCGGGGGATCGAACCGCGGTCCTTCCTTGGCTAGCACTTGCAAGGCAGACACCTTACCTTCAGCGCCACCTACCCGGCCCCAGATTACACCTTGTTTGATCAGAAACACTTTCCCGAGCTCCCTGTTTTCTCTTCACTCACCAATCTTTACATGTCAAAGGCCCCCTAGATTAGTCTTCTATCTGATTCTCCACCCTTCCCTACCTGGTGATGGATGGTGTTGGTCAAAGATGGTGTTGGGGGGCCGGGCGGTGGCGCAAGAGGTAAGGTGCCTGCCTTACCTGCGCTAGCCTTGGACAGGACCGCGGTTCGATCCCCTGGCGTCCCATATGGTCCCCCAAGCCAGGAGCGACTTCTGAGCACATAGCCAGGAGTAACCCCTGAGCGTCACAGGGTGTGGCCCAAAAACCAAAAAAAAAAAAAAAAAAAAAAAAGATGGTGTTGGTCAGTTTGGCCATTCTGGACCATGAGGTTGAAGCCACCCTGTCTCTATGCAGTCTATCTATCACACGGTGTCTCTCTTTATGATGTTCCCACGGCAATCCAGCTCCGGACCGTTATTCCGGAGTTGGATTACAGCGAATGGAGCCCAGCCACCTTCGTCTTGCTCCGTGTTGAAAGGAAACCAGACCAGTACCCTCTCACTTCTCGCCTGAGCGCTTAGGAATGTGTTGCAGCCTGGTGAGCTCAAGTCCAGCCCAAGACCAGTTTAACACAATGGCCAACGCGCCCTCTCGTGGCTCCAGAGAGAAATGCAAAGCTAGGTTCTTTCTGGAGCTCCCTAAATTCTCTCTAGAGGCTCAAATCCGAATCTTAGCTGTACTCTGGGTGCACAGACAGATGAACCCAGTGGTGAGTATGTCTGTTGTCAATACTGGAAACCTGGACAGAAGCTAGATGTCCTGCCTGGACTGGATTGTACCTACCGGGCTGTTTGGTTTGTCCTGCACAGAGTCCTGGCCGCATGTTCCTCTATCCTCCGGATGGCTCTACAGGGTATAGTGAGTTAGGCAGAACTGTAGGGTAAAGTAACCATGACTGACCAGTATCTGTGAAAAAGGAAAAGTCCTGGGAACTCAGAGGAGTGAAAACAGAGAGAGACAGGAGCTACATGCAAGGAATGAACCCCAGGGTTGCAAGACGCATCGGGGGAGGAAAATGAGAGCAAAAGTGGGTAAGTAGAGGCAGGACCACTGAGTGACTCATTCTAGGGAGAAACAGGCCACACACCCTAAAGTTATGGCCAGAACAGAGCAGAAGACTCTAATCCAATTGGTTCCTTGAGCAGGAATGAAACAGGGAGACAGGAATGATTGTCTATATGCACCCAAAATAGAACAAGTTCATCACTGATTGTACCAGCATTATATACATTTGCAACCATAGTGTATGTCAGAGGATAAAACTGTTTCATTAGAATTGGTGTGTCCTGGATCTGACCTATAGCAGCTCTATGTAAACTGCATTCAGGGCTTAGCACATTTTGGCATTAGCAGGTCGAAGCTCTGCCAGGAGTGAATGCAAAGCCAGGAGTAACCTCTGAGCATTGCCAGGTGTGCGCCCAATGCAAAAACATAATAAAAACACAATGACAACTCTTCTGTAAGTCATAGTGATTCAATAAATTAAAACTTAAAAATAAAACTAAAGCTAGGGCCAGAGCAGCTGGGAGAGCATTTGCCTTGTATGCTGCCAACCTGAGTTCAACCCCTGACATCCCATATGAGCCCAAGCCTGCCAGGAGTGATTTCTGAGTGCAGAGCCATGAGTCATCACCCAATGTGGCCCCAAATCAAAAAATAATAATAATAAATATAAATAAAACCTCAATGGCTGGTCTCTGAGCACTAAGTGAAGTACGTGGCATTGCTCCACAGACCTCGGGCTCCCCTTCAAGTAATGGACTCGATTCTCCTGTGTAGAGAATCCTGCAGCTTGAATCTCCCAAGTAACAGACTCACAACATCTGCCAGCGTGGCCACAGGGCACAGGCCCAACTAGTCCCAGCCTTGCCTCTGACTGCAGGCTGGGTAGGGAGCAGTTGAGGCTGATAATCTCTTGGGCCAGCGACTTCCTGGCCCTTGGGGAAGGCCCAGCAGTGGCTGGAACCAGGGTGACCCCAGGATGGTGAAAAGGATAAAATGGAGAAGAGTGGCGCCTGTTTCTAACTGTTGTCCTTCAGTATGACAGGGATCTGACTATAACATCTGTTCCTCATCCATATCAAGGGTCCACTCAGGCTGGAGGGTGTCCCCTTCCTTTTTGGGGTTTTGGGCCACACCTGGCCATGCTCAGGAGTTAATCCTGGCTCTGTGCTCAGGAATCACTCCTGGCAAAAATAGGGGTGTGTGTGTGTGTGTGTGTGTGTGTGTGTGTGTGTGTGTGTGTGTGTGTGTGCAGAGCGATAGCACAGCAGGCAGGGTGTTTGCCTTGACGCGGCAGATCCAGATTTGATCTGAGGCATCCCATATGGTCCCCCAGGCCTACCAGGAGTGATTCCTGAGTGCAGTCAGGAGTAGGCCCTGAGAGTTGTTGGGTGTGGCTCAAAAGCAAACAAACAAAAATCCTGGAAGCGAAATACAAGCGACAATAGCTGTTAGGAAATGGGGAGTCACATAATGGCAGCTGGGGCAGCACTGCCATCTGATGTTGGCCAGAGCCAGGGGTCACTGCTAGTCTTCAAGGTGGGCACAAGTTGGATGCTGTGAATGAAGGAGGGAGGGAGACACGCCTGGAGTCTCCCAGCCCAGACTTTCTCCCATGGAGCCCCTCCCTCCCACTCCCACCTGCCCTGGCCAAATCCCCTCTTGCCCTCTGTGGTTGGCAGATGCAGGCGGGCACCTCTCCAAAGAAACACAGAGTACGACCAGCAGGCATGTTTATAAAGTGTTTATTTTCCATTTTCTTAAAAATAACATTTGATTTCCTTTCTGTATATGGAGCACACTGGCTTCCTTAGCTGAGTAATACAAGGGTAGCAACGACACAAGACAGGTCTCCAAGTGGAGGCAGGGCTGGAGGGGGACCCACAGGGGGGCCAGGGAGGCCTTCAATGACACACGGTCTAACACTTGGGTTGTTTTTTTGTTTTTTGTTTTTTTAATGCTTTTCTTTTTTAAAGACATCTAGAAGTACTGATACAATTTCTGCACTTAACGCTATGGACAGAGACCCGAGTACTGGGACACGATTCTTAACTCTAAGCTCAGAGGTTGCACAGGACACAGTTTAATTGGGCTTCAGGCGAGGAAGCGGTTGGCTCTGCTTGGTACATCCTTTGTCAAGTCTCAGTCCCACACCCGTGGACCCTGTGTCTCTGCCCTTGACCCAGTCAGCCTGCACACAGCCTCACAGAATGACGGCGGGAGGATGGGCAATTCTTCCGGAGGCCATAAGTGAGGGGGAAGTTCCCTTGTAGATACTCCAGGGGGGGGCCTCAGAGGTGAGGCAGAAAGCGATGGGGCTTGGGAAAGGTTGTGCAGATGGTAGGAGTAAGGGGGAAGTGGGACCCCTCAGCACCCTGGTGGCGGGGGGGACACCTCAGCAGGATCTCGCAGTTCTACCTCCCACCCCTCCTTCCTGAGTCCCAATACCTTCTTCTGCCCCCCCCCCAGCACTTCAGACCCTCCCTCTGACTACTCTCTCAAGGCACATCTGTGTTCTCTGACCCCTCTCAGCTCCTTCTCAGAAGTCCCCATCTCTCCTGGCACCCTGGGGGTGCCAGAAACTATTTGAAAGTGGGGGTTCAGCTCTCTTCAACCTTGGCCCTGTCTGAGCTGGGGTGTGGGGAACAGAACAGGGCAGTGGGGAGAGGGGGCTCCTAGGAGGGGGTAAGCAGCCTGGCTGGGGTCACCCCACATCCTGGTCACAAAAAATATGATCCTTCCTAACCACTCCATTCCTGGGGACCAGCTCTTTGTCTTCTGCAGAGACTCCAGGGGCAAGGCCAGGTAAACCCCACCATCTTCCATAACATATTTACAAGGTCACCAAAGTGTGCAGACCATGAGGCTGGGATGGAGGTGCAGGGACCGCCTATCCCTTCCCCTTCCTGGCCCCCCAAACATCACCAGCACCGGCACGCCTGCCCAGGGCAGAGACAGAGACAGACACCAATCCTAGCGCGAGCAGAAGCTTCCAGTAGCTGGGAATGGGAGCAGGGGGTGTTTCCCTGAACTGAGCGGGCTGGGTAGGGATGAGGTGGGGAGAGTGGAAAGGCCCCCTGGAATGTGGGACACCTTCACCCATGACCACGCTGCAGGCGAAAAGCAGTTTGCGGAACTAGCTGGGGGTTCGCTGAGCTCCCCAAGTGAGGGCTGGCAAGGGTGTGATTCTGGGGTTGAGGGAAGGGGCAGGAAGACGGGAAGTCATTAAGTCCAGTGGGACAGAGTTTTCCCAGAAAATCTGCATACAACCCTCATTCTTCAGCCCCCATATCTCAGACCCCCATGGTGGTGCTGAGCTCATACATGTAAATACACACACACTTAGGCACACACATCTGCGTTCACACACACACATGGACACACCACACTCACACACATACAAGCCACAAGCTGCACTCATCGCTCACACATGGAGACACACACACACATACACACACACACACACACACACACACACACACACACACACACACACACACTCTGGTCTCACCAGGCATCCACAGGCTGCAGAAGCCCAAGTCCAGGCTTTGTCTTTTCAGTAAAGTTCCTCAGGAGTTTCCTTGCCAGGTTGGAAGAAGGGAACTGAGGGGGAGAGAAACAGTCCCCACTGAGCTCCCTCCTGATAAGGTCCTGGGGTGAGGGACCGAGCGGGGCCATGTGGCACAGAAACTGCTGCCAACCCCACCCCAGCACCACAGAGCACGAAGAGCCCCTGTAGGTGCGCAGTCCAGGAGGTCTCCAGGAGAGGGGTAGACAGGGCTGCAGGGCATAGGAGAGGGCCTCAGGGGCTGCAGGCTGTTGCTTTCCTTGCTCAGCCCCCAGTAGCCTGGATCTGCAGGGGTGTAGTCAAGAAGGGGTTTGGGGGACCCTCAGACTCCCAGAGGACAAGGTGAGCTCAGCCAGAGTGGTAGCACACTACACTCCTCTGTCCCGTGGGGCTCCAATGGGCTCAGCACAGCTCATAGCACAGGCACTCTGTGAGACACCAAGGGAGGGCTGAACCATCAGGGGCTGAATTCATTCAGGCTTGCCCAGTGCCAGTCCTCAAGGCTCCTTCTGGATCTGCAGCAGATCTCCCTGCGAGCATACTCCCAGGCTTGGAGCACTTCTCCTGGGGTGACATGTGGAGGGGTCCCACAGAATCGAGTGACCTGGCTCACACCATAAGAGACAGGCGGGGGCCAGCAGACAGCCTGAGCCAATGCCCCCCACACTCTGCTAGGGGGAGCTGAACCCCTGGGCTGGAAGAAGGAAGGGCAGGTGGGAAGAGACCACATATCAGGACAAGGCGTGCGAAGGGGGCAAGAGGGGCATCCCCTTCAATAAGTGTCCTATGGAGTGACTATTTCAGAACCATCAACAAAGGAATGAACAACTATAAGGGGACCAAGGAACCTGCCAGGAGCAGTATAGACCAAGGATGCTCAGTGCACACAAACACACATACACTTGCACAACCATACACAAATTTACACACTACACATTCACATTCACAAATATGCTCATATGTTCTCACACTCGAACACACACTTATTATACATGTGTGAAACTCACCCATGTGTGTGTGCTCACATACATTCTCACACATGCAAACATGCACTTCTCACATGCACACACCTTTGCACAGACTATCACATCCTTGCACATTCCCTGACATACATGTTCTCTCACGTGCATACACAGACATTTTCCAAACGCACACACTTTGCAGGGCAGCACCTCCACCTGCGCCCACCCCCACCCCCATCGTCCCGCTGGAGCAGCAGGGGCCCTCAGGTGTCCCTTGGATCATCGGCTAAGCTGCCCATTCTGGCCCTGCCGTCGGGCCAGCCCACCGGGCTCTACCAGATGTAGCCGCCATCATCCGCCTCGCCCACCTCGCCCTCCTCCTCCTCTGCCTCCTCGCCTGCCTCCTCTGGCTCCTTTTCCTCCTCATCCTCCCAGCCAACGCCGCTCCCAAAGTCACCCGAGAAGCCTACGAGGTCATCTGCAAGGACAGGGCACAGGGATAGGATGTCAGGCCTCCTGCCAGCCCACGGGGCACCCTCTCCCCACCCCCCCGTCTCTCCACCTGTGCCCCCTCACCACAGTCGGGGCTTCCATGCATGCGGCTGCCACTCAGCTCCAGACCCAGCTGGTCCACACACCAGCAGTCCCCGCTGCCCTGGTCACATTGCGTCTTCCGGTAGTAGCCATCCTCGTCACAGCTCGGGATGAACAGCCCTGAGAAACAGGTCATTCAATGGGCACACCAAAAACCTGCCCCCACCTGCTCAGCCCATGGTAGCTCCCTCAACTTTTCCTCAGCACCAGGCCTGCCCATGTCCCCTGCCAATGCTCCTTTGGCTGGTCCAGCCCGTATTCAGCTGGGCACTGCCCATAAACCCATTTCTCTTCTTTACCCTTCTTTTCTTGCTTTTGGTTTTTGGGGTCATACCCAGCAGTGCTCAGGGCTAACTCCTGGCTCTACACTCAGAAATCACTCCTGAGTGTAGGCAGGCTCAGGGCACCATATGGGATGCCAGGGATTGAACTGGGGTCAGCCCCATGCAAGGCAAACACCCTACCTATTGTACTATCACTCTGGCCCCTTCTCCTTTCTGAGACTCACGTGCCACCAAAGTCTTCCCACTTCTGTGCTGTCTACTCAGCAGATGGCCCCTTAGGGGGGCAGAACCCCCTAGAAATGACCCAGCACCATCAGCTAGGTTCTGGCCCCAAAGTTTGTTCAGAGTATATTATTTGTAGAACTGAAGAGATAGAACACAGCAGGTATGATGCCTGCCTTGCACATGGCCATCCTGGTTCAATCTCCGGCATCCCATAGGATCCCCTGAGCACTGCCAGGAGTGATTTCTGAGCGCAGAGCCAGAGGTAATCCCGGATAGATAAGTGAAAGGGTTGCTTATGGGTAACCTCAAGTATGGAACTAATTTGTTCCATATAGAACTGTGGCACTGCCCCCACCAGCCCAGTGAGTTCCAAGTGCCCCTCAGGGACCATGTGTCCCTGGTGACCTGACCTCAAACTGTGTCCTCAGTCACATGCACCTTAACATTGGTCCCTGACACCCCCATGGTTTCCTCCCCTCTGCTCTATCCTGTGCCGGCTTCTTCCCTATGGGTCTCCCAGCTGTCTCCCCATTTCCATGCTTCTCTTAGGTCACTGTGGGGGACTATCCCCCAGATAAATGGTTTATGTACCATTTGGTTTATGTACAAATGGTTTATGTAGCCATGTCCCCCTAAATTGGGCTGGGCTATGGATGTCATTATGGGCCTTATAATGGCTGAAGGGGTACACACTAGTTGGGACACCACGGAGATCTGCATATTCCCCAACAGGGCTTTGGGATCTTTGGTACCTACACACATGTACACACACACACACACATCTGGGGTGGACAGAGACATGTTCATAGATGCCTGTTTATATTTGTTTATACATACCCCCCAAACCACAAACTTGGGGAAGGGGTTCATGCTGAGGATACCCCTGCTCAGGCTCCACGTCCCCAGGGAATGCCCTCTGCCTCACCTGGCTTCTTTTTAGCCGCCTCCTGGATTTGGATTCGCTCCAGCTCAGCCAGACACGGAGGTTCTGTAGGGTGGAAGAAGGCTCTGAGGAACCTGAGACTTTCTAAGACCCCAGCCCCAAGTTGAGAAACCCAGGCAGGGCAAGGGGTGGAGAAATGGGAGGTTCAGTAAGACAAAAGCATCCAGGCTCTAAAATGGGGCAGCCCCGCAGTGGTGAAGTCACACTTATCCCCCTCCTTGACCCCAAACTTGGAAGGGCAGAGGAGTCAGGGTTCGGTTCCATTGCCCACTATGGCTAGGCACACACCACACCAGCAAGTCCCCCTCAGGGCCCTAGGAAATGGGATCGTGTACATTTTTCATTTTCCTTTTTTTTGTTTTTTGTTTTTTTTTGGTTTTGCTTTTTTGGGCCATGCCTGGTGATGCTCAGGGGTTACTCCTGGCAATGCACTCAGAAATCACTCCTGGGGGCCGGAGAGATAGCATGGAGGTAAGGTGTTTTTGCCTTTCATGCAGGAGGTCATCGGTTCGAATCCCGGCGCCCATATGGTCCCCCATGCCTGCCAGGAGCAATTTCTGAGCCTGGAGCCAGGAATAACCCCTGAGCACTGCCGGGTATGACCCAAAAAAAAAAAAAAAAAAAAAAAAAAGAAATCACTCCTGGCTTGAAGAATCATATGGGATGCTGGGGATTGAACCCAGGTCCGTCCTGGGTCAGCCGCTTGCAAGGCAAACACCCTACTGCTGAGCTATCGCTCAGGCCCCTCATCTTGCTTTTTTTTATTATTATTATTTTTGCCACACCCAATGGTGCTCGGGGCTTACTCCTGGCTCTGTACTCAGGAATCACTCCCGACAGTGTTTTGGGGGACTCTATGGGGTGCTGGAGATAGAATCTGATTAGGGCATATGCAAAGCAAATGCCCTACCCATTGTTTCTCTGGCCTCTCATCTTCCCCCTCCTCCATCTTTCTTATTTATTTATTAGGTTTTTGTGTCACACCCAGCAGCACTCAGGGGTTATTCCTGGCTCTACGCTCAGAAATCGCCCCCGGCAGGCTCGGGGGAGCACCGTCCTTCTGCATGCAATGCAAACGCCCTACCTCCATGCTATCTCTCCGGCCCCTCCCCTCATCTTTCTTAAGGAGGCCTCTTCTAGGCCAGGGAATAAAGGGAGCCTAGAGCACCACTGCAGCCCCAAATGGTCCCTGAACACATCACCAGGTGTGGCCCCAAACCAACCCAGAGAGAAGCTCCCACAAAGGGCTGCTCAGAACCCGACCAGGCCCTCACTGCCTAGTGGGGAGCTAGGCAGCATATTTCTGGGTGCCAGTAAGTGAGGTGCTGAGAGAGGCAGGAAACAGGGTGGGGGAGCTAGAAAGTTAGGGGTCGAGAGGGTGGTCCTGTGAACCCAGACAAGTGGAGACCAGGGGCAGGGCCCACTGGGGACCCTCATACTCACTCTCCCTCCAGAAGCAGAAGCACCACTCAGCCGGGGAGACACGGCCATCCCGGTAGGTGTCGCAGGAGTTGAAGAAGGGGCGGATGCAAACCTCGTACTTGTCCAGGTTGATGGCGGCCAGCTCCATCTGGTCCAGGAAGAGGTCGGCACTGGTGTCCAGCTTGGAGAACATCCAGCCTATCGAGTCCTTGCAGCTAGCCCCTAGGTTCTTGTCCAGGCCTAGGGAGCAGTCCAAGGGATAGAAGACATGCTCTGGTAAATTCCCCGTCTGTCTATCCATCCTTCTCCTCTCCATCCACCTCAGTCTCTTTCCCAGGAACTGAACGGGCAGTTTAGGATCAAACCAGGTGATTGAGAGCTCAAGAGCGCCCCCTAGGGCCAAGAGAGAACAGCTGGACGCTGAACATGGGAGGCCCAGTTTGAGTGACATGTAGCCCAAACAAAGAATGGGGGGCCCTCAGAGCTGGAGCGATAGCATAAGGGGTAAGGTATTTGCCTTGACCACCACTGACCTGGGTTTAATCCCCGGAATCCTATATAGTCCTCCAAGCCCACCAGGAGTGATTTCTGAGTGCAAAGCCAGGAGTAATCCCTAATGGCTGCTAGGTGTGGCCCAAAACAAATAAAGAATAGTGGGGACTTTTTTGCCCCACATCTAAGACATCAGATTTGAAAGCCTCACAGAGAAATAGACTCCACACTCCATATTTCAGGGTCTGTGCTCCTTTCCTGCACTTTCAGGGCTCCCCACACTGATCTTCTTGCTCTGTTTGAAGCTGCTGACCCTGGTTCATCCCCACCCCATGTCCCAATGCCCACTGCCCCTGTCCGGGCTGCCCACCCATGGCCGGACTGGCCCCACTGCTGCTCGCTGAGCCATTCTGCTTGGAGTTCTCATGAAGGAGCTGGAACCAGTCCCGCAGCCGGTCCCCCAAGTCTGCCAGGTCCTGGCCTGTGCACGTCTCTGCATGGGGACAAGGGAAGAAGCAGTGAGTGACTCTGGCCTGGAGGTCAGACATGGGCCAGAGACCCATGAGGAGAGAAGAAGGCTCCTTCCTCCCGGTCCTCTCTCTGACTCCTCCCCAGCCCATAGTTAGGGCGAGGGTTACTGTGCCCAACTGGCCTCCCACCCACTTTGCAGTGACCAGCACCCCCAATGACCTCAGGACTTATAGGCTTTGCTCCGCCAAAGAGTAGCCTCTGCCAGCCTGGGGGGAAGCCGCCTCTTGTCTAAAATCCCGCAGGGCATGCACATGGCTGGCCTGAAACCCAGCAGGGATTCCACAGGCCACTACTGCCATCCCATTGTCATTGCTCCCTCAGCTTCCTCTTAGCCCCGTTGAGCTTAGAGGCTTCCCAGGAGGCCTGGCAGTCAGCCCCACCCCAGCTTCATCTTCTCCTCACCTGCTTTGCCATCAGGTACAGAGGTGGTGGCCTGTTCCCGGGGGCAGGGACAGGGGCCCCGGCACCTCACGGTCAGCTGCTTGCTGTTCAGACACGCCTGCTGCTCCAGTTTACACTGTCCAGAAGAAAGGACAGGCTGAAGGCCCAATGGGTAGAGCACCCCAAAAAAGCTGGAATGCTCCTCTAGAGGCCACATACAAAGGGAAGCTAAGGAAGTGGTGTCTGGGGTGGGCCATGAATCCTACTCTGCACTTTTGCTCTCCCCAGGCCTGGCTTCTGAGAAAAGGCTGGCACTGCCCCCTCACTAG
Organism: Suncus etruscus; assembly: GCF_024139225.1. Classification (NCBI taxonomy): domain Eukaryota; kingdom Metazoa; phylum Chordata; class Mammalia; order Eulipotyphla; family Soricidae; genus Suncus; species Suncus etruscus. Next base: position 52,674,702 of record NC_064862.1, on the reverse strand, counting down.
TGCCCATAGAGGGAGGGGCCTGGGCTTTGCTCCAGACCCACGTCTCCACCTGGGTTCAATCCCTGCAACAGGGCCAATTCCTGCACTTCCTCCTTGGGCCCCCAACTCCTTCCTGCCCTCCTGCCCATCAGGTGCCACTCCCTGTCCGGGCAGCCTCACCCCATCTCAATGCTAGTCATCATCCTTGTCCTGGTTCCAGAACAACTGATTCCAATCTGATGGCACTGCCAAAGAGTTCCTGAGCCCTAAAATCTAGCCCTCAGAGACCCATCCATCTCATCAAGGCTAAGTTCAATTCTGTGAGCCAGCCGGATGTCACCCGGAGACCAAAGTCCCAGACACACACTACTAAGATGTAAAAACGAAATGATACTTTTTACTTTTCTCCTGGATGGTGAGGCCAGGCGCTGAGTCCAGGGCCTCACACTTAACAATCAAGTGCACAAAACACCCCTCCCAAAGTACTGGCTCATACAATTCCTACAAAAATCCTCAAAGGAGGGGGGCCAGAGTGATAGCACAGTTGCAGGGTATTTGCCTTGCATGCAGCCAACATAGGGTGAACACCTGTTCAAATCCCAGCATCCCATAGGGTCCCCCGGGCCTGCCAGGAGCGATTTCTGAGTGCAGAGTCAGGAGTAACCCCTGAGTGCCTCGGATGTGGCCCCCTCCAAAAAAAAAAAAAAAACAAAAACCCAAAGGTAGTTAGGTGCTTTAGCGGGGGGGGGCACCTGGGACCTCAGGGCTACACCCAGATACATTCACACACACACACACATGTGCACACTCGGACACAAACACTGACACAGACACACATTTGGAACACACAAAAACTAGGGGACACACATACTGAGACACACATATCCACACAAGCCACACACATTCAGATACACACACTCACATACTCACACATTCAGATGTACACCATACGCAGTCACCCACAGACACACATCTACACACCCGCACCCAGGAACACACTCAGACACTTACAGACACACTCACTCACATACCCAGATGTGCATTGGCACACATCAACACACATTGACCACATTCATAAAACCCCAGACACAGTCACATTCGCATACACAGACATCCACAGGGACACACACACACACACACACACACACACACACACACACACACACTCACCCACTTATCTGCTTCCCCACCCCGTCTACCCCCAGTCTGTCCTGCCCCAGAGCCTGAGTTTGCTGGTATCCCCTGGGGGTGAAGATGCCTCTGGAAAGTCCTCCCCTTTCACCCCAGCACTGGGTGGCATAGACTCCTCTTCCTGCAACCCTGAGCACTTCAGTGAGAGCGACCCACTTCCTGCCCTCACTCTCCCAGGGCACCCCCTGGGCCAGAGGCAGGGTCAAGCTAAGCTGGCCCCAATACCGAATTAGAGTGGAAGGTTCTCTTGTGCTCCCTCCCCGGTGCTCACCAGTGAGCTATAGGTGTGGCCGTCTGAGCCGCACACCGAGGCCAGCTGCTCCGTGTGACAGGGGGTGCAGGCCGGGCCTTGGCCTGGGCGGGGGCGCACAGACGGCTGCTTGATCCTGCAGTGGGGGGCAGGCGAGGGTCATGATAATAGGGAAGTGGATGGACGCGTGTCAGGGTGACAAAAAGAGGAGAGGTTAAGAGTTAGGGTGACAGGATATTGGGCGGGCGAGGGTCAAAGTGACAGGACAGAGAATTGGCAAGGTCGGGATGACCAGACAGAGGAACAGGTGAGGGTCAAAGTGATAGGACAATAGACAGATGAGGGTCCATGACAAGACAGAGGGATGGGCAAAGGACAAGGATGACAGGACAGTGGACAGGAGAGTGATCAGCAAAGATTCTGGTCTGGGATCTAGAGATGAGGCAGCTCCCACCTGACCCTGGACCCTCGTGGCATCCCATACAGCTCACAGGGGAAAAACTGACAAGTCACTGCCTTGTCACCCCCTTTTGCAGGGGTGTCTGTGTCCAGCAGAAACTTTAGGCAACAGGTATGACTAAAATTCAAAGAGTCACAGGGCCAGAATTATAGCATAGCAGGGAGGGCATTTGCCTGGCATGTGGCTGACACAGCTTTTTCCCCAGCACTCCATATGGTCCCCCAAGCCCTACTAGGAATGATCCTGAGTGCAGTCCCCCACCAAATAAAGAGTCATAGTCTGCTCCAAGCCAGGAGATAGAACAGAACTTGCCAGGAATGGTGGAACTCAGGCCATGCCGATTCTAGATTCCCTTCTCTTGGTTCTAGGTTCCATCTCTTGATTTCCCTGGTTCTAGATTCCCTCCTCTTGGTTCCATTCTCTTGATTCTAGATCCCATTCTCTTGATTCTAGGTTTCCTTGGTCCTAGATTCGCTTCTCTCATTCACACAATATGTTTGTTTGTTTTTGTCTGTTTGAGGGCTACACTCAGCAGGCTCAGGCAACTGCTGCCTCCATGTGGTGTTTTTGAAAGAGTCTCATGGCCCTTGGAAGCGGGAGCCTGAGTCCTTCTTAGAAGTGACTCCTGACCGGCACAGGTTACAGAAGGTGTGTGGGTGTGTAGATGTGGTTTCTTAGATTGGCTTTTTCTTGCTCTCTTGCTCCAGATGAACCCTCTTTATAGAACAGGGCACTGCAGAGCTACATGAGCCTTGCTGCAGAGGGGCCACTCAACTAGACGAAGGGCTGCCAGATGACAGACATAAAGGGGAGCTTGGGAGGGGCCCCCCTCAGCCATGTCCAGCTTTCCGAGAGCTAAGCCCCCAACAACAGCACCGATGAAAACACCTACCAAGCCCCCAACAACAGCGCCGCTGAAAACACCTACCAAACCCAGAGCCCCAGAAAAGTGAGTGAGAACTCACACAGCCGCTGTTTTCTGACCCCTAAATTTGGGGCAGGGAATTCGGGCATGAATTGGGGGGGCGTCCCCGTGTCCCTCACCTGTACTCCAGCTTCTTCAGACTGATGCACATAGCTCTCTGGTAGCCCTGGGCGATGCAAACTTTGTGGCGGCTGCATTTGACCTTCTGGCAAGGGTCCTTGGTGGTGTCCAGTGCTGGAGAAACGGAAGGCAGGGCACAGGTCATGTGGGAATCAATGCCGGGGGTCCAAGTGTCTCCCAGATCTGCTTGGGGGCTGGGAAACCCCTTTGTCCTGAAGCTCCCCAGCTCACAAGATCTTTTCCGACCAAGTAACCCCCAAGTCAAGTGTAAACATTCCTGCATCCCCCCCTCCCTCCCGCCCAAATGCTCTATTCCCATGCGGGGTGGGTACCTTCATCTCCTTGCTGATTGTCCTCCCAACTCTTGATGTAGTCGTCCTAGGGGAGGATGGAGGTGAGGACGAAAGTCTGAGCATCACAGGCAGATCCAGAGAGGCTCTAATGCTGAGTGAAGGGCTGGGACAGTGGGTCTCAGCTTCCATGTTCTAACTGACACCATCTAAATGCTCAGATGACCCCAACTGTTCAGCCTTGCCCACTGCCTACCACAGACTTCAGTTCCCCTGAACCCCAAATCCCTTGGCCTCCCCTCTAGCTCCCTAATCCTGGATGTGGTGGGCATGAGGGAGAGGAGTGAAGGGTTCTCTGCAGGCCAGGGCAGGGGGCAGCTACACTCACCTCCACCTCCTGGTGATCAGAGGCAGCAGCAGCAGGGCCACAGGAAACAGCCAGAGGAGAGAGGAAAGATAGGTTGTCAGTGTGGACCATGACAGACCAGGTGCCCAGGATAGTGTATGCTGGACAAGGGCTTTGTTTTTTTTTGCAGCCAGCAGCACTCAGGGCTCACCCTAGTGGACATAGAAAATGCTGAAGACCAAACCTGGGTCAGTCACATGCAAGGCAAGCACTCTCCCTACCATATTATTTCTCTTTCTAGCCCATGTTTGCATGAGAATGACCCCAAAACAAATTACCAAACCCCATTGTGCACAGCCTTTGGTTTTCACTCAGTCCAAGGCTTTCTTCTGGCTTGGCCTTCTGGCCTGTGACCCTGAGGAGCTGGGGGAAAAGAAAGAAAGGGAAGGAGAGAGAAGAGGGGAAGGGTGGGGAGGAAAGAAGAGAAGATAGGGGAGATGAATAGAGAGAAGGGGGGAGGGAAGGAAGAAAGGGAATGAGAGGGGAGGCACAGACACTAGCAGAGCCTCTGCCCCAGGGTCTGACTGCTGGGGTTGGGGGGCTTCCTGATGCCTTAACCTCCACTGAGAGGAAATCCAATCTGGAACCAGCAAAGTTCCCCACATTAGTCCCCCGGGTGCACAGTGACCTTTCTGAGCTCCCAGCTCCCAGAAGAGAAGCTGGGATGAAAGCCGGTGGCCAGTGGGGTGCCTGGGGTCCAGAAAACACTGAACAGCTACAGCCTTGGGGGAAGAGAAGGGTAGAAGGAGGAGGTGACAAAGTATCAGGACCAGCACCTGGGGTGCAGAGAGAGTCACTGAGGTGGGGGGGAGGGAGGTGAGTGTACATGAAAGATTTGTAGGCGGCAGGTGGGGGAGAACCTAGGGACACAATTAGGGGCTCCTGAAGTAAGGTATGGGCTGGCCCCATGTGCAGACTAAAGAGAAGGTGTCTGATGGCAGGTGTGAATGATGGGGCTCCCACCTGGCTATCTATGATGCCAGGCAGATGCTACTCATTGGTTGTGGTGAGAATTGTTCTGTGGAGACACCAGGGTCTCCCGTGAAGCAGGAGACCAGCTTTGTCCTAGCTGTTACTGGTTCAACCATCCTGTCCACCCCGTGAAAAGGGGTTTGGAGGACACATAGGCAGGGGTGCCACCCAGACCAGGGGGAGATGGAGAGAGAAGCTGATATCCAGAATCCTGGCTGCAGAAGAGCTTCTCGAATCAGCCTGGATCTTTCCCTGCTCAGCACAGGCCAAGACAAGGGGAAATGTTTTAAAAGTGGGTCCTGGGCCAGAGAGGCAGTTATAGGACTTTAAGGCACCTCCTTGCCTTGCAAGCATTGGTCTGGGTTAAACCTCCAGCATCACATTTGTCCCTTAAGCATTGCTCAGAGGGAGTCCTATGCACTGCTAAGTGTGGCCCCAAAACAAAATGAGAAAAGGAAGTCCCAGGATAGATAGAAGGTTCAAGGAGTTAAGGCAGGGCTAGAGACATAGCACAGAGGTAGGGTATTTGCGTTGCACGCAGCCAACCCAGGACAGTCCGTGGTTCGAATCCTGGCTCCCATATAGCCCCAAGTCTGCCAGGAGCAATTTCTGAGTGCAGAGCTAGGAGTAACCCCTGCATGCTGCAGGATGTGACCACCCAAAAAAAGGGGGTTAAGGCACTTCCTTTGCATGCAATCAACCTTGGTTCTTGGGTCCCACAGGTTCGTGAGGTGCAAAGGCTGAGAAGGGTGCAGGAAGAGAGGACCCGGGGGCCTAGTCTGACCTAAGAGGCTAGTTCGGTTTCCCAGTAATGTACACTGGCCATCCCGCCTGGGCTGAGCTTCCCAGCCCCCCTTCCGCCTTCCCCACCCTGATCTTAGGAACATTTCAAACCTCCCTTCCCATGACCCATCTCCAGCTTTCCTTCAGGTCCACTGTGGATGGAAGGTTATTACTGCCTCAGGAATACCAAGCAATGTCACATCTTCTGTCCCTTCCAATGGTCAGTTCCTTGACTTTACTTAGTCTGTGCCCAACGTTTAGTAAAACCCCCATGAATCAGAGATGCTGCCTTCACCGTAGTTACCAGGTGGGAGGCCTTGTGCTCATGAACCAACTCACTGGCTCTCCACAATAACTGGAAGAGAAAACACCCATCACAGTCACCCTTGGTGACCTTGAGCTTTGGAGAGATTGAGTGGCTTTGCAAGGTCCAGCCAACCACACAGCAGATGGTACTAGCAGCTGGGACACTCGGACTCAGGAATCTACACTTGTGACCTGACTCTCGCCCTGCTCCATTGGTTCCAGCAGATATAACAGCACTGCCCAGCTTGGCTGGAGCCCTAGAGAGGGCGGGACCCCTGGCAGCCCACCCCAACAGGCAGGAGTCGTCCAGAAATCCCTGATTCTGGCTGCTTCGGAGCTTCCCCATCTCTTCCCCATCTTCAGCTTTGATCCCTGTGGCTCAGCCCAGTTGCCATGGCAACAAGGCCCACTTGCCCAGGAGGAGGAGATGATGGTGGCAAGTGCGCAGGCCTAGCTGGGCTTGGGGGGCACATGCTGGGTGTTTCCAAGAGCTGTTTACTTCCTGTCATTTTAATTAGCACCCAAATCACCCGCTCACTTCACAACTTGAATTAACCCCATCTCTCCCAGCCGCTCCATCTGGTGAATGAAGCAAGGAAATAACAGCGCCTAGCCCAGGCCCAGAATTCCTAAGCACCTGGGTTACGGCATTCCTGAGCACTTAGGTTACTGAGTTTCTGAGCAACAGGGCTGCTACCATGCTGCCTCTGCAGTACAGGGTGATGAGGAGATGGGGGAGTCTAAGGGAGCCTAAGCTCTTCATGGTCATCAGGGGCTCAGGGTCTGGGTCTCTTCTTGGCCTCCCCTCCAATGGCAAGTGAGACCATAGGCAAGAGTCCTGCTTACTTCATACCCAGCTACCTTGTCTATGAGAAATGAAGGAGGGACCAGGGACAGTACAGTGCACTTGCCTTGCACATGAGATCCCAGGTGCCACCCATGGTTGCCTGAGTACCATCAGAAATGATCCCTGAGTACAGAGCCCGGAGTTAGCACTGAGCATGGCCCCCAAACACAGACCAGAGGCCAGAGTCAGAGATGGAAGGTTGCAGAGCCAGGGAGGGTGGGCAACACAGGTTCCTTCCAAGAACATCCTGCCAACTGCCAAGTTCTGTAGGCCTCAACACGGGATCCTGGAAACCAGATTCTGTGACCCACATGGAAAGCCCCAGTGAGGAAACGTATGGACATGAGGTAGACTGCAGTACATACTCACAGGGGCCTAAAATTAAGATTTTGCTGATGCTACCAAAATGGAGAACCTATAGCAAAGGGATCTAGATGAGACCCAATGATAACCTTGCAGATCCCTAAAATAAAGCACAAGGATTGAGGCATTTCTTCATGGTGTAGAAGAGGAAGAATCTGGGGCTAGAGCAATAGCACAGTAGCCCCTGATGGTGAATAGTTTTGCCTCTTTCCTCAGGGTTCTCAGGAAGGTGGTCTAGGCACGTGCATGTGTGTGAGTGTGTGTGCTCACACGCATGTGCCAGAAGAGCCCAACAAGGGAGACACAAAGGGAATGGGAGATGTAGAATGCATCTGCCAGGCTCCTTCTGCCCTAAGAACTGATGCCTATCACAGGCGCCAGCAGAAGGGCAGAGCTGTCCTCGGGGCACAGGGGCAGGGGTTAAGGTGTAAAATCTGCCCTATGGGCAACCCTGAAAAGTCCTTGGATGGCAGAAAGGTATTTAACTCTTTCCTACCAGCAGCTCTGCCACCTTGCCCTGAACACTTCCTCCATACTTTGTATTTCTGCTCCAATCTGTGCCAATACCCCACCCCTCACAGTGATTCATAAAGCGGAGCCTGGAGGTCTGTTCTGTGCTGACTCAGCACTTAGTCTGCAAAACTGAAAGACAGGATTCTCCGTGGGGAGCCCAGGTACGGTAGGGAAGCCTGAGGAGTTCAAGCTCCTGCTTGCACTTGAGAACAAGGCAGTGAGGGCTTAAGCTAGCCCTGACCCTTCCTTGGAGGCAGCAGCACCATGTCCTACCATGGGAACGCCAGTCTTTGCCTACTGCCTGCTCTAGGTACAGGCTATGGTGTGGGCTGGTATTTTCACTCCCTGCCCTGCAGATGAGTGTGTGTGTGTGTGTGTGTGTGTGTGTGTGTGTGTGTGTGTGTGTGTGTGTGTGTGTGTGTGTGTGTGTGTGTGTGTTGAGGGACCCCTGTCTTTCATTCCTTGTGGAAAGTCCTTCACCCTAGGCAGCCTGGAGGAGTTCTTTATCCCTGGGTCCTCATGTGAGGGACTGCAGAGTGGATGCCAATTTCTGTGGTGTGTGTCTGGATTGGGAATGCCTAACTCTGATCCCCAACGGTGAACCCGAGGGCGAGCAGGCTCAGGGAGAGGCTCAAAGGTCTATAGATCTACAGATGGAGACTCGGGTTCCAGCCCCGGCATTACAGGGAATGAACCCCAACACCAACCTTGTAGGGGGAAGCCCTGAACACTGCTGGGTAGGACTCCCAAGCCCAACAAATAAAAATCAAAATTCGCCCCAAAACCCAACACATCAGCAGAGCTCAGAAGACCAGCCAGTTGCCATCTTCAAACGCACCCATTCTGTCTGTCTACATGCCTGTGTTTACATTGGGCACTGCCAACCCATGTGAGGGTCTAAAACCCAGACGGGAAGGGGTGCAGCCAGCAGGACAAACACAGAAGACCAGCTGGGCAGGGAGACACAAGCTCTCAGAAAGGGGAGGACCTAGCAGTGCCCTGAGAATGTGCTGCAGGAGCCCAGATAAGGGGTGTCTCTGCATCAATGGAAGCATCACCCTACCAGCTGCAGCCAGGAGGGCTCTGCCCCATGAGGCTGGGCACAGTGTGGCCTGGCACCCACACCTCCATGTTCAGAAGGACCCACTGTATCTGCCTGGAACATATCCAGGCCGGGCATCTGCCACAAGAGGCTTTGTTCCTCTGTTCCTTGGCCACTGCTCAAATACCTATGTGCTTGTATGGGAGCAAAGAAAACTCTTTCCTGGCCCCAAATGGTGGCAGGGTGATGGCTACAATCAGGAACAATAGATGCTATCGCCTTCCCAGTGTCTGAGTCTGGGCTCTATGGCTCACTCAGCTCCATCTGCACATAAAGTCAACGGGGAAAGGAGCACCCCTGGTGAAGTCACTGGAGGACGACAGCGTCACATCTGTAGGAGCCCTGCTACCTTCTCACAAAACTGCTTCACTGCCTGTGATGGATGGACAACAGCACCCATCACAGAGGACAGGTGCCCCTTGGCCACTGAGCTCTCTTGGCTGCTTCTGGTCCAGGGCAGGTAGGGTGCCTCAGAAACTACCAGCCCCCTGTAGTTGGGGAGATGCCTTCAAACCTGGGTGCAGGAAGAGGCCAGGGCTCCACCTTGCCTGCCCCAGACTCTAGGTTCTGTAATCCAGTTTGGGGCTCACACACCCATGCTGAGACAGAATCTCTGTGTCCCTCTACACTGTGTAGGGTGAGGGGAGATGTGGTCGGGATGGGCTGCCCTGGGTTACACACACTCACATACACACACACACACACACACACACACATTCTCTCTCTCTCTCTCTCTCTCTCTTTCTCTCTCTCTCTCTCTCTCTCTCTCTCTCTCTCTCTCTCTCTCTCTCTCTTTCTCTTTCTCTCAAACACCACCACCAACAGTGAGACCCAAATAGATCCTGAGGGTGCTAGTGGTATTGGGCTCAAAGGGTTACACTTCCTGTTAGTTCACTTTCAAAGATAGATTGCCAGGAAATTGTTGGTTTTGGAGAGGATGGGTCTTTGGGTCACACCCTAAGGTTACTCCTGGCCCTGCATTTAGAAATCACTCCTGGTAGACTCCGGGGACCATATGGGATGCTGGAGACCCGATGGGATGCCAGGGGTGAACCATGTAAGGTAAGCTGCATGCAAGGCAAGCACCCTCCTCATTGTACTATGGCTCTGGCCCCAGTTTCGGGGGATTTGGTGGGTGGCTTTGTGGGTGATCATAACCCAGTGATGTTCAGAGGCTATTTACTCCTGGATCAGTGCTCAGAACTTGCTCTCAACAGAGTTTGCAAGACCAGATGTAATATGCAGGATCAAACCCAGACCTCCTGCATGCAAATGTGCCATGTGCCACCCCACACACCTAGGCCCTCTAGGGACTTCACATGGACACAGAGACCCTGTGTGGGGCACCCCTGAATGAACCATCTGAGCCTAGTATTGTCTCAAAGACACACACTCCAGGCCTCTGCAATACCCTTTTTTTGGGGGTGGGGTGGGGTGGAGAGACATACGTCGGTTATCCAGCAATGCTCATGGTTTACTCCTGGCTCTGCACTTAGGAATCACACACCTGGCAAGCTCGGTGGGGCATGCAATATGGATGTTGTGGGATTAAGCCTGGGTTGGCCACATACAAAGCAAACGCTTATGCTGTGCTATCACTCAGCCCCAAGAGCCTTCCTTTTTACACCGTTCCCCTTTCAAATTGTCACTTGGAGAGCTTCTACCATCATCTGGGCCTGGCCTCAGCACCCCAACTCCCAAGCCAACCCCCTCTCCCAGCAACCTGTGTAGGCTCCCAGGGTGATGTATGGAAGTAGGATCCTGAAGACCCAGGGACTTTGCTCTTCAGTCCTAAGGGTGCAGCTCTGGGGAGGGAGGTGGGTTGGCTCCCACGGCACACACAGGCCAGCGGGAACCTTAGCCTTCAGAACTTTCTTCTTTCTTAACCTTTTCAAGAAAGGCCTAGAGTTCCCTGATAAGCAAAGTTGAGTTAGACCATGGATTCAGATACCTGCTCAGCCCTATTCTAGCTGTTACGCCCGTGGGTCCATCACTTAGCCCCGCTGTGACTCTGTGTCCTCAAGTGGAAAGTGGGGAAGATTCTAGAAGTCACAATGATGAGCAGTTGGAGCAATAGCATGGTGGGTAGGCACTTGCCTTGCATGCAGCAAACCTAGGTTTATCCCTGACACCCCATCAGGTCTCCTGAGCCCTGCCAGGAGTGTTTCTTTTTTTGTTTGTTTTTGGACCACACCCGATGATGCTCAGGGGTTACTCCTGGCTATGCATTCAGAAATCGCTCCAAGCTCTGGGGACCATATGGGACGCCGGAGGATCGAACCCAGGTCCATCCTGGGTCAGCCGTGTGCAAGGCAAACCCCCTATCACTGTGCTATCACTCTGCCCCCTACCCCCAGGAGTGATTCTTGAGCACAGAGCCAGGGGTAAGCCCTGAGCATTGCTGGGAGTGGTCTCAAAATTAAAAAAAAAACGTTTTATAGTTAAACAGATAAAATCTCGATAACTTGTACAGCCTTGTGAGAGAAATAGGGCTGCAGGAAAGGCAGGCCACATACAGGGACTATCCAAAGTCCATCCCCTCCTACAGTTCCCGGCCTGCATCCTGGTTCAAGGCTAAGACTGAACCTGCAGGAACTGGTCTCCTTGGTGCGGGCACAGCAACATCAGAGGCTCATCAATACCATTCAGTGAAGCAACCACAGGTATAAAGAACCAAGGAGGGAGAAGAGAGCCAGGACCTCCCATGCACCCGGAGTCTACAGAGGAGCAGGCATGGCTACTGCTAAGGCCCTGTAATTCTCCCTCCAAGACCTTTTGCTGCAGCATAAACCCTCCCTGTTCGTTCAGCAGGGAGCAGACCCAGACAGGGGGAGCTGTGGTGAGCAGGGCCCAGGATCCTTGGCAGCAGGTAGTGGGTGGCACTCCCCTGTGCCCATGGGAGAGGATTAGGGATCCGTAATCTGGCTTCCTCTAATCCCCGCTGCGGAATCTGCAGCAAGAGCAGACCAAGCTCTTCCTCAATCTTTCCTCATCCCTCTCCAGATCCTCAGGCCACATCCCTCCCTGCTCCCAGTTCAGTTGTCTACCTCTGCAGGGGCCCGTCCCTCCCCCAGACTACAGCCTCAAAAGCTCTTGCTTATCACCCCCACCCCAGCTTCCTCTAAGGGAAATGAGGGAGGGGTCGTGCCAGTCGGAGACGTAGTGATGGGGCAATCTGAGGGCTTCAGGGCTCACTCAGGGAGGCGCGAGGAGAAGAGGCGGGAGGCAACCTGGAGGGTACAGTCAGGACTGGGCACAAGTTGGGAGGTGCCATTTACAACTCTGAAGCCACCCCACCCCCACCCCACCCCCGCGTCATGCAATGCGGCGGTTCTGGGCTTGCAGATCCATCCAGCCTTTCTGCAGACACAGCCATCGGTAGCACGGTGGTTCTCCTCTCCTCCTCTTCCTCTGCCTGGCACTGCGCCCACAGAGAGACCTCAAAGGGGTAGCAGGAGAGTCGCCGCCCCCGAGAAAATCCTCCAGGCCACCCTTAAGCGCCCCAGGAACGCTGGGAAGGCCTTGATTATGGGTGGGAGAAGGGGGTGGGCGCTGGCACCGAGACGAGGGGACAGGTGGGCAACCTGGTCAGGAGTCCGGGCAATCCGCCCTTCAATCCTCGCCCACGGATCTGGGGAGGCCGAGGAATGTGGTTTTTAAAGCTTCCCTGCTAGGGCCGGAGAGAGAACACAGCGGTAGGGCATTTGCCTTGCAAGCAGCAGAACCCAGGACCAACGGTGGTGGTTCGAATCCCGGCATCCCATAGGGTCTCCCCAAGCCTGCCAGGAGCGATTTCTGAACACAGAGCTAGGAGGAACTCCTGAGCGCCGCCGGGTGTGGCCCCAAAACCAAAAATAAAATAAAATAAAATAAAATAAAATAAAATAAAATAAAATAAAGCTTCCTTGCTCCAGTGGAGCCCGCCTCTTGCGGAAATTCACCGCGTTCTCTTCTGGGGACCACTGACAGCGAGCGGTGCAAGGGGCCCAAGGCCTCTCCAAGGGACTACTAGGACGGGCCAGGTGGGCCCCATCGCCCTCGACGTTGGCAGATGCCCGGGAGGAGAGAGAGAGAGGAAAAGAGGGAGAGGCTCTCTGGGACCCCGGCTGACAGCAGGGCCAGGGCCAGGTCTGGCGTGGGTGGATCCCGGGAGCCCAGCAAAGTCACCCACGCGGGCCTCTGTTACTGCAGAGCCACGACCTGCGGGTCCGACTTGGGGCGACCACAGGATGCAGAGGAGCCTCTGCAACGGAGAGAGGCTGCAAGGGGAGGGAGGGATGTGCGCGCGCGTGTGCGTGTGCGTGTACCATTCTGGAGCCACCGACATGACAGGGCGAGAAAGACCCCGGTGTGCCCGGGTTGGGGGGGAGAAGGCTCCGATGCGGGCGGTGCCACCGGAGCTAGAACCCGAGTCGCGGCGGGCTGTGCGTGGGCGGGCACCCGCACCCCGCCCCGCTCCTCCCGTGGGACCGCAGCCCCCCGGCTCCAGGGCGCCACAGGTGCCGGTAAACAAAGTGCCGCAGCGGCCTGGGGCTGGGCTGCGGACGAGCGCCCCCACGGGAGCCCCCAGGCCCAGCTGCGGGCCGCCCACCGCCTCGGAATGCGGGATCGGATCGGAACCGCTCCCGTGTGGGTCCCGGAGAGCCCCGATCCCTTCCCCAGGCTCAGGGTGCGGACGACGGCTCCACCCGCCTGCCCTCCCCAGATCCAGAACCTAGGGTGCGGAGCCCCGTGCGTGGCTCCGTTCGGTGCATAAATAAAATAAGATGCAAGGAAAAGGGTGGCCAGGGCGGCCCACCCTCGCAGCGGTGTAGGGCTCTGCGCCTGGCAGCCTGCAGCCCTTTGGGCTCGGGGCGGGTCGCCTAGGCTTGCCCGGGCGCCGGTGCGGGGCTGCGGGGGTCCCTCCGGCCCTTTGCGGACTCACGTCTCGGAAGCGGTTCCAGTGCTTGATTTTGCCGCCGTACTGCGAGATGGACGACAGCCACTGCTCGTCCTCCATGAAATTGCCGGGTGTCTCGCCTTCCTGGGGGCCCTTGGCGTCGCCTTGGGCCAGGGCGGCCCTGGCGAGCAGCAGCAGCAGCCACAGCAGCGACCATCGCCCGCAGCCCGGGGCACGCATCGCGGTCGTGGGTTGGGGCCGCTCGTGGGGGTCTCGACTGGGCCAGAAAGAACCTCAGGGGTCCTTTCCTGCCACCGTGCACTGGGAGGTGTCTTCCTCCTCCTCCTCCTCCTCGGCGTCGTCCTCCTCCTCCTCCGATCGGGGTTACAGAGCGGGAGCGGGTCCTGGCTGAAATGTGACCCGGTTCCGAGATGCACTTGTCTGCAAACGTTTGCCCAGCAGGACGGGGAGAGCGAGATTCAGAGCGTCTGCGCCAGCAGGGGCCTCGTCTGCGACTGTAGCGTCAACTTCACGCTTGACATCATCATACCTGGTTTGGAGGAAGGGAAAGGGGAGGAGGGGGAGAGATAGAGGGAGGAAGTGGGGAGAGAGGAGAGGAGAAGCGAGGAGAGCAGAGCAGAGGAGAGATTTCAAAGGGAAGCGCTTGCAAGGGAGCCTGGTCCAGCCCTTACATTCTGGGGACTCAAATCCCCCATGATTGATGATGCTGTGTCTTCCAGAAGGTGTCGGGCAAGGGTCGATCCCCCCCCCCACCCAGGGGTCTCCTTTGGAAAAATGTAAGAAAATGCACAAAACTCACCAAGTCCAAAAAGCCGGCCAGGCTCAGATGTCTAGAAAGAAAATTGGCTACAAAACACTTGCTCTCTCTCGCTTGAACACTGAGCCGCCTAGTTGCCTCGACTCTACTCACCTCGGAATGGTGGTGGTGGAGGGGTGGTTCCTTAGGACAAAAGCCACACAAGGGGCCACCTCCAACCACTACCCCCCCCCCAGCCCCACACGGTCTCTTCAAGGACGTGATGCCAGTGTTGAAGGGCTGGTGAAACCTGCAGATGTCCGCCTCCCCTGGCAGCTGTTTAGGGCTGACAATCCTTTTGTTAGTCCATTCTGGAGCAACCCTAAGAGGCAGATGTCTGAGCTTTTTCCTCTGCCTCCTGGCTGCATATTTGGAAAGGCACATTCCAGGTTTTGACTTTAGGCTGATTTTAATAAGGAGAGGGTGGGTGGTGGGTGGGTGGGGTTTGGGACATGGTTGGTTCCCTGGGAGATGTTTAGGTTTTTATTAAAATTGGGTCACACTCTACTTTTTTACACCTTCCCCCCCCCCCCTCTTTACCATTATCTCTAGAAATGTGTGGATATGTCATCTGGGAAGGCTGTAGGCTGGGCACAGCCCCGAATTAGAGCAGAAATGGGGTGAAGTTTGCATTTCAAATACTTACCAGGGGGCCGGAGAGATAGTCTGATGGGTAAGGCACTTGCTTGCCTTGCATGTGGCTGGCCTGGTTTCAATCTCCAGCATTCCATATGCAGAACAAGGAATAAGCCCTGAGCATCAGTGGGTGTGGCCCCAAACCAACCAACCAACAATATAACACCAAAATCAAATACAAAGAAATAGATCAGCTGACAGGAAAAATCATTAAACTTTTGAGGACCCAAATCTCATATTGTGCCTTGAGGTGGGGGGAGAGGGCCACAACAGCAATGCCCAGAGCTTAATCCTTATTCTGTGCTCAAGGATCACTCCTGGTCAGTGGGGCTCAAGGGACTATAAAGGGTGCTGGGGATTCAAAATTAGCCAAGAACAAGGCAAGAGCCTTTAGGGTTGTTCTATTTTCCAGATTATGCTTTTTGGTGTGAAAAGATTTGGCGATGGCAACCTTGCAAAAATATGGAAGGCAATGAAAAAAACCACGATCATAATTGGTAAGAAGAAACAGGTTAGCAGGCATTGGTCTCCCTGAGCAAGGTAGTCTGGAATTCTGATGCAGCCAGGGTCTGGGCTGGAGCCCCTGGGGAAAAGAACACAATAGATCCCCTTCATTTTCTCTGGCAGTTTGCTCTGCAATTGGGTTACATTGTGCTACAATGAAACTCTGGCTTCAGTGCTGGCTGCCTTGGCTTTCCCTGTAGCACACAGCTGCTTTGCTTAGAGCAGTTTGTTGTGAGATGCTCCAATACCCCTGCCGCACTGGTTTCTTGGACAAGTTGCCTGGGCGTCTTTTTTTTTTTTTTTTTTTTTGTCTAGGAATCATATGCCTCCCATCTCTTGGACAATTGCCATGAAATCTGAGCAAAAGGACGTACCAAGTGCCTGGGCCCAGCCGGGTCCATCTTAAGAATGGAATGATAGCACAGTGGGGAGGGCATTTACCCTGCATGTGCCTGACCTGGTTTGGATCCCTGGCATCACATATGGTCCCCCAGAGCCTGCCAGGAGTGATTTCTGAGTGCAGAGCCAGGAGGAACTGCTGAAAGCAGACAGGAGTGGCCCCCCAAACAAACAAACTTGTTTAAAAATGCTCTTTCTTCATTGAGATGCCCATGGCTCCAGTTATGTAGTCAAATTAGTCTTTTTCTTTTTGTGATGCCTGACCTGGCAGTGCTCAGGGATTGTTCTCTGTGAGACTCAGGGAACCCTATGGGATGTCAGAGATGAAGCCTGGGTTAGCTGGGTTCAAGGCAAGTGTCTTACTTGCTGTACTATCTCTCTAGCCCCCAAATTGGCCTTTTCTTCACCCCTGCTCAGTCCTAGCCACTTAGCCAATTGTGACTCTCCAAGGTCAGTTCTTTTTTTTTTTTTTTTTTTTTTTGGGTTTTGGGCCACACCCGTGACGCTCAGGGGTTACTCCTGGCAAGGTCAGTTCTAGATGTCAGTCTCACAACCCAGCACAATCTCTTTTTGGTTTTGTTTTTGTGCCACATCCATCAGTGCTTAGGGGTTAATCTCGGCTCCATACTCAGAAATCATTCCTGGCAGGCTTCGGGGGCCTTATGAGATGCCAGAGATCGATCCAGATAGACCACATGCAAGGCAAAGGCCCTACTTGCTGTTCTATCGCTCCGGCCTCCCCAGCACGATCTCTTGAGATCCCTGATCTGTTAAAACGACCAAAGCTTCCCCTTATAGCTTGGAAGAACAGTGCCAAGATGCTTGCCAATAAGACACTAGCTGTTTCCAGGACATTGAAGGTCAAAAACCTTCCCTGAGACTTTCCTGGGACTTCTCCAATCCTTCTGTAGACCTTTCCAGATGAGCTTTTAGCAACAATAATCCAGACCTGCAAGTTAGACAATAGTAAAGCAATTTTGTTTTTGGTTTTTTTACATTGTTTGGGAGCCACATCTGATTTAATTGTGGTTCTACATTTAGGGATCACTCAGGGGTCCATATAGGGTGCTAGGGATTGAATTCATGTTAACTGTTTGTAAAAACAAGTACCTTAATTCTGTCCTCTCTCTAGGTAAGGCCTTCAAGAGTTCGGCACTTGAGGATGGAGGGTCCAAATCCCAGATGCTGGATAAAAGATGTAGAAAATGAACAATAATTATGGTTTATAAAGAAGAAAATGTTTGCCTGGATTTGGAGAGATCGGGTCAGCCTTTTGAAGCTAATAGACTTCAAAGCAGCTGGGAGCATTTAAGTGGTTTATTTGTCTCATACATTTTTCTGTTTGTATTTAACACTTAGCAATACAAAGTGGAAGAGTTTCCAAAGAAACTTAAAAACACCTTTCTTGTTTTTTGTTGTGTGTGTGTGTGTGTGTGTGTGTGTGTGTGTGTGTGTGTGTGTGAATGGGAGAAACAGCCAATAGTGCACAGCCAATAGTGCACAGGGGGTACTCCTAGCTTCATGATCCTTGGATGCTCAAGTTCTCCTGCATGCATGTGCTCCCTTGGTCAAAACATGTCTAAAATAGGACTTTAAAACCCTTTAATCCAGGGGCCGGAGAGATAGCACAGCAGTAGGTCATTTGCCTTGCATGCTTCTGACCCGGGACAGACCCAGGTTTGATCCCTGGCATCACATATGGTCCCCCGAGCCTGCCAGGAGTGATTTCTGACTGCAGAGCCAGGGGAAAAAAAACCTTTAATTCGAGTTTCCCACCATAAGATCCCCCTCTCCAAATGTGAGGCTTAATTGAGTTTAATGCAAAAACGTGAAGACATAATAGGTGAAAAGTTCCTCAGTCCAGATGATTGTGGGGTAAGATATATTCCTCACTGGGAATCTCTGGATAAATAGTGGGGTCCCCATTCCTCAGAAGCTGAGTTCTTCCTGTACCCCTACATAAATCCTGCTCCTTATCAAAAAATAATTTAAAATAAAAACATTTAATCCCAGGGCCAGTGCAATAGCAAAGCAGGTAGGGTGTTTGCCTGGTAGGCCAGCTTGGACAGATCTGGATTCAATCCCGGGCATCACATATGGCCCCGAGCCTCCCAGGAGCTATTTTTGTTGTTGTTGTTGTTGTTGTTCCAGGAGCTATTTTTGAGTGCAGAACCATGAGTAAACCCCTGAGCACCACTGAGTGTGCCCCCCAAAAATAAAACCACATTTAATCCCAGGGCTGAGACAGGGGCCAGGGTAGGGTGTTTGCCTTGCATGAGGCTGACCCAGGTTCAATAACCAGCATCCCATATGGTCCCCTGAGCACTGCCAGGTATGACCTTGAGCACAGAGCCAGGAGTAACCCCTGAGCATTGCTGGGTATGGCCCAACCCCCCCCAAGAACCCCCCAAACTATTTAATCCCATATCTAGATGACAGCACATGGATAAACAACAAAGATATTCAACCCAGAACTGTAATAGTCAAACCTGTAAACTAACTTCATGCCCGTGAGTCAGAAACCAGTGAAATGATAACACACACAACCAATTATTGTCTTTTTTGTTTGTTTGTTTTTTGGGGTCACACCCGGCAGTGCTCAGGTGTTACTCCTGGCTCTATGCTCAGAAATTGCTCCTTGCAGGCACGGGGACCATATGGGATGCTGAGATTTGAACCACTGACCTTCTGCATGAAAGGCAAACACCTTACCTCCATGCTATCTCTCTGGCCCCTATTGTGTCATTATTTAAAACACCAGATCTCTTCCCCTTGACAAATAATGTGATCTAACACATATATTGCTACATGAGAAAAGTTTGCAATAGAACAGCATATGTAACATGATCCCACTTAGAAGAAAATAGTATACAATGTGCTTGTCTTAAGAGCTCTTAACTATCTTTATCTCAGATCATTCACACTTAAACCAGTAAGGGGCTGGGTTTGACTCAGCAACAGAGCACATGCCTTACACAAGAGGCCCTGGTTTGGCCCCCAGTAAGGATAAAAGGAAAGGAAAATGGGCTGGTGTGATAGCACAATGGGGAAGGCATATGCTTGCATGCAGCCCACCAGGGTTTGATACCTGGCATTCCATAAGGTCCCCCAAGCCGGCTAGGAGGATAATTCCTGAGCACTGCTGGGTGTGGCCACAAACAAACAAACAAACACTAAAAACCCCAGGAAGTTTTGCTCATATGTGAATATGATACATGTATAGATCTACATCTACACACGTTATTGTGCCTGAAATAAACCTAGGTTTTCAACTACCCTAATATGTTCATTAAAATGTGTGACTGTTTCAAATAAATCACAAGCTCAGACCATATTCAAAAATAATATTTTATGAGGTACGGTGGGGTTTCCCCAAAATCAAAATTAGTAAGAAGAATGGTAAGGTTTTACATTTTTGCTAGTACATTATAGTAATTGATTCTTTGTGTGTGTGTGTGGGGGGTCTCTACCATAAGAGAATTGGATGAACATAACATAACATACCATAACATATATAATATAACTGGATAACATACCATAACAGATTGGATGGCAGTAAAGAAAAGACATCCACTTTCTCAAAGTTCAAGATTGATCTGTTGGGAAATTGAGTCCTTCGAGGCTGCTCTTGCCCACGGTAGGCCGCCTTCTTGTTGGCAGTACCCACGATTCCTCTGTGTATGCACCTATATTTCCTCTTCTTTTTTTGAGGAGGGCACACTTGGCTGTGTTCAGGGACTACTCCTGGATCTGTGCTCAGAAATTACTCCTGGCAGTCTTGGGGGACTAAGTGGAGGGGGGGTGTCAGAGCAATATTATAGCAGATAGAGAGCTTGTCTTGTATATTGGCTGACCTAGGTTGGATTCTAGGCACCCCAACTGGTTCCCAAAAGCTCTAGGAATGGTTCCTGAGTGAAAAGACCTGAGTAAGTGCCTAGTACTGCCAAGTGTGGCCCAAAACCAAAAGTCACCAGTCAAACTGGATTAGGGATCCTTTAACCCCTTGGCCTCTTTGTAATTTAACCAATTTTAGAGACTCTACCTTTTAGTAACCTCATATTCTATTTTTTAAGGGTGGTCCACACCCAACAGTGCTCAGGGATTAATCCTAGCTCTGTGCTCAGAAATTACTCTTGGTAATTCAGGGCACCATATGTAATGCCAGGGGTCAAGCCTGGTTTGACACATGCAAGGCAAACAGCCTCCCCACTATGCTATCACTTGAGCCCTTAACCTCACATTCTGAGTTACAAGGGTGAATGGGGTAGGGTTTTAACATATGAGTTCTTGGAAGATACAAAATATAACTGAAAGGAGTCCAGCAGAACACAAAATATTGGTCACAAACTGGATTATTCTCTAAAAATGTATAGTTGGAGGTTAGATAGTACAACAGGGTGCTTGCCTTGCACGTGGTCAAAAGTGGTCCAAACCCTGACCCCCCCATATGATCCTCCCAAGCCTCTGGGAGTGATCCCTGAGTGCAGAGCCAGGAATAAGCCCTAAGCACAGACGGCTGTACCCAAACACTAAAATAATTTTTTTATTTTTGTTTTGTTTTGGGGCCATACCCAGTGACTCTCAGTGGTTAATCTAGCTATGCACTCAGAAATCGCTCCTGGCTTGGAGGACCATATGCAACCCTGGGAATCAAACCGAGGTCTGTCCTGGATCAGCCGCATGAAAGACAAACACCCTACCACTGTGCTATAACTCTGGCCCTAGAATGAATAATTGTTTTAAAATAATGCATATTTTGTATCAACAAGTTGTTAGAAAACAAAAATGTACAATGTTCCATTAACCAGGAGTATTACATCACCACTATCATTTCTCTAAGACACTCTCCACATTCACAGGAGCACAGGAGAGAATAAGGCAAGAGATGCAGGAGAGGCTCAAAGGGCTGGATCTACCTGTGGAAACTCCTATTCTGATGTCCTGAACCAGATACCCCACTGGATGTGCCTCCAAAAAGCAATTGATAGCCTATCATTTTCATTAAAATAATGGGACATTCACATCTCTCTCAGGGATAACACAACACATTTTAGGAATTCAGACAAATGCTTTAATCTCGTGCCTCAGACTGTAAAATAAAGACAAATTCGTCAGCAAATTAAGTTGGCTGAAGGCCTGGCAGGCAACTCAGTGGGCTAGGCTGCATAGGCAACTTACTGCTCAAGGTTCAAGTCTGAACCCCAACATAGCATAGTTCCCTGGGCACTGAGTACCACTGAGTGTGCCCCCAAACTCACACAAAACACCAAAAGTTTAAGTGGGCTTTAAATTAGACAAATTGGGCCGGAGAGATAGCATGGAGGTAAGGCATTTGCCTTGCATGCAGAAGGACGGTGGTTCGAACCCCGGCATCCCATAAGGTCCCTGCGTAGAGCCAGGAGTAACTCCTGAGTGCTGCCGGGTGTGACCCAAAAACCAATATATATATATATATATATATTAGACAAATTAATATACAAATAAACAGCACATTGAAGCATTCCACTAATGCCAGATGTTCATTGTAAAAATAGAAGAGCTTACAGGCAGCAAGAGTAATAACCTATGGATGATAGCACTGCTTTTTTTTTAATCAACACTAAAACTTAAAAAAAAAGTGAAATTAAAAAAAAAAAAAGATCCAAGTGCATGCTTGTTCAACACACGGGGGTCAGTGACTTCGATATACAACGTCAGATCTGTGACTTCACACTGAAATGGAGACTGGAGAAGAGACAGGTGAAGGAAACAGAGTGATGACCTGGAGGGAAAGGAGATGAGGAAGGGAGAAGGCAGGGAGACTGAGTCCTCTCACTTCACCTCTAGAGTAGTGGGAGATACAGAGGGTACAGCGGGTGGTGTGGGAGCACTCGGCAGGCAGTGTGGGAGTACTTCTGCCCCTGATTGGCAGAAGGATGGAAGCGTATCTGCCACTGACCTTCTCAGAGACCAAGGCTCTGTCCTGCGGCTACCACGACTGTTTCTATTTTTGCTGCCTTGAGAAGTGAACTGAAAAAAGAGATACAATACGGCAATTCCCAAAGGGCACAGGAAGGCAAGGACTAGGTCAGGGAGAAGATTCCGGAGTTGAACCCACATGAAAAGGCACAGTGTAGAATACAAAGCACACAGGAAAAACGTGAGCAAGTTGTAGTAACGTAAACATTCTGAGCAGGAGAGAATGAGGGCAGGTTCATTTTTGGAGGGGCTAGGGGAAGTCTCCAAGCCCTGCTTAGGGGATCCAGCCCCCAACCCCCTGGCATTGAGAAATCAATAGGATCATCACTTCAGCACACTGACCAAGGAGACAACATTGCTCAAACCTTACAGTGATATCTGGGTCACCGTGGTGGTGCTGGGGGTCACTGCAGGCCCATTCCCACCCTCAAAGCAGTCTTGCTCTTGGGTCTGTGCTCAGAAATCACTCCTGGTAGATAGAGTTGGGGAACCCTATGGGATGCTGGAGATAGAACCCAGGTTGGCTTAGTGTAAGGCAAAAGCCTTCCATGCGGTGCTATCGCTATGGCCCCAGGCATATGTTTTTTATATAAAGACCCAAAACTTCTGAGTTTGTGAAGAGCTCGTGCATGTTCTCTGATGCTGGAGTTGAGGGCGATCCAGTCCAGGGGATCCCCTGGGAACCTGCCCAAACAGCCAGCAGCACCAGGGTGGCTCTCAAACGCAAAGGGCAATAAGGAAAAAAAATTGTCATGAGTGACTCAGGATATGGGGGATGGAAGAACACAAACCAAAGCAGCACAGTTACTTGATATGGGAGAGGGAATTAAAATAATCTAAGTCTTGGGGACCGGAGAGATAGCACGGCGGTAGGGCATTTGCCTTGCATGCAGATGGATGGTGGTTCAAATCCCGGCATCCCACATGGTCCCCATGAGCCTGCCAGGAGCGATTTCTGAGTGTAGAGCCAGGAGTAACCCCTGAGCGCTGCCGGTGTGACCCAAAAACCAAAAAAAAAAAAAAAACAAAAAAAAAACAAAAAAAAAAAAACCCCGAAAACCTAAGTCTTTTTCTGAGTATTTTAATTTTATGTGGTGGTTGCTTTGGGGTTTGTTGTTGTTGTTGTTGGTTAGTTGGTTTGGTTTTAAGGCCACACCTGGGGGTGTCAGGACTTACTCCCAGTCCTACACACAAGGATCACTCCTGGTGGGTGATGGGGTTCAGGGATAATATGGAATGCCAGGTTGTTCAAATCCCGGTGTCCCATATGGTCCCCCGTGCCTGCCAGGAGCAATTTCTGAGCATGGAGCTAGAAGTAACCCCTGAGCACTGTCGGGTGTGACCCAAAAACCAAAAAAAAAAAAAAAAGAGTTTAATCGCTGGGGTAAGGTCATTTATAGGCACACCCATGAAATGCAGGGGCTATTTCCAAAGAGTTTTGCCAGAAAGACAAACTCTGGGAAAGGCAACAATTCCAGGATTACAGGACAAATCCTTGTGCTCATGATCTTCTTGCCTGACAGTACCATGGATGTGGGCGGCCACCAGAGACCACCAGTGTCCATGCCCACTCCAAAAGTCCCATCTGGATCGTCACATCTCCCTTCAGCACCGGTGGTGATACTGTGCCTTGCTCTTCCCTGGCTCGGCTTCAGGAGAACTGGACGTGGCCACACGAGGCGTAGTTTCCGAAGCTGTCCACGGTGAACCGCTGGGAGATGTGGATTGAGTTGAGCTTGAGGGTCCCGAAGTAGAAGTTTTCAAATTGCTAGAAAGCCAGACAAGGAGAGAAAAGCTTGAGTGAGTTTCCAGAGAACCTGTGACAATGCTATGGATGCACTTCTCTGTGAAAACAGAACAGTGAGCCTGACAAAGTTCTCGGGTGTTTTCTTTTGAATATTTATTCTGCAAAGCAAGGATCCTGGTGAACCAGGATATGAGTGGGAGGAAAAAGAGAGCAGAGGCTCCTTTCTGATTCCTGTTAAATTCGCCTTTCAGGGCCAGAGTGATAGCACAGCAATAGAGCGTTTCCCAAGCATGCTGCTGACCCAGGATGGACCCGGGTTGGATCCCCAGCATCACAATATTGTCCCCCAAGTCTGCAAGGAGCGATTTCTGAGCGCAGAGCAAGGAGTAACTCCTGAGTGCTGCCAGGTATGGCTCAAAAACAAAAACAAACAAACAAACAAACAAAAAAGGTGACTTTGACATTCAAACCCCAGCATCCCATTGGGACCCTGAGCACGTAAGCCCTGAGCATCACCGGGTGTAGCTCCAAAAGCTAAAATCAAACTACCACCACCAGCAACAGCAAACACCACCTTTGAAGTACCAGAGCAATAGTACAGCATGTAGATCCTTGCCTTGCACACAGCCCACTCTGATTCGATACACCAGCACATCCCAGATGTTCCCCCGGGAGTGATCCCTGAACACAGCCAGAAGTAAACCTTGAGCACCGCCAGGTGTGTCCCCCAAACCAAAATAACAAAATAAAACAGAACCTCCTGGACAAAAGAAGCCACAGAAAGTCCCAGAAGTTGGCTACACACTTTATCTACTGGCAGATAAGACTGAGAAGTACCTAACATCCAGGGTGGAGGTACCTAAGCAAACACTGCTGGTTTGTATGATTTCTCATATTCTAGTTTCATTTGGGCCAGGATCAGACTGGATACCTTACATTCCTCTGGCTCGTAAACAGCATTCATTAGGTACATGGACTAAAATAAGGAAGAGATAAGGTTCCTGGCTCTCTGAGGACTACAGAAAGATTCCATTCATGAAAGAGGCAGAGAAGACATCTCTGGGATACAACATGTGCAAATCATGCTCCTATTTACCAAGAAAACCTTAAGTGAGACTTGGATTGGAGCCAGTGTTTTAGTTAACCTTCTTTCCTACAATTCTTCACTTCAAGGCTTTCATTGTGAGCCGGGAATGCTAAGTCATGCTGTGCACTGGACCTGCTTTCTCCTATGGGCCTATTTATAAAGCAGGATCCAAAGGGACATCAGAATTCTTGGGGAGTTGTGGGGGGGGCAGGTAAGCCACAGAGCTAAGTTAAGAAAGGCCCAGAAGCAAAGGCGCATCTTCTGTTGCAAAGCAAGAGTTGTTTATTTTTCTGAAAGAACTCCAGTAAAATGCCAGGAAAGCCTTTAACAAGCGCACGTATAGGACCTAATGGGATGTCTGCACTTTAGCAAAGGGCCAACTCTGCGCCTCCACTTGTTTTTATCCAATCTCCCAGCCAAGGGAATTTCCGCCTCTGGTGCTTTTTCCTCTTCCTGCCTGGCCACACCACCCGGGGTTCATTACAAGCCAACTGTCTAAAGCCCCCGAAAATATTGATTCTGTGTTGACATCTACTTGACCCTGGAGAGCTCAGTGTTTGCTCTGGCTCATCTTTCTGAAAGGTGATCAGCTTTGGCTGTGTCAAGGGACACTATTAGTCCTCCTAGCTCTGGCATCCTCTGTTCAAACCAGAGCCACCCTTCGGCGTAAGGAGTCATGGTCCCCAAAAGGTTCTCAGTGCACCCTGGAGCTGAACGTTGATGTGATGTGGAAATTTTGGCCACAGGTGTGCGAAGACCCTCTGGGTTCTGGGGACACAGACCCACAGGGGTGACAAAACAAAGTCACAGGAAGTCAGAGCACTTAGAGGTGACACAGAGTAGGAGCCTTAGATACTCTGGCAGGGGAGAGAGGTGGCGTTTATACTTGACTGAATCACAGCTAGCAACACCAAATGCAGGAGACATAAACCACAACAACCTGGCCAGGGTGACAGCACTGCAGGGAGGATGTTTGTCTTATATGGGGCTGATCTGGATTTGATCTCCAGCATCCCATATGGTCCCCTTAACCTGCCAGGAGTGATTCCTGAGTGTTGAGCCAGGAGTAACCCTGAGCACCACTGGGTGTGCCCCCCCCCAAATGAATAAAAACTCAAGTTCAGATCTATGGATACCCTGTTTACTTGTCTTCAAGGCATATCTTCAGCTACAAATGTTCTGATCCCTTCTGCTAATCTAGAATTTCCTGATAGGCTCTAAGGGTATCTTTTATTCAATTTTGTTAGATATAAAACCCATCACACATTTAAGTGCAGCGTCATTAAAACCTCTTTCAGACCTGATAATATGGTGCTGAGGAAATGCCTTGGCTGTGTGAGGTCCTAGATTTTATTCCTGGCACTAGGGGGAGAAAAAGCTTTACATGTCCTTTAAAAACATGATGGGGGAGGGGGGGGCGCAGATTGATAGCACAGTGGGTGTTTGCCTTGCATGCAGCTGACCCAGGACAAACCTGGGTTCTATCCCCAGCGATCTATATGATCCCTCAAGCCAAGAGCGATTTCTGAGCACATAGCCAGGAGTAACCCCTGAGTATCACTGGATGTGGCCCCAAAACCAACAAACAACAAAAAACACATTGATAGACGGGGCCAGAGATAGCACAGTGGTAGGGTTTTTGCCTTGCATGTGGCCGACCTGGAATGAACCCGGGATCAATTCCTGGCATCCAATATGGTCCTCTGAGCCTGCCAGGAGTAACCCTGAGCACTGCCAGGTAAGGACCAAAAACCTAAAAAAATAAAAGATAGACATAATAGGACCAGATTGATAGCACAGTGGATAGAGCATTTGCCCTGCATGTAGCTTAACGGGGTTCGATCTCTGGCATCCTATAAGGTCCCCTGAGCACCACCACGAGTAATTCCTGGGTGTAGAGCCAGGAATAAGCCCTGAGCATCATCAAGTAAAGTATCCAATGGCCTAAAATATCCAGTGGTGCTCAGGGCTTGCTCCTGGCTCTGCACTCAGAGATCACTCTTAACTGTGTTGGGGAGACCATCTGAGATGCTGGGATAGGTACCCAGGTCAGCTGCATGCAAGTCAAGCACCCTGCCTGCTCTAGTTCTTAAATGGACAAACTCATTTCCTTATTCCTATAGGCACTGCTATCTCTTATCCTGAACCTATATAAAATGTTAGAAGACCCAGGTTAGGCTGAAAAGAAGCACCAATCAACGACATAACTCCACTTATTAGGCACCTAGTAGAGAAAGAAGAGAAAGGTTGACCTAAGGAGCTTAAAAGAAGAAACCTGGGGGCCGGGCGGTGGCGCTAGAGGTAAGGTGCCTGCCTTGCCTGCGCTAGCCTTGGACGAACCACGGTTCGATCCCCCCAGCGTCCCATATGGTCCCCCAAGCCAGGAGCGACTTCTGAGCACATAGCCAGGATTAACCCCTGAGCGTCACCGGGTGTGGCCCAAAAACAAAACAAACAAAAAAGAAGAAACCTGGTTCTCTCCCCCTTCTTCCCTCCCTCTCTTCCCTTCCCTCTCTCCTCTCTCTCCTGAAGTAGCTCATGAAATGCAGAGTGGTCTATTAATTAGAAAATAAAGAAGCCTACAGGAAAATAGGAAACTTTTCAAATTGAAAAGAATGCAATAAGGTATTTAAATCATATTGAACCCTCCTCAAGGTTGTTTTGTAACAATCCCTTTGGGACTGTGAAACCTGAACTATTTTATTTCTGAAAATATTTCTCTATTACACAAACACACAGAGAGCTCTGTTGTGTTAGAAATCAGCATTTATTTAAGAAAAAGTTGTTATGAAGGAGAATAATAATGAACAAAACTACAAATATTTGATGAAAGAATTAGACAATTTAGAAATCCAGAAAGAGATCTCACCAAGTTGAAGGCAAACCAGGTTGGATTCCTGGTACCACATTGTCCCCCAACAAGGCTGTGTAAGGTCATGGTGAAGTTCTTCCCATCTAGTACAACTTTGAAGTACAAAAATTAAGGTTTCAAATCTCTAAATCCCATGGGATTTACAGTTTTATTTTTATTTTATTTGGGGGGCATAGTGAATTAACTAACCTTTGAACATAAGCTGCCACTTAATAAGAGTATCGGGGGCCTAAGTGATGGATGGTTATTACAGTGCAGCAGGCACTTGCCTTGCATGCAGCCAACCAGGGTTTGATCCCTAGAATTGCACAGGGTTTCCCGAGCCTGCCAGGAGTGATTCCTGAGTGCAGAACAGTAGTGACCTCCGAGAACAGCCTGGTGTGGCCCAAAAAACAAAACCAAACAAAGAAAAACCCAAAAACAAACCAAAACAAAAAACAATTAATTAGACTGGGACCAGATAGCAAACACATCATTTGTTGCTCATTCTTGGACATAAAACCAAGTTACCCTTTTCTCTGCATAGCTTTCTGGAAGAACATCTGCTTTACTGGGCACTCTTTTTTTTTGGGGGGGGGGGTCACACCCGGTGGTGCTCAGGGGTTACTCCTGGCTGTCTGCTCAGAAACAGCTCCTGGCAGGCACGGGGGACCATATGGGACACCGGGGGATTTGAACCAACCACCTTAGGTCCTGGATCGGCTGCTTTCAAGGCAAACGCGGCTGTGCTATCTCTCCAGGCCCTACTGGGCACTCTTGAATTTTGATTTTGTATTCGGATTGAGAGATGTGGATTGAGAGAAGTAGCCTGAGGACCTGCCTTTCAGTGTTTAACCCCAAATGGTGGGTCTAGATTGCCTGTTTCTCAGCTACTGTTTTGGTGGGAGGTGGTTTCTGGGTTTCTTGAGCAGTGCTCAAGGCTTACTCCTGGCTCTGCACTTAGAAATCACCCTGAATTGGGGCTGGAGAGATAGCACAGTGGTAGGGCATTTGCCTTGCAAACGGCAGACCCAGGACCAACATTGGTTTGAATCCCAGCATTCCATATGGTCCCCCATGCCGGCCAGGAGCGATTTCTGAGCGCAGAGGCAGGAATAAACCCTGAGTACTGGGTGTGGACCAAAAAAAACAAAAAAGAAAAAAAAGGAAGGAAGGAAAGGAAGGAAGGAGGGAGGGAGGGAGGGAGGGAGGGAGGGAGGGGGAGGGGAGGGAGGGAGGGAGGGAGGGGAGGGAGGAGGAAGGAAGGAAGGAAGGAAGGAAGGAAGGAAGGAAGGAAGGAAGGAAGGAAGGAAGGAAGGAAGGAAGGAAGGAAGGAAGGAATCACTCCTGGCAGTGCTCAGGGGACTCTGTGGGTGCTGGGAATTGAACCTGGGTCAGCTGAGTGCAAGGCAAGGACCTCCTGCAGTATTATCTCTCCTGCCCATTTCTTATCTTTTAAATGGAAATAATGCTGCTCAGTTCTGGCTTCTATCAGGACGATTTTTTTTCTGAGGGTTAATGAGCTGCAGGCTTTGTAAGATGCTTTTTAGATCCTTAGATAAAAGATGTTATTTAACCACAGCATGGCTCCTGCTGAGAGTGCCTTCCCAAGCAGCTCAAAGTGCTTGTCAGACTCTCTGTCATCCTTCCAGCCCAGGAGAGAGAGAAGTGGGAAATATGATTATTCAGTTTAAAATACATTATTACTGTTATATTTATCAGTAAACTGGGGTCCTTGGTAAAATACAGAAGTTGATGAAACAATTTAGAAGAAAAACTCAGGGAAATCTCCCAAGTCCAACTGTCATCCCAGAAAGCAATAGAAATTAACCTTTCCTTGGGAGAGGTGGGCCTACTAAGATTATTTTAGTTTTGTTTCGTTTAGGGGCCACACCCAACTGTGCTCAGGGGTTACTCCTGGCACTGCACTCAGAAATCATTGAACCGGGGTTGGCCATGTGCAAGAAACCAACCAAAAATAATAAATAAAAAATAATAATAATAAATAAGGAAAAAATACCTGGGTTTTTATCTCTGGCATCCCAGATCATCATCTGAGTCTGCCTGAATAATTCCTGAGTGCAAAGCCAGGAGTAACTCCTGAGTACCACCTGTTGTGGTCCAAAATCCAAAACCAACCCTCCCCCCAAAAAAAACCCAAAATACTTTTTGTCTTAAGTATGAAAAATATTTTCATATAGGTTGCAATCATGCCTACTTTCTAAATGTTTTCATAAAGAACAAAATTGAAGCTTTTTAATAAAGTAAACCAAACCAAGCTTTTCCACACATAATTTCATCTGGAAACCAAAGAGCAATAACACAGAGGGAAGGTGTTTACCTTGTGTGTGAGGTGGGGTGGGGTGGGGGTAGGGTGACGTGGAGTTGATCCTCCACATTCCATAGGGTCCCCTTTGCCCCCCTCCCCAAGGGTAATTTCTGTGTGCAGCATCAGAAGTAAGCCCTGAGCACTATCAGGTATGGCCCCAAAACAAAACCAAAAATTTGTACTGGGGCAAAGTCAAAGTGAGCACTTTCCCCTTGATGGGGCCACAGTCACTCTCACTTCCAAACTCTGTGAATCAGGGACAAAACTTGACAAGGGTGTTGTGTTCAGGTGACAGGAAGGTGAGACAGTTGAACTGTCACTCACTATGATCTCCTGGGGGGGGGGTTATTACAGAAACCACAAAGCAGAGTTTCCTGCAGGATGCTGGAAGAGTGAGCAGGAGAGAGGATAGGTCACAACCCATCTGGCTGTATTCCTCAGCTCTACAGGGTCCCTAAGAACTGCTGGGTACAGCTCTGATGTCCCAGGGAAGCCCCAGCATCATCACACATGGCCTGTGCAGAGGCGCCCTGGGGCCTTCATAGAGACAGATGGCCTGGCTAACCCCAGGAGTCACCCCAGACTCCCTGAATACCACTTGAGAACCACCTCCCAAAATAGAAAGATATTTATAAGGCACTGAAAAATTCTAGTCCCCACAGTCATTACACAACCCCATAAGACAGTGATATGTACTTTTGGGGAAGGGGGCACCCACGCTAGCAGCGCAGGGCACTCACAGCAGTGCTCAGGCCATCAGACCTGGAGCCTTGCACATGGGCTGCTGCATTTAGTCTGTCTCCCCAATATACTGAAACTGTGAGCTGTGATAGTTTGCAAGACTAGACCTGCGGCATCTCCTTTAGAGAAAATAAAGACAGAAGAAAGCAGCTCCCTCAGGACAAAAGACAGCATGGCTGGCAGGCAGCTCTGTCCTCAAGTGAGCAGATTCACCCTCAAGTGAAGGCTTGGACCTGACCCTGCCTGGCCTCAGCGGGTAGTGAGCCAGTACTAATAGCTCTTAATAGGCAAGAGAGAGGGGCCTAATGCATATCCAAGGGAACGCAAGAGAGAGGGGCCTAATGCATATCCAAGGGAACGGATGAAGGCGTGTGTGTGTGTGTGTGTGTGTGTGTGTGTGAGAGAGAGAGAGAGAGAGAGAGAGAGAGAGAGAGAGAGATAGAGAGAGGAGAGAGAGAGAGGAGGGGGAGAGAGAGAGAGGAGGGGGAGAGAGAGGAGGGGGAGAGAGAGAGAGAGAGAGAGAGAGAGAGAGAGAGAGAGAGAGAGAGAGAGAGAGAGAGAGAGAGAGAGAGAGAATGATAGTGCTGGTTCTCCCTACAGCTGCTTCCCTCTCAGAACAGCCAGGGAATCCAGGAAAAAAATCACACCTTCCCACCCATCAGTGTCCCCTCTGAATTCGGTCTTTATCTCTGACATCAGAGCTACAAAGCTGGCATGTGGCCAGATTCTGGCCTGGGATTGGCATGGGCATACATGGGGACCCTTTATTTTCCCTCATCTGTCCCACTCATCATCCCCACCCCACCCCCAACACACCTGCCTGTCTGAGTAGAATCTAAGAGAAATGAGGCAGCGGCTGAAGCCTTCAAATCCCCCTCAGATAAATAAAGCACTCAGGGTTGCACTGGAGGCCCATCTGGTTGTAGGCTCAGTGCTGATGTCAGGAGTTTTGGTTCGGTTCGAAGCCACGCGGCCTATTAGAGGGAGGATTCAAACCGCTGGAGACAAACAGGATGCAGGACAGGTTTTTTTGTGCTGAGCACCTCAATACTCAGAAAACCAAGGGACTTCCCCTCCCTTGCAGGGCCTTTAGCTCTGAAAGTAGCAAAAAATAAAAACCGAGGGGCACAGGGAGAAAGTGAGAGGGAAGAAGCCAGGAGGGGGACGCTGACACAGCTGAAGAGTGAGATCTAATCTCATACACCCCAGCACATGGCCCGTTTCCACAGCAGCGTACAGAATTAGCTTCAGAGATGGGCCGCTGGAAATTGGGGTAACCGCAAAATTCCTGCCCAGGAAAGCTACCTGTGGGTGCTGCTGGGCTGGGTGGTCAGTGGCTACACCCCCGCCCTTTCCCTTCCCTTCTGTCTGAGCCCCTGGGTATTGTGCACACAGGCCCCCTCTAAAGCAACAGCAGCAGCAGTTTGGTCCTGGCAAAGGGATTCTCTGCTAGTGAGAGTGGCCATCAGCAGAAATGAGCCCCTGAAAAGGGACTGCAGGGATAGGCTTCATGGGAGTCTGGGCAAGTTGAGAGCAGAGGACAGGTCAGAGAGAGGTTGGAGCTGAAGGAGAAGAAAGCAAGGTAAACAGTATAGCCCAGCTTCCAACTCCACTCCACCTTCTCCAACACCAGACACGCCAAGCAAATTGAACAACCCTTGGCAATCACTAGAGTTTATTTGCAATTCAAGAAATTCAGTCAGTAGTTCCTTAGAAGCGAAGAAAGGCTGCCTGGAGTATCTAGGTTTTTCCATAAAGTTTTCTTGTTGGAAGGGACCTACTGGAAGGAATCTGCATTGTAGCCCTTATGCAACTGTCTCTGAAGTCTGGTTCACAAAGCCTCTCCCCCTATTCAATACAGTGCACTAAGGGTCAAATCAGCAAAAGAGCCTGGCAGAGATGGGAGGCGGGTGGAGTTACAATTTGAGAAACAGGATTTTTTAAAAAAGTGTTTTAAAATTTATGTTGATTATATTGATGTATTGGTGCCAAGGAGTAGATCTAGGGACCCACTCCTACAAGTATTTGAATAGCATTTATATGGTTCTTTCTTTTTTCTTTCTGGAAGGCTCCAAAGATCATATACCCCACAAGTCAGTTACAAGCAAGACAAGTGCCCTACCTGCTGCATTATTCAATGTATTGTTCAATGTTTTTGTTGTTGGTGGTGGTTTTGGGCCACACCCATTGATTGGCACTCAGGGGTTACTCCTGGTTCTGTGCTCAGGAGACCATATGGGATGCTGGGGATCAAACCTAGGTCAGCCGTGTGCAAAGCATATGCCCTCCCACTATACTATCTCTCTGGGCCCCAGTCTTTAGTTCTTTTATTCAGTGGTTTTTTTTTGGGGGGGGGGGTCACACCCGGCAGTGCTCAGGGGTTACTCCTGGCTCCATGCTCAGAAATCACTCCTGGCAGGCTCGGGGGACCATATGGGATGCCGGATTTGAACCAGTGACCTTCTGCATGAAAGGCAAATGCCTTACCTCCATGCTATCTCTCCGGCATATTCAGTGTTTTGCTGTTTTGTTTTATTTTTGGTTCCACATCAAGTGGTGTTCAGGGCTAACTCTTGGCTCTTCAGGGATCACTCTTGGTGATGCTTGAAAAACCATATGGGCTGTTGGCTCAAACCGAGGTCAGCCCTGTGCAAGGCAAACACCCTACCCAGCAATTTCATTCAATGTTTTAAGTTGCAACTGAGAGAATAAATTTAAGATTGAAATTCTGGTTAACTTACATCTTGTTCATTTGTTTTTCTACTTTACATTGACAATAATAATGTTCATAGTTGAACATCAATTCTTTTTTTTTTTTTTTTTTTTTTGGTTTATGGGTCACACCCGACAGTGCTCAGGGTTTACTCCTGGCTCTACGCTCAGAAATGGCTCCTGGCAGGCTCGGGGAACCATATGGGATGCTAGGATTTGAACCTTGCGTGTGCAAGGCAAACGCACCACCTCCATGCTATCTATCCAACGCCTGAACATCAATTCTAAATCGCTTCATCACTGAACTGTGAGGAAAGGGCATACCTGATTAAATCACACAGTCTCGTGGCATGACAGCCTGTTTCTTTCTTGTTCATCATTGTTTCCTAACAATTGGGTAACACACTTTGTCAGTACCATGGTACTCAACCTCACATGCTGTCTTAGAACAAATAGGATGCCGGAGAAACAGTCCTTTATGTTTCAGCCTTATGGTGGGCAGAAACACACAATGGAGTACATACATATGAACAATGACTATGATTCATCTTTAAAGAGAAACTGACAGGGGCGGAGAGATAGCATGGAGATAGGGCATTTGCCTTGCATGCAGAGGGACAATGGTTCAAATCCCGGCATCCCATATGGTCCCCCGAGCCTGCCAGGAGCGATTTCTGAGCATGGAGTCAGGAGTAACCCCTGAGCATTGCCTGGTGTGACCCAAAAAACAAAAATAAAAAAGAGAGAGAGAGAGAGACTGATGGTGGGCCAAAACGATAGCACAGCGGTAGAGCATTTGCCTTGCATGTGGCCAACCCAGGATGGATCCAGGTTGGATCCCCAGCATCCATATGGTCCCTTGAGCCTGCCAGGAGTGATTTCTGAGTGCAGAGCCAAGAGTAACCCTTGAGCACCACTGGGTATGGCCCAAAAACCAAAGGAAAAAAAAAGAAAAAAGAGTCTGACGGACCAGAGTGATAGTACAGGGGATATTGCCTTGCACATAGTCAACCAACCAGGTTCAACCCAGCACCCCCGATAATCCTCCATGCCCCACCAGGAGTGATCCCTGAGTGCAGAGGCAGTCCTGAGTACTAATGGGTATCCCCCCCCCACAAAAAAACCCACAACCACAAACAAGCAAGCAAACAAACAAAAAAAGATGTTGTATCTTGCAAAAAAAACAACAACAAAAAAACCATCATTTCTGGCATCTTCCACTGTCAAGAGTTTTGTTGAGAATCATCTAGAAGAGATGCAGTGTTCACAAACACAGGGACCGATGGTCACAGGTCAGCGAGAAGACCTGTCAAAGGAGGGGCAGGTGAGCTCAGTGGTACGTCACGTGCCTGGCACATTTGAGGCCTGGGGTCAGCCCCCAGAACTGGACGGGAGAGAGGGGGAGAGGTCTTGAAACAGACTTCTTAAATATTTTAATTTAGACATTTAAATATTTAAATAAACGAATATTTAAATATTTTAAATCTGATATTCACATTTATTTATAAAATCAGAATAAATTGGGGCCAGAGACATGATTCAAAGGGCTGAAGCACATTATTTTCCCTGTGGAAACTTAGGGTTTGATTCCTGGTACCACATTGTCCCCCAGTGCCATGCTTTAGCTAACCACATGGAGCACACACTCTTTTTTTCCCCCTAAACAGAGCATGCACCCTGCTTTCCCATAAACACACGAACTCACACCCTCCGGACTTGAAATATATATATCCCACTCCCACCAAAATTAAGACTGCTATTTCTCCCACCCAAGGTGGATGCTTTTGAATCTATAAGCGCTCTATTCACCCGAAATTCGACCTTACCAGCAACATTTACACCACGTCATGCCAGAACTTCTGGCTCCAAAAAGAACCAGCACAATTTTATTATAAATTTAGTGGACTTCAATTTTCATTTGATTTTTTGTATTAATACATTCTATAATAAGACAAAATAAAATAGCTTCAAAACCGCCAAAGCCACCAGTGAGAATGGGCTCACTTGTTTAAGTCTGTTTTCTCCTTCGAACACATACTTCTCTTTCTCCTGTCACATCTTTCTAAAAAAGATTTCAATAAAAATTATCCTGCTTCAGGGTCAGAAAGATAGCACAGTGTAAGGCGTTTGCCTTGCATGCAGCCGACCCAGGACTGACAGTGGTTTGAATCCCGGCATCCCATATGTTCCCCCGAACCTGCCAGGAGCAATTTCTGAGCCCAAAGCCAGGAGTAACCCCTGAGTGTCACTAGGTGTGGCCCAAAAATCAAAAAACAAGCAAACAAACAAAATTATCCTACTTCACACATACATACTCAAACACACATACATACACATCAATGAATATGTTTCAAATTAACAAAAAGCATACCTCAAAGCACAGAATTCATCTTGGATATTTTTAAATAAAAAGAAGTTAAGTACATTTAAGCTTATCATTATCCATATCAGCTACATACTGCTGCATAGAGTCATAAAGTG
Source organism: Suncus etruscus (assembly GCF_024139225.1). Classification (NCBI taxonomy): domain Eukaryota; kingdom Metazoa; phylum Chordata; class Mammalia; order Eulipotyphla; family Soricidae; genus Suncus; species Suncus etruscus. The sequence goes on along the minus strand of NC_064862.1, from coordinate 52,639,054 downwards.
GCAACCCAACTTAATTCAAAATAAACTTGATTAATAAGGGGCCAGAGAGTAATCTACTCCTGTGTGAGGCAGTGCTTATCTGGCTACCGGGTAGCCTACATGGATCCAAATCTCTGGCACCACATTTGATCCCTGAGCAGAGTCAGAAACAGCCCTTAGCACTGCCAGATATGGCCCAAACCACCCTCACATCAGGGGCTGAAGTGATAGCACAGTGGAGATGGCATTTGTCTCAGAGGCAGCCAACCCAGGTTCAATCCCTGGCATCCCATAATGTCCCCTGAGGCTACCAGCAGTGATTTCTGAGTGCAGAGCTCAGAAACCTCTGAGCACTGCTGGATAGTCTCCCCATAAAAAAAAAAAACAAAACAAAACTCACACCCCCAAACCAGAAAACTGAATTTTAATTATTAATATAAAAAATAATAAGACCTACAGGTGCTTTGGGATCAAGATGTTCTTTTTGTTTTTGTTTTTGTTTCTGTTTGGGTCACACCCGGTAGCACTCATGAGTTCCTCCTGGCTCTATGCTCAGAAATCGCTCCTGGCAGGCTCAGGGGACCATATGGGATATCGGGATTCGAGCTACTGTCCTTCTGCATGCAAGTCAAATGCCTTACATCCATGCTATCTCTCTGGTCCTTCAAGATGTTCTTATTTATGCAGAGCCAACGACTGGATCCAGGTATCAAATGTGTGAGGCATGTGTTTTGCCACTGAGTCACATCTCTGGCCTTGGATAAGTCAACTTTTTTTGGGGGGGTCACCTCTGGTGATGCTCAGGGGTTACAACTGGCCCTACACTCAGGAATCACTCGGTGGTGGGCTCAGGGGATCCTATGGGATGCTGGGGATCAAATCCAGACCATGCAAGGCAAGTATCCTCCCCACTCTCTGGTATCTCTCTGGCATGTAAACTGATTTGAAAAATGAAATAGAAATAGACATTCACTGCCTGTCTCGAATACAAGCAGGGGATGGGAAGAGGGAGGGGTTAATGTTACACTGGTGAAGGGGGGTGTTTTGGTTATGACTGTAACCCAAATATGATGTTACTTAAATAAAAATATATTAAAAAATTAAAAAATAAAAAAAGGAAAAAAAAGAAATAGATATTCACTAGATAAGACTTAGAAAAAAATAACTTTACTAGAAATGAGAGCTGTTTTACCTAGATACTTTCAATTGAGAGCTGTTTTACTTACTTTTAATTGGTGCATCTTGAGGGTCAGCATTATATATTAAATAAGCTTAAATACAATGGTCAGTGAATTTTTTCTAGAAAGGGCCAAGTGAGCCATACTCAGTCAAGATAGCATACAAGCAATCATGTGATGATCATGGTGGCCCAATTGAATTTTCTTTGTGGAGTTAGTACAGGGGTTCAGCACTCACCTAGCACATGGCCAAACCCAGCTGGATTCCTGGACCCACAATGGTCCCCTGAGCTTGCCTGGGTCCAGTTCTATAGACCAGTTTCACACAAGTCAGACTGGCTGATGAAAATATGAGCCTCCCCTAAGCACTACTTGGGAGACCCCCACTTCCCAGAACTTTGGTGTTGGTACAGAAATTTAAATCTAAAATCACACACAGTTCATTCTTTTTTTTTTTTTTGGGGGGGGGGGTTGGGCCACATCCATTTGATGCTCAGGGGTTACTCCTGGCTAAGCGCTCAGAAATCACCCCTGGCTTGGGGGAACCATATGGGACGCCGGGGGATCGAACCTCGGTCCTTCCTTGGCTAGCGCTTGCAAGGCAGACACCTTACCTCTAGCACCACCTCACCGGCCCCATCATTCTTGATATTAAATGTAACCCTTTGTAGTTTACAACACAAAAAATAAGGTGGTAGCAGTCCAAAGAGATAGCACAGAAGTGAGGACACTGGCTTTGCACGCAGCCAATAGGGGTTTGAACTCTGGCACCCCATGTGGTTCCCTTGAGTCCAGTCAGGAGTAATTTCCTAAGCACAGAGCCAGGAGTAACCCCTGAACATTGCTGACTCTGGCCCTAAAGAAAAAACAAAACAAAAGGCAGGATTTGGGGACCAGAGTGATAGCACAGCAGGGAGGACATTTGCCTTGCACATGGCTGAAGCAGGTTCAATTCCATATAGTCCCAAGCCCATCAAAAGTCCCACTCGTCAGGAGTGTTTCCTGAGAGCAGACAGGACTAACCCCTGAACACTGCCAAATGTGACCCAAAAACAAGTACAATAAAATAAAATAAGGGGCTGGAGCAATAGCACAGTGGTAGGGCATTTGCCTTGCACACAACTGACCCTGGACCAACCCAGTTCGACCTGGTATGACCACCTGAGTTACCAGGAGCAATTTCTGAGCACAGATTCAGGAGTAACCCCTGAGTGCTGCCGATGTGGCCCCCATAACAACCCCAAAACTAAACTAAACTAAAAATAAAGACAGGATTTGGCATCCAGTCACTAATTCATCAAACTCTGCTCTAAGAATTGACAATCTCATGGACTAGATACAAAAAATAAACAAATGACACCTCTGCAAAGAGGAAAACCTTTTCTTTCTTCTCTTCCCAAATTTGACTCCTATAGAAAACCATTTCAGTTGATTGATCCAGAACAGCTTCCTGTTTGCCAAGCACAAGACCCTTGGAGCTGGGGCCCGGAGAGATAGCACAGTGGCGTTTGCCTTGCAAGCAGCCGATCCAGGACCAAAGGTGGTTGGTTCGAATCCCGGTGTCCCATATGGTCCCCCGTGCCTGCCAGGAGCTATTTCTGAGCAGACAGCCAGGAGTAACCCCTGAGCACTGCCGGGTATGGCCAAAAACCAAAAAAAAAAAAAAAAAAAAAAAAGGGGGGCCGGAGAGATAGCATGGAGGTAAGGCATTTGCCTTTCATGCAGAAGGTCATCGGTTCGAATCCCGGCGTCCCATATGGTCCCCATGCCTGCCAGGAGCAATTTCTGAGCATGGAGCCAGGAGTAACCCCTGAGCACTGCTGGGTGTGACCCAAAAACCACAAAAAGGGCCCGGAGAGATAGCACAGCGGCATTTGCCTTGCAAGCAGCTGATCCAGGACCAAAGGTGGTTGGTTCGAATCCTGGTGTCCCATATGGTCCCCCGTGCTTGCCAGGAGCTATTTCTGAGCAGACAGCCAGGAGTAACCCCTGAGCACTGCCGGGTGTGACCCAAAAACAAAACAAAAAAAAAAACAAAAAACAAAAACCACAAAAACCACAAAAAAAAAAAAAGACCCTTGGAGCTGAGCCCTGTGAGGGGCTTGGCCTGTGTGCATTACTAAGGTGGGCAAGAAGGCACCAAGGGAGTAGAGGCTCCATCACTGGGCATGGGCCACACTATTCGAGAGAAAAGAGGAACAATGGCAAGGAGCAATTGTGAAGACGAAATGCTGTTTAAAAAGCAGAAGAGTATAGGAAAAAAGAATAAAGGGCTGGAGAGATAGCACAGTGGTAGGGCATTTGCCTTGCAAGCGGCCAACCCAGGACCAATGATGATTCAAATCCTGGCATCTCATATGGTCCCCTGTGCCTGCCAGGAACAATTTCTGAGCACAGAGCCAGGAGTAACCCCTGAGCACTGCTGGGTATGACCCAAAAACCAAAAAAAAAAAAAAAAAAAAAAAGGAATGAAAAGAATCAAACCTTAGGGAGTATAGGCATATAGGGCAGTGAATTATAAAAACAAAGAAAAAAGTAGAGCAAAGACAGAAAAAATAAAGGGAAAGCCAATGATACTGAAGCCAAGAGAGAACATTTGAAGGAGAAAAACGAGCTTTGTGAGTTTACCAGGAAAAAGGGCAAGTGGGTCAAGGTACTGAATAGAGGCTCTGGGGAATTTGGGACAGTGACGTTTCAGTACAACAATCAAGGTGAGACACAGGTTTCAGGGAAATCAATGCAGAATCATTGGCTAATTCTAGTCTATCCTGTCTTTATAAACTCTGTCTACTTGCTTGCCTTTGATAGGTTTCTACATATGCCTATTTGTCTTTGCTTATGTACTAACTACATTTTTTTTTTTTTTTGCTTTGTGTTTTTGTTTTTCAGGGCAACACCCAGCAGTCCTCAGGAGTTACTCTTGGCTTTTGCTCAGAAATCGCCGCTGGTAGGGTTGGGGGACCATATGGGATGCCAGGGATTGAACTCTGGCCGGCTGTGTACAAGGCAAATGCTCTGCCCACTGTGCATCACCTGGGGCCCTGTACTGATTGATCACTTGGGAGGGAATGGTTCCCACCTGAGATGGGAGTGAGATGGGGCCAGATCTGCATCGAGAATTTTCTCCATCACTGAGAAAATTGAAGAAAATCAATCCTTTATCCTGACTCCATCCTAGTTCAAAACCTCAGGGCCTATCTATCTTCTGCTTTTAGAACCCTAAAAAAGGACATGTTTGCACCACCTGAAGATTATTTCCTGCTATATTTTCTCCTCCTATTTTCTGTCAGAAATTTTCTTGACTTTATCTTTTAATCCCTAATTGAATATGTATGCCCATGTAATTTTCATGGAATTTTTTCTCTGGCTGATCTTTCTCATAATACATTCATTTCCTTCTTCAGAAAGAAGAAAGAGGCTGGCCTTCTTTGCATGATTCCTGAGAATAATGTGGCTTCCTCTGATATTAAAAATAAAAGCTATTACAAAATATTAATATATCCAAGCAAAGTAGTTTTAATAAAGGTCAAGAAGAGTGTAAGTAAAATAAATAGCTTAGGGAAGAAGGGACATTTGCCTAGTGATTTTACTTAAACAAGATTAAGCCTTCTAGCCACAGGACTATCAGGTAGTAAAAATGACACCATAACTCCAGTGGAACTGAGATAACAACCTTATTGTATATTCAGCCATTGTTATTTATCCTAGTATAATAGTGTGAGGAAATATTTAATGATAAACTTTCAAAGCAAGGTTTTCTGAAAAAGTCATCTTTGGGGGGAATTCTAAATAAGAGTTATCTAAGAAATAATTTCAAGAATAATACATAATGTAGCTGGGCATTAAGTTAGATAGTAAAAAAAAACACACACACAAACCTATTCTTTCCTTTCCGTTTCTTTATTGCAGGACAGAGATCAAACACAGACCCTTGCAGAGGCAAAGTTATGACGCTGTATGCCTGAATCCACAATTTTCCTAGCTTAGAAATGATTCTTTCTAAATACCCATCTTCTTGGGACCAGAAAGATAATTATTTACAGTGGGCAGGGAGCTTGCCTTGCACACAGTCAAGCAGCAGGGCTCAATAACTGGCAACCAATATGGTGCCTTGAGGCTGCCAGGAGTGATCCCTGAGTGCAGAGCAGGAATTATGATTCCTGAGCAATGTCTGGCGTGACCACCAAACAAAATTAACAGATACTGATCTTCTCTAGTCGAGGGTTCTAAGAGATACCAGGCATCTCTTTAAACATTTATTCCTCTTCCTTCCCTCCCTACTACAGTAGGCAACAGATCACAGGCACTTTGCTAGGCCCAGAGTGTCTCTCTCTCTCTCCTCTTTCTTCTCTCTCTCTCCTCTCTCTCTCTCCTCTCTCTCCTCTCTCTCTCCTCTCTCTCTCCTCTCTCTCTCTCCTCTCTCCTCTTCTCTTCTCTTCTCTTCTCTTCTCTCTCTCTCTCCTCTCTCTCTCTCTCCTCTCTCTCTCTCTCCTCTCTCTCTCTCTCTCTCTCTCCTCTCTCTTTCTCTCTCTCTCTCTCTCTCTCTCTCTCTCTCTCTCTCTCTCTCTCTCTCTCTCTCTCTCTCTCTCTCTCTCTCTCTCTCTCTCCTCTCTCTCTCTCTCTCTCTCTCTCTCTCTCTCTCTCTCTCTCTCTCTCTCTCTCTCTCTCTCTCTCTCTCTCTCTCTCTCTCTCTCTCTCTCTCTCTCTCCACTAAGCTAACCACCCCCACTCCCACCTCTCCACCTGCCTTCTTTAACAAGGTACTTGAGACTCCACTTTCCTAGAAAGAATGACAATAAAGTCATCTCTTCAAAGTACTAAACCCTCAAAACCAGGTCCTTCACTAACATTATCTAAAGAGAACTGAGGAGCCAGAGCACAGCAAGTAGGGCATTTGCCTAGAAGATAATGCACATTCCAAATGCCTCGTCATCCCTTCTTCTCCACCCCAATCCTGGCAGAATCAATTTCTGAGAGCAGAGCCAGGAGTAAACTCTGAGTGCCACTGGGTGTGGCCCCAAAACTTAAAACAAATTGGCTAATTAATTAATTAATTAAGAGAACTTAATTGTGCCTTTGTTACCTTAAGACAAATAAAAACTGGCCAGGGAAAGTCCTGGGAGCCAGGCTTGACTTTTTGTTTTTGCTTTTATTTATTTATTTATTTATTTATTTATTTATTTATTTATTTATTGTTTTTTGGGCCACACCCGTTTGACGTTCAGAAATTGCCCCTGGCTTGGGGGGACCATATGGGACGCCGGGGGATCGAACCTCGGTCCGTCCTACGCTAGCACTTGCAAGGCAGACACCTTACCTCTAGCGCCACCTTCCCGGCCCCGGCTTTTATTTTTGTTTTGCGGCCACACCTGGCAGTACTCTTGGGAGTTAGTCCTGGCTCTGTGCTCAGAAATCACTCTTGGTAGGCTCAGGGGACCATATGAGATGCCGGGAATTGAACTGAGGTCTGTCCTGGGTCGTCTGCATGCAAGGCAAACACCCTACTGTGCTATCGCTTCAGTCCCCAGGCTTGACTTTTTTTTTTTTTTTTTTTTTGGTTTTTGGGCCACACCCGGTAACGCTCAGGGGTTACTCCTGGCTATGTGCTCAGAAGTTGCTCCTGGCTTGGGGGACCATATGGGACACCGGGGGATCGAACCGCGGTCCGTCCAAGGCTAGCGCAGGCAAGGCAGGCACCTTACCTCCAGCGCCACCGCCCGGCCCCCCAGGCTTGACTTTATGGCCATTAATAGCTACTATGTTCAATGTTTTGTTTGTTTGTTTGTGTTTGGGCCACAACTGGCTGCACTCAAAAATTACTCCTGGCGGCCTCAGGGAACCGTGGTCTGGGGATCAACATGGGTTAGCTATGTACAAGGCAAAATGTCCTCCCCACAGTGCTATTGCTCTGGTCCCTACGCTGTCCAGTTTAGGTGATTATTTGATAAACAAGTACAAATACATTTGTGCACTTTTTAATGTGCAAATAAGTATGAGTCTTGTTTTATTTTTTGTTTGTTTGTTTGTTTTGGATCACACCTAGTGATGTTCAGGACTTACTCCTGACTCTGCACTCAGGGATTACTTCTGGCAGAGCTCATGACCATATGGGATGCCAGGCAAGTACTCCACTTGAGCCCCAAAATAATGTATTTTAAAAGTTTTCTTTAGGGGCCAGAGAGATAGCATGGAAGTAAGGCATTTGCCTTGCACGCAAAAGGTCGGTGGTTTGAATCCCAGCATCCCATATGGTCTCCTGAGCCTGCCAGGAGCGATTTCTGGGCATAGAACCAGGAGTAACCCCTGAGTGCTGCTGGTGTGACCAAAAAAAAAAAAAAAGTTTTCTTTATAGATACTTGTCTAAGTAAAGTGAATTATTTAAGATCTACTTAAGTTTATTTATTCTGGGGCTGGAGCGTGGCTCAAGTGTTAGGGTATTTGCCTTGCATGTGATCCCCTGGTGTCCCATATGGTCCCCCAAGCTAGGAGCGATTTCTGAGTGCATAGTCAGGAGTAACCCCTGAGCATCACCAGGTGTGGCCCCAAAACAAAGCAAAAAATAAATTTATTCTAATTGTCTTTTTTAAAGACTTTAAGGGAAATAGATGGAATAAAAGTAAAAATTAAAAAGAATAATAAAAATAAAAATAGTGCCGGAAAGATAGCACAGTGGTAGGACATTTGCCTTGTATGCAGCCGACCCTGGATGGACCTGGGTTTGATCCCTTGCTAGCGATTTCTGAGTGCAGAGCCAGGTATAAACCCTGAGTGCCACTGGGTGTGACCCCAAAATAAACAAACAAACAAACAAACAAAAGAATCACATTTAATCACTTAGGAGATAGTTCCCAAGCAAGGGACTTACTTGCCTTGCATATGATGATCCCACTGATCCCAGGCACCACATATGATTTCCAAGAAATGCCAGGAGTGACCCCTGAGCAGAGTGAAAAGTGAGCCCATCCAACATCCCAGTGTGGCCTATACGCCCCTCCTAAAAATAACTGAACATAATACCACCAGTTCCCACTTTCCCTAGTAAAGGTCCATTTCCCTAGTAAAGTCTTCCACATGCTGTGATCCCACCTGGGGAAAGCAGGCCTGCAGCTGAGGTTGCCTCAAGAAATAATCCAGGGCCCGGAGAGATAGCATAGCGGCGTTTGCCTTGCAAGCAGCCAATCCAGGACCAAAGGTGGTTGGTTCGAATCCCAGTGTCCCATATGGTCCCCCGTGCCTACCAGGAGCTATTTCTGAGCAGACAGCCAGGAGTAACCCCTGAGCATCGCCAGGTGTGGCCCGAAAACAAAAAAAAAGAAAGAAAGAAAGAATCCAGGCCGGAGAGATAGCATGGAGGTAAGGCATTTGCCTTGCATGCAGAAGGTCAGTGGTTCGAATCCCGGCATCCCATATGGTCCCTTGAGCCTGCCAGGAGCGAATTCTGAGCCAGGAGTAATCCCTGAGCACTGCCAGGTGTGACCCAAAAACAAAAACAAAAAAAAAAAAAAAAGAGAGAGAGAAAGAATCCCAACCAGGCTAAGAGGGTAAATCATGTATGGTCAGGTAGCTTTCTGTCTCGTGGAGCCAGAGAGAGAGCTGCCAGCCAGAACTGTTTATTTTATTGAGTACAGAGACCACCACCTCCTTCTGTCCTTACTCCCAGGTAGGGAAGTAAGGAAAAAAGGCCTATCCTGAGCCAATCCTGCCCAGGTATGCTTGAGACATGTAAAACAAGATGATAAATAGAAAAAAAAAAAATCTCTGTTTTGGGTGAAATCAAGTTGTAAACAAACAGATACAAAGAAACCAGGGCTGATCTTTGTTTTGAGTGAAACCAAGTTATAAATTGTGAACCAACAATCCATGCCTATAAAATGGAAAATACACAAACGCTTCTCTTTATTTCACTTATATTGGGGAGGAATCTTTGAAATGTTTATCACCCCTTTTCAGAAAAAAAAATCACTCCGAGCTCCCCTGACAATCTCCCTTTAAACAAACCTTTAAACAATCAAGTAGAGCATGCCCAATTGCACCAAGACCACTACTAGCCCTGGTATCATTCCAGTGGCCCCAACAGGTGGCACTGTCCAATCTGGAAAACACTGGCTCAAGAAATGACCTAAAGGGGGCTGGACAATTGGGGAGGGAACATTGGCCTTGCACATGGCCAACCCAGGTTCTGAGTGAAGCCAGGAGTTAAATTCTGAGCCTCACAGGTTGTGACCCCAACAAAAGAAACCAAAGAAATGGAGTCTGGTAGAACAGTGTCAACGGCACCAGCCAACAGCCACGTGTTCCAATTCCAGTGTCTGCCCTGCAATGTGCAGACTGCTGTCTGGATCCCTGGCACTGGGCAATTTTGGTACCACAAAAGGGTGTGTGATCCCTTAGTGAGCCCTGCAGCAGTCCCTAGTGAGCCCCACAATCCTAACTTGTGAGACTCAACTAAGTGTGAGGCCAGAAAGCGCAGCTAAAGATGTACAAGATCGAACAGGCACAAGTGAGACTCCAGATGTACAGATACTGAAGGGAGCACAGTTCCATGCAGGAATCCGTGCTGGCCCCGGCAGGATGAGATCCTCAGAAAAGGCTAGGAAGAGCCCCCAAGTGCAATGTATGAGTCCTCTTCCACACTCCTTGCCTGGCATGGCCTAAAAACCAACCCCAATCCCCCCAAATAGAAACTCTGTTCTGGATAAGTTACAGCATGCTATACCTCTGCTTAATCTGCTGAGAACCATATCTGGGAATATTTAATATTTAATACTGATTCAGTTGCTGAAAGCCATTTCCTAAGGCCCTCCAACCAGGCTGCCCTCAAGACACTTCTCTCTTTCCAGGGCCGGCGGGCAAGGAAATGGCCGTTCCCTCACTGCTGGCCTTTACTCTGATACCAGTTCTCTGATGGCAAGTTGGCCATTGCCTCGTAGAGGAACAAACAACTCAGTTTCTATCATTGCAATCAGAGGTGCAAAGTCTCTGAACCCCACAAACTCAGCCCAAGCTTGCTTCATGCATTCAGATGCTTATCAGAGCTGCCAATTCTCTAGAAAACAGCATCGATGCTCTATGGGGGGCTGGAGATGCTCAGAGCACCTGAGCACAGGCGCTATATGGGGAGCGGGGTGTCTATGCTCCCAGCACCCTCCCATTCCCCTTTCCTGACCCCTCTCCTCAGCATTGTCCAAAAACAAGAACAAAGTCTCCCTTCCCCCCCCCCAAAAAAAAAACAATGCAGCAGTGTAACTAACTCTGCCTAGTCCTTTCAGAATTGAGAAATACAGGTTGATTCTTTAGTTGTCTGCTCCTTTGTCAGTGTCCTTCTAAGGATAATAGAGAATACAATCACTTTAGCTAGGAATAGCCAGATATTAGTCTTTATAACTCTCAAAAGAACCATATGAAAAAAAAATGTGGTTTTCACTTCCAAAAGTCATTAGAGAATTTTTCCCCCCTCTTCTTATTAAGGAGCTCAGAACACATAATATTATACTGAGCCAAAAGGAGCAATTCTCTTCATGGAGCAGAATAGCAATTGGTTGTTACTCATTAAATTCTTTTTTTTTGGGGGGGGGGGGCGGCAAGGTGGTGCTAGAGGTAAGGAAGGGTGTGATCCGAAAAAAATTATTTTTTTTTCCTGGATTTTTCCCCCCAGCCGCCCCCCCCTTTTTTTTCTGGATCAAAAAAAAATTTTTTTTTATTTTGTTTTTTTGGGGCCACAGCCAGTGACGCTCAGGGGTTACTCCTGGCTATGTGCTCAAAAATTGCTCCTGGCTTGGGGGACCATATGGGACGCCGAGGAATAGAACCGCAATCTCTCCTAGGCTAGCGCCTTACTACTCTGCGCCACCATGCCGGCCCCTATTTATTTATTGACTAATTGATTGGTTGGTTGTTGGATCACACTCAGCGGTGCTCAGGAGTTACTCCTGGCTCTACACTTTGAAATCGCTCTTGGCAGGCTCCAGGGACCATATGGGATGCTGGGATTCGAACCACTGTCCTTTTGCATGCAAGGCAAACACCTTGCCTCCGTGCTATCTCTCCAGCCCCAGTTCTTTAAATTCTTTTTTTGTTTGTTTGTTTTTGTTTTTTTTGTTTTGTCTTGTTTTGGGGCCACACCCAACGATGCTCAGGGGTGACTCCTGGCTGTCTGCTCAGAAATAGCTCCTGGCAGGCACGGGGGACCATATGGGACACCGGGATTCGAACCAACCACCTTTGGTCCTGGATCGGCTGCTTGCAAGGCAAACACCGCTGTGCTATCTCTCCGGGCCCAGCTCTTTAAATTCTTACAGCAGTGAGCAATGACTTGCTTTTTCATTTGATTTCCCTCTGAAGAGTAGATGAAGCTGATTCCCCCCCCCCCCCATACCAGTATTCCTAACTTCTGACCTGCAGAGCTGTTAATATGCTGAATGCATATGATAGGCTCCTAACCAGCCAATGCAGCTGACCTTTCTGTGTATCTAAGTCGATTTCTATCTTATTAGGGAGATGGATTTCCACCTCCCACAAAACATTATTTTATCTGGTTTAAAAAAAAAAAAGGGCTCTCCTTCCTGGGAGCCGGGAGTCAGGCAGGAGGAGGTTTGGCAGGCCCACGCCATGCCGGAGGCCTGCTTGGCCAGGCCTAGGGGGGGTGCGGGATTTGGGTAACCCCAGCACCCCTCTGCCACCTTGCTCCAGATCTCCAGGGCTTCCCCGGGCCACACCCCTGGGCAAGCCGGTGAGTTGGGTCCCTTGGTGGAGCTTGAAGGACCCTAGGCCTTCCCCCACTATCCATGCGGCTCCTTAGGGAGGGTCTGGGTGGGGCTCTGAACTTCTGTTCTCCCAGCTTCTTGAAGGATCTCTCCTTCCTGGGAGCCGGGAGTCTAGCAGGAGGAGGTTTGGCTGGCACTGGTAATCTCTGTCCAGTCTACATTTTCAAAATCGCGCGGGGGCTATTGCCCCCGCGCGCACAAGAAACATTAATAGTACTCTCACAAGAAACATTAATAGTACTCACTATCATTGAATTATGTTTTTATGTATGCAGAATGTCCATTTTGTACTCTGCCCTTTTGCATACCCCTTCATAAGTTCATATTTCTCTTTAACTTCTTTAACTCCTATCATCATTACTCCTTTTTTACCCTTTCTAACTTAAGTACTCTTGAGTCCTAATTCACAGACCAAAGTGGTGCCCTAGAGTTAACACCCACACAACTATTTTAAAAGGCATAAAAAGGACACATATCTTTTCAACATTTTATGGGTGTTTTCTTTGACGGCTATAACTTTTGCTAAATACTTTCTTATACAGTGATGATCCCCCCCCATTTTTTTTTTTATCTTCTCTTTGTGAACTGCTCAATATGGAATTTGGTGTGAAAGAATCCCTCAGTTTAATACTTATGTTTGAACCAAGTCATGGGTCTTGTTGGAAATGTTCTTATGCCCCCATATATCTGATAGCACCACGTGGCTTTATATCTTGTTTGCGTAGGCACACTGACATGGGAAAATACTATACATACCAATAAGTTCTTATCTAATAGAAATGGGAACACACAAATCTTGTAGTACAATGAGACCTTACACCCTGAACATTGACATAAAGACCTGGCACAGGCCTCAGAAGAATGGGCATTCTCCATTTACCCCTTGATCTACAGAAGACATTTACAAAACATCCAAGGTTGTATATAACATCACCCGGAGGCATTCCTGTACCAGGGACGACCCTACAGCTGCTCTGACATCGATCTACTCAAAAGAGACATCCCTTAACACTGAGAAGACAACAAGAACAATGATCTGTTTACTGGACAGGGCTTGCTGTATTGCCCCTTTATGGTGAGGTTTGTCTATAACATCACCTGGAAGCAATCCTCTACCACGGAAGACCCTACCACTGCTCAGACATCGTCCTGCTCAAAAGAGACTTCCTTTAACACTGAGAAGACTTAACAACAACAACAACCTGCTTATAGGACAGGGCTTCCTGCATTCCCCTTTCATGGTGAGGTGAAACGAGAAGGCACTCCTCATCATGACTTCAATGTAGGACATGCAGATTCCAGAATCTTTAATACAGAAACATGAGACCAACAACAGAGACTGTGTGATAAGTGTGTTGGCGCTACGGACAATGTCTTGGAGCGAACGATAACTTTCCTGAGGCCTAGAGCTGGTCTTATGCCAGGAAACTTCAGGGGTAGGATCTCTTTGTATTTAGGCCAAGGCTATTCCTTTCCATGCCTCTCATATTTTGGTGGGCCTATGCAAACAACAATTGCCACTCTAACACCGTTTTTACTGTGCTCCTTTGACTCTAATCCTTAAAACACACCCACTTAAAATTTGAGGTTAACTTAAGCTAATATGCATGTACATGGAAATGTAAAAAACACTATGCCTCTAATGTTTAAGGAGTTACGTAAGTTTGATGGCTTTAGATTGCCTTGTGTGCTGTTAAGAAATATTATAATGTGCTACAATCTGGGGACTTGAGGGAAAAAGTAATTGCACATGGATTCTGTTTTATTTATCTTAACTTTCTTTGGTGAAAATTCAAAGTTAAGATATCAGCAAGGGGACTTCTTCTGATAATTATGTTATGGGTGATTGTCCTTCCACTGTAACTTTACCTTATCCTCTTTCTTTGCATCTTTTGTTCTCATAATTCATAATAAAAAATTATAAAAAAAAAAAAAAAAAAAAGGAGGGGCCAGAGCAGTGGCTCGAGCGATAAAACGTCTGCCTTGCTCACGCTAGCCTAGGATGAACTGGACCACAGTTCGATCCCCTGGCATCCCATATGGATCTGTCCCCCAAGTCAGGAGACAGTGTCCACCAGGTGTGACCCAAAATCCAAAAAAAAAAAAAAAAAAAAAAAGTAAAGACAGCTATGTAATATAATGGCTTTCTTATTTTTTATTTATTTCTTTCCAAAGGGTTTTGGAGCCTTGGGGCTTTTAGGTAATTAAGAAATATGTTCATTCACGGTGTTTCCAAAAAGAAGCCACTTCAGAAATATAGTTCTTACCTCTCTTGTGTTGGGAAGCCCTCATTGGATGCTGTATATAACCTTGACTCTCAAACAGGGGTGAAAGAGTGGCCTTTCTGGGATTAATGACTAGGGAGTGAAACACTGGAAATGATGCTGACAGACACTTTCTTAATAACTATCTATGTTCAAAGACTCTTGACTCATGCAGTCAGAACTTAACCCTTCCTTCTGTATTACAGAACCTGTCTTCTCAGAGACAGGAAATTAATGATGGTTTTCAGAGCTCATGGTCTGACAAATATGAGGATTTCTGTTGGTATCAGTATTATATAACACACAAAAGTCTAATTTTATTTTTCCCCCTTTTTTGGGGGCCACATCCTGAGTAAGCTCAGGGCTTACTCCTGGCTCTGCACTCAGGGATCACTTTCTGTGGGGATGTATGGGATGCCAGAGACTGAACTGAGGCTGGCCCCATGCAAGGAAAATAAATGCCTTATTCACTGTACTATATCACTTGGGCCCCAAAAGTTGAATTCTTTTTTATTTTATTTTTATTTTTAGCTATGCCTGGCAGTACGCAAGAATTACTCCTGGCTCTGAGCTCAGGAATCATTCCTGAAGCGCCCCCATATTGTGGGACGATATGGGATGCCGAGGAGCAAGCCCAAGTCAACTGCATCAAGGCAAATGCCCTATCCACTGTACTATCTCTCAGGCTCAAAAGTTAGATTTTTTTTTTCCAGTTTTGAGTCCCCCAGGTCCCCCAAAATTATTTGGTTTTTAAGCCACACCCGGCAGCACCCAGGGTGCTGGCTGCACTCAGATATAATTTCGCAGGCTGCAGGGATGATATGGGAAGCAAGGGATTAAACCAGTTCAAGGTAAACACCTAACCATTGTGCTATCTCTCCAGCACCCCATAAGTCAAATTCTTAATTATCTACCATGTGAGACTAACTGGCCCACCTCCTGTCCCATCATTTAATCTGACATGATCATACTTCCAATAGGTAAGTCCAATTTCATGATTTCTTCCTAAACACTGAATCTCTCCAAGGGATATAGCAGAAAGAATTTGTGAAATATGAATCTTTTTTTTCTGATTCATACAAACCACAATGGGTCCTGAGCTGCTGAATCGTGCGGAGACCTGGGTTCAAATCACAGTCACCAAGTTCCTAGCTAGGTGTGGTTCCAAACTGTTCAGGCACAAATCAGTAAGGGAGGTACAGCTGTAGATGCCTTTGTCAACACTAGGGGGAGCTACAACCATGTCAACACTGGGATGATTGGGCTGATTTCAAGGGCAAAACATCTTTATTTTATTTTTGTTTTGGGGCCACACCCAGTGATGCTCAGTAATCATTCCTTGTGGTGCTCCAGGGACTATATGATATGCCAGAAATCAAACCTGGTTGGCTGTGTGCAAGGCAAGCGTCCTCTCCACTATACTATCACCGTGGCCTGGAGCCAAAGCATCTTGCCATGGAAAAGTCGATTCCCCAGAGAGAAATGAAAGATTGTTTATACAGCCAGCCCACAGGCTCTCTGCCATGATACCTTCCTGCAAGAACAATTCACATATGACTTGCTTATATATACCTTTTCGATCTGAATCCAAAAAGAACCTTCAAACTGGGGGCAAGAGTGATAGTACATTGGGGCTGGGCGGTGGCGCTAAAGGTAAGGTGCCTGCCTTGCCTGCGCTAGCCTTGGACGGACCACGGTTCGATCCCCCGGTGTCCCATATGGTCCCCCAAGCCAGGAGCAACATCTGAGCGCATAGCCAGGAGTAACTCCTGAGCGTTACTGGGTGTGGCCCAAAAACCAAAAAAAAAAAAAAAAGAGTGAGAGTACAGGGGCCGGGAAGGTGGCACTAGAGGTAAGGTGTCTGCCTTGCAAGTGCTAGCATAGGATGGACAGTGGTTCGATCCCCCGGCATCCCATATGGTTCCCCCCAAGCCAGGGGCGATTTCTGAGCACATAGCCAGGAGTAACCCCTGAGTGTCAAATGGGTGTGCCCCCCCCCAAAAAAAAAAAAAAAAAAAGAGTGAGAGTACAGAGGGGAGGGCATTTTTCTTGTACACAGCCAACCCCAGTTTCATCCCCAGCATCTCATATGGTCCTGAGCTTGCCAGAAGGGATCCTGAGTACCACAGAAAAGTTCAAGGTCATGTTTAACTTAAAACTGAATCTGAAATAAAATTTTAAAATTTTCAAAAAAAAATTTTTTTTTTTTTCAAAAAAAAATGACTGAGGGCCCGGAGAGATAGCACAGCGGTGTTTGCCTGGCAAGCAGTAGATCCAGGACCTAAGGTGGTTGGTTCAAATCTTGGTGTCCCATATGGTCCCCCGTGCCTGCCAGGAGCTATTTCTGAGCAAATAGCCAGGAGTAACCCCTGACACCGCTGGGTGTGGCCCAATAAACCAAAAAAAAAAAAAAAAAAGACTGAATCTGAAGTTACTATAGATACACATCTTGAAAATAGGTAAGCTGGGGGCCGGGCGGTGGCGCTAGAGGTAAGGTGCCTGCCTTGCCTGCGCTAGCCTAGGACGGACCGCGGTTCGATCCCCCGGCGTCCCATATGGTCCCCCAAGCCAGGAGCGACTTCTGAGCGCATAGCCAGGAGTAACCCCTGAGCGTCAAATGGGTGTGGCCCAAAAACCAAAAAAAAAAAAAGAAAATAGGTAAGCTGGGCTGGAGAGATAGCATGGAGGTAAGGCGTTTGCCTTTCATGCAGAAGGTCATCGGTTCGAATACACACACACACACACACACACACAAGAAAATGTGTAAGCTAAACTAAATTTTTTTTTTGGGGGGGGGGGCCACACACAGCCGGTGATGTTCAGGGATTACTCCTGGCTTTGTGCTTAGAAATTGCTCCTGGTTCAGGGTCCTATATGGAATGCCAGAGATAGAAACCAAGTCCATCCTGGGTCAGCCACATGTAAGGTAAACGGCCTACTGCTGTGCTATCACTCCGACCCCGTGTAAACTAAATTCTTAACAAAAAGTGAAATGAAGAATCACAAATTCCTCTTTACTCAGAGGCATATGAACCCAATACAGAGGCCCCAGATTGGAAATATTATAGAATCTGGCCTGTAGGAGAAAGTAAAACACAATCTGAAAAGTCCCTTGTATTTCAATTTCACAGATTAATACTCCAAAAACAAGTCTTTCCATATTTATGAGGACATGGACTATTGATGAGTTTTAATAGACTATAAAGCAGTGAACAGATGGGTAAAGAGAAAAATCAATGAGAACAAGAAAATAAGTTCTGGGGCTGGTGAGGTGACGCTAGAGGTAAGTTGTCTGCTTTGCAAGCGCTAGCCAAGGAAGGACCTCGGTTCCCATGGGTCCCATATGGCCCCCCCAAGCCAGGGGCAATTTCTGAGCGCTTAGCCAGGAGTAACCCCTGAGCATCAAACAGGTGTGCCCCCCCAAAAAAAAAAAAGAAAAAAGAAAAAAGAAAATAAGTTCTTCACATAAAAATTGCCAAGTTAGGGGCCGGAGAGATAGCATGGAGGTAAGGCATTTGCCTTTCATGCAGGAGGTCATCGGTTCGAATCCCGGTGCCCCATATGGTCCCCTGTGCCTGCCAGGAGCAATTTCTAAGCCTGGAGCCAGGAATAACCCCTGAGCACTGCCGGGTGTGACCCAAAAACCACACAAAAAAAAAAAAAAATTGCCAAGTTAGTCTTCCAGAGGTAAAATACTAAGAAAAACTCCCCTGGTTATATTAACTCATACTTATGCATCTAAGCAGTTTTCTCGGGTCAATTGCAAAATGATATCATAGCTTTAAATGAATTGAAGAGTTCTATTCTAGGATAGTAAAACAAATTTTCTTGTGTAAACAGAATTCCATGGAGGACCTTCACAGAAAGCATGAGAGGAAAAAAAATGCACAATTGCTATCCAAAGGAGAACTTTCTTTCCTCCTTTCTACAGACAGATGTCAACAACTTTCCAACTCACTTGGTTGGAAACTTTCCAACTCACACTGACCTTTAAAATGTTTCTGCCGTCAAACGATTCCCTCTCCTTGAAGATATATTTGCCATCCGCTGTGTAGGGGTTGTACCTGCCTTCAGCTGTAAATATTCCAAAGATAATGTTAGAAGAGAAGCTGGGTTATTTATTTGCTGTTTTTCTAGATTTCTACAGATCAACTTGCAGTTTCCATGATTACAGAAAGTGGCATACATTATATAGGAAAAACAACAGGCTGTGAGTCAAAAGACTCGACATCTACATACATCTCAGCTCTGCCACTGGTTCTTCAATCATGTATACTCCTTTGCCACTGCACAGTCATGGTGAAGTGGCTTCTCTTCTATGAAAATCCTGGTTCCCTTCTATGAGCTCCATCTTTCACTTACCAAGGCGGAGGGAAAAACCTCCCGGGACTCCCCACAGTCTAAGGACCTCAATATTTTGAAGCTGTGTGATTTGTTTGGGGCCATACCCAGAAGTGCTCAGGGTTTACTCCTGGCTCTGGGCTCAGGGATTACTCTCAGCAGTGCTTGGAGACCAACGATCTGTGGTGCTGGGGACGAAACTCAGTTTGACTAGGTGCCAGGCATCTGAGACTGACTTGTCATTTGGCCACTATTTACAAACCTAGAGGCGATATACCACCTAGGTATGATGGCATCTCACCCCACAAACAAACAAAAAAAGTTCAATTAGGGCCCGGAGAGATAGCACAGTGGCATTTGCCTTGCAAGCAGCCGATCCAGGACCAAAGGTGGTTGGTTCAAATCCCGGTGTCCCATATGGTCCTCCGTGCCTGCCAGGAGCTATTTCTGAGCAGACAGCCAGGAGTAACCCCTGAGCACTGCCGGGTGTGGCCCAAAAACCAAAAAAAAAAAAAAAAAAAAAAGTTCAATTAGGGCTGGAGAGATAGCACAGCTCTAGGGTGTTGGCCTTGCACGCAGGTAAGATGGTGGTTTGAATCCTGGCATTCCATATGGTCTCCCAAGTTTGCCAGGAGTAACCCCTGAGTGTTGCCTGGTGTGACCCAAAAAAACAAAACAAAACAAAAAATTTAAATTAATAAAAAAAAAACCCAGCCAAATCAAAAATGAACATGGGCCAGCAGATTCCTCAAACATTCATTTTGTGCTGACCACAGAAGATCACAGGCCTTTGTGATCCTGTATGACTCCAGGGGACTCACCGTTGGGGTCTCTCCTGAAGAGCGTATTCATGACTGTGGCATGAAGCTTCACACTGTTCCAATCTTTCACTATTAGTCCAGAGGCCTGAAAACGCTCCAGCACTCGGTCCACCAACTCCTGCAGCCTGGAGAGATGGAAGGAAGGTGGAGAGAAACCTGAGTGAAAGGCCAAATGCTGGTAGCACATGTACTCTGGGCCGATCACCAAACAAAGTTCTGCAGAAGACATGGAAAGGAAAAGGTTAACAGAGCATTTTCTGGGGGTATTTTGAGGGATGAGGGAGCTCTATGCCATAAAACACCTCTCTTGAGAATATGAGGGCATGAGTTTGGGCCCCAGGGCTGCCCACTTAATATGCCCTGTTACTTCTCAGGGTTCCTAACACTTGGCAACACACCAGTCACCAACCCCCAAATCACCTATTCCCAAAGTCTCCACGTGCCCACACTTTCTCTCCCTATGCCAATTCATCAATTGAATAGGTTCCACTGAAATCCTGATTTTCCATAAACTAGCCTAACCTCCCACCTGGCCTTATGAACCCTCCTCTCATACGCTGACCATATAAAGTTATGCTAAATATTATTTTATTTTATTTTATTTAGCATTATTAGGAATGGTTGGTCCCTTACAATTACAATTACATTACATTACAATTACAATTGTAATTGTAATTACAATTACATTACAATTTGGCCAACTCATTCCCTTTCTAGACTGCATGCTCCAGGGAAGTTTGTTATATCTGATGATATCTACCATAACACCAGTATATTTGGTTTATAGTAACAACTGGCTGGGATTGGGTTAACTAGAGGAGCTAATGAATTAAAAATTAAAATTTGAATGTTAAAAAAAAATACAAATCAATATGGTCTTGAACCATTTAAAAATTCGTAATGAGGGGCCGGGCGGTGGCGCTGGAGGTAAAGGTGCCTGCCTTGCCTGCGCTAGCCTAGGACGGACCGCGGTTCGATCCCCCGGGGTCCCATATGGTCCCCCAAGTAGCCAGGAGCAACTTCTGAGCGCATAGCCAGGAGTAACCCCTGAGCGTCACAGGGTGTGGCTCAAAAACAAAACAAAACAAAACAAAAAAAAATTCGTAATGAGGGGCTGGAGAGAGAGCATGGAGGTAAGACATTAGCCTTGCATGCAGAAGAATGGTGGTTTGAATCCTGGCATCCCATATGGTCCCCTGAGCCTGCCAGGAGCGATTTCTGAGCATAGAGCCAGGAGTAACCCCGTGACCCAAAAAACAAACAAATAAAAATCATAATGAACCTAGGGAAGGAAGAAACAACAGATGTGAGGGCATTGCTCCAATTAACTAATAAAACTATACTAGATAGAGTAACAAGGAGGACAAAGGAGCGGCTCTAGGTATGTAAGTAGTGGCCAAACCACAAGAACCCACAGAGTTAAGTGAAAAGGAAAGGAAACGGTAAAAAGTCTACTTCCAAAATTTTATTTTGATGGAATGAAAATGTTTTAGAAGGGGAAAGCAACATAGTCACACATTGCTATATGTAATAGCAAAAGTGATAAACAGGGCTTTTTTTTTTTTCTTTTAAACTGATAAGTCCTGAGGCTTTACAACAAATGATCATAACTATCTTACCAATGAGAAAGAGGAGACATGGAGAAATTCTGAAAATGAAGCACTGTCACATAATACAGAGCTGACTCAAAATTAGAGTCCTCGCTCTTAAGAGCTGTACTCTAAAAAAAAAATATAAAATAGGAGCCAGAATGATAGCACAGAGGGGAGGGTGCTTGCCTTGCATGCAGCCAATCTGGGTTCAATCTCCAGCTTCCCATAGGGTCACTAGAGCTGGCCAGGTGTGATACCTGAGTGCAGAGCTGGGAGTGACCCCTGAGCATCACTCTGAATTCCAAAGAACTCTGTGTAAGACACAGGACAGAGAGAGAGAGAGAGAGAGAGAGAGAGAGAGAGAGAGAGAGAGAGAGAGAGAGAGAGAGAGAGAGAGGAGAGAGAGGAGAGAGAGAGAGAGAGGAGAGAGAGAGAGAGAGAGAGAGAGAGAGAGAGAGAGAGAGAGAGAGAGAGAGAGAGAGAGAGAGAGAGAGCGCGCCAGAATCAGACGATATAAAGGAGAGACATCAGCCCAGAGTGACTTTCAAAATTCTGCCTCCAAGGACCTGGCTGTCCCGGCCTTTCTGATGCAGATGGGAAGAGAAGCAACTGAAGTTCTTTATTGTGCTGTTCAGAGGGGAGGGTGGACACATGGTTTGCTTTTTCATACAGACAACAGGACATCAAGTTGGACAAATCCAGTAGAAAGTGATAAAAACAAAATCCTCTGTCCCCCAGACATACAATCAATTAATCTTTTATAAAAGGGGCAAGTAACGCAAAATGGAGCAAGAAAAGCCTCTTCAACAAGTGGTACTGGAACAACTGGTCAGCCACATTTGAACTTGGAGCTCCATCTAACACTATGCACAAAGGTCAAATCCAAATAGATTAAAGACCTTGGTATCAGACCTGGAACCATACGGTATATAGAAGAATATGTAGGAAAAACATTCTGTGACATTAAGACCAAAGGCATTTTCAAGGAGGAAACACCACTGTCCAAACAAGTGGAAGTAGAGATAATATTAAGCTAAGAAGCTTCTAGACCTCAAAGGAAATAGTGACTGAAGATACAAAGGCCACCCACAAAATGGAAGAAACTATTCACCCAGTACTCATCATATAAGGGGCTAATATCTAAGGTATACAATGTACTGATAGAACTTAACCAGAAAAAACATCTAACTCCATCAAAAAATGGGGAGAAGAAATGAACAGACCATTTCTCAAAGAAGAACTACAAATGGTCAAAAGACACATCACAAAGAATAAAAACAGTAAGTGCTGGCAGAAATACGGGGAGAAAGGAATTCTCATTCACTGCTGGTGGGAATACCGTCTAGTCCAGTTTTTATGGAAAACAATATAGAGATTCCTCAAAAAACTAAAAATAAGAGCTCCCATATGATCCAGTTATACCACTACTAGGGATATACCCTAGGAACACAAAAGCAATACAAAAATGCCTTCTGCACACCTATATTCATTGCAGCACTATTTACTATAGTCAGAATCTAAAAATCATCCAGATGTTCAATAATAGATGAATGGCGAAAGAATCTGGTACATACACAATGGAATACTATGCAGCCATCAGAAAAAAATGAAGTCATGAAATTTTCCTATACATAGATGGACATGGAAACTATTTATGCTGATTGAAATAAGCCAGAGGCTCCAGGCCTTCCCTGGGTGCCAGCTCAGATGGCCAGAAGTGGGTTCAGGTGGACTCTTAGTGGTCCTCAGGCTTCCCCCCTCCTTCCGTACTTCAGGGGGGAGGTGCATGGGGAGGAGGGCAGGCAGACATCTGGCTTCCGGTTTCCTCTTTAATTCTGGAGACCATCTCTTGTCAGGTATAGGGTTTGGGGAGGCCCCATACCAGAGCCTTTCTCCCTAGCCTGAGGAGTGCTGGGAGGCTTGGCAGGCCCCCAGCCGTCCTTGTCTTTTTCCCCTGACTCCAGGCCTTCCCTGGGTACCAGCTCAGATGGCCAGAAGTGGGTTCAGGTGGACTTTTAGTGGTCCTCAGGCTTCCCCCCTCCCTCCGTACTTCAGGGGGGAGGTGCATGGGGAGGAGGGTGGGCAGACATTTGGCTTCTGGTTTCCTCCTTGATTCTGGAGACCAGCTCTTGCCAGGTATAGGGTTTTTCTCCCCTGGACTTCAGTCTTTTCCTGGGCGCCGGTCTAGGTGGACTCTATAGGGGTCAACAGGCTTTCCCCCTATCTCTCCCTACACTAATGTGAGGAGGGCAGGCTGTTCTAGCACTGGTTTATGTTGGGACAGTCAGCGGAAATTTTTTCTCCTTGTTTTCATATTGATAGTATTGTGTGCATATATTCTATATATTCATAATATCCATCTTGTATTGGGACCTTGATACTGCTCTACAAAGCTCATTTCTAATATTTTACTGCCTCAGTCCCAACCCTTACTTCCCCCCATCTTCCCATGTAGGTGCAGCTAATGACATGAAGCTCACCACATAGAGTGATAAGTGCAGTTAGAGAAATAACTACACTGAAAACTATCATAACAATGTGAATGAAGGAGGGAAAAAGAAAGCCTGTCTCGAGTACAGGTGTGGGTGGGGTGGGGAGTAGGTAGATCTGGGAAATTGGTGGTGGGAATCCTGTACTGGTGAAGGGGAGTGTTCTTTACATGACTGTAATCATACAACTACAATTATATTTGTAATCACGGTGTTTAAATAAAGATAATTAAAAAAAAAAGAAATAAGTCAGAGGGAGAGAGAGATAGACACAGAATAGTCTCACTCGGGGCCGGAGCAATGGCACAGCAGTAGGGCATTTTCCTTGCATGCGGCTAACCCAGGACAGACCACAGTTCGATCCTCTGACATCCAATATGGTCCCCCAAGCCAGGGGTGATTTCTGAGCACATAGCCAGGAGTAACCCCTGAGTGTCATTGGTGTAGCCCAAAGACTAAAATAAAGAAAAAAAAAAAAGAATAGTCTCTCTCATCTATAGAATTTAAGGAAAATAAAAGACATTATTGTAATAATATCCAGAGATAATAGAGATGAGAGCTGAAAGGATTGGCCCACCATATGAAGCTTACCACAAAAAGTGGTGAGTTCAGTTAGAGAAACAACTATACTGACAACTATCATGACAGTGGTATTGAGTGAGAGAAATAGAATGCTGGTCTCGAATACAGGCAAGGAGTAAAGGAAGAGGGAGATGGGGGGCATTGGTAATGGGAATGTTGCACTGGTGAAGTAGGGTGTTCCTTCTTTTATAACTGAAACCCAACTACAAACATGTCTATAATCATGGTGCTTAAAGATATTAATTAAAAAAGAAAGAAACAGAAGCCTTGAACTTAAGAGAAAAAGTGGCACAGAAGATAGAGAAATAGCAGACATGTGCAAACACAGCTGATAAAAGAAGACAGAAAGTGAAGCAAGGAAAGAGAAAAGGGAAGAACCTTAAGGGATTCTCTTCAATAAAGAGGCTGAGAAAGAAACAGTAAAGAGCTGGAGCAATAGCACAGCAGGCAGGGTACTTGCCTTCCATGCAGCCAGCACAGATTTGATCCCGGGCATCCTATACAGTCCCTCGAGCACACCAGGAAGGAACCTGAGCACAGAGCCAGGAATAACCCATGAGCACCACCCCTGGTATGACCCAAAACACAAACAAAGAAACAAACAAACAAACAAATAAAAGCAAAACACTGGGGCTGAAGAGATTGTACAGTGGGTAGGTTCTTTGCCTTGCAAACACCCAATTTGGGTTCGATTCCCAGCATCCCATATGGTCCCCTAAGCCTACCAGAAGTAATTTCTGAGTGCAAAATCAGGAGTAACCCCTGAGTATACCACTGGGTATAGCTTCCCCAAAAGAGAAAGAAAGAAAATGGCTTAATTTTTGTCCTGACAATCTGTGGGAACATGCACATAAAAATAAAATATATACAATGCACACAATTAACTCTGTAGTTAGCTGGTTTCATTATATATATGGATTTCCATGTGAATACCTACATTGTAATGAGTCTAACATTATTTATTTTATTTTATTTTATTTTATTTTATTTTATTTATTTATTTATTTATTTTTGTTTTGGGTTCATATCTGGCAGCACAGGGGTTACTGCTGGCTCTATGCTCCTGGCAGGCTTGGGGGGCCATATGGGATGCCGGGATTCGAACCACTGTCTTTCTGCATCTAAGGCAAACGCCTTACCGCTGTGCTATCTCTCTGGCCCCAACACGCCTTTTATTTTTTAATTAGCTAACATCATCAAATAATCATCAAGTTTTGGAATGTCCCTCTAAATCTCACAATTCAGTTTAATTCTGACCATGACTAAAATCAGCCTCCTGGTTACAGATCACAACCAAATAATGAATGCCTCATTTCCATTAGAGAAATGTTAGAGGTTCAGTTAAAGAGATAGAATCGGATAGGAAAAATCCAGAGACGAGAAACAGGAATATGAGAGGAAGAAAATGAAACAGATTTAAATGAATGTAGCGACTTCCCAGCTCTGTCTTTCTGGAAGATTTCTCGAGATTTTCTGTTTCATTTGAAGATGCAGAACACTGACGGTGCTGAAAGTGTTTAAAGGTCCACTCGCCTGATATGCAGTGAAGCACAGACAGGCTGAACAACGGCTCAAAGCCAGGACAAAGGGATCAGAATTCAAATTTCCTGGAGCCAGTTTGGCTCTGTTAGAGATCCTTGACTCACACCAAGACTGACTCGGTGGGTTGTTTGTTTGTTTGCTTGTTTTTCAGCCATACCTGGTGATGCTCAGGGCTTACTCCTGGCTTTACACTCAGGAATTACTCCTGGGATGTTAGGGGACCTCTATAGGTACCAGGATCGAGCCCAGGTTGGCTACACACAATGTAAGTGCCCTCCCTGCTGTACTGTTTATTGCTCTAGCCCATGACTCTTTGACTTAGTAAGTGCTTTACCCCACACCTAAATTAAGTCCTAACTGACACGTAATAGGTGTTCAATAAATAGTTTTTACAAGAATCCTTCGGTGACAAGCATTTAAGGGTGGGGCCGGAGAGATAGCATGAAGGTAGGGTGTTTGCCTTGCATGCAGAAGGACGGTGGTTTGAATCCTGGCATTTGATATGGTCCCCCAAGCCTGCAAGGAGCAATTTCTGGGTGTGGAGCCAGGAGTGGCCCCTGAGTGCTGCTAGGTGTGACCAAAACAACAACAACAACAAAAAGAAAGAAAGAAAATGTAAGGGTTCTTAAGTATAATCACTTATATAACTTAATGTAATATAACTTAATGTTAATCACTTATAATAACTTAATGTTATGGCTACTACAATCTCTCAGTTCTTAGATTTCCTGTTGTACACAGCTGACCCAGGTTCTATGCCTGGCCATCCCATATGGTACCACTGAGCACTGCCTGAGTACAGAGACAGAACAACCCCCGAGCATGACGAGGTGTAACTCCCTTCAAAAAAATAAGATAAATACACAGCTGAAATTAAAGCCTTTTTTTGCAGTATAGAATGAATGTTCTTAAGATTCCTTAAGAGTCCATCAGATCAAATTCATTTCTATGATAGCTACATGCTATTATTTACCCTTTCAGTACAATGACATTTGTATTGACATTGCAAATATAATACCAGGCATTTGTATACTGAGTGCTGTACTAGGTATAAATTAAGGCAGCAGCTTCAAAATGCATGTATGACAATTTGAGGTATAGCCATTCTCACACATTTCCAATTTTTCAAAGGGATCGGGTGAGTGATGGCTTGGGAGAGTCTTCAAAGGAGGGAGCCCATGATTTACATACAGAAGAGTCAATCTTTGGCACTACCTGGTCCTTCAAACACTGCCAGCAGCAACCCCTGTATACCACATGTGGTCCAAAAACCAAATAAAATATAAAGCCAAAGTCATTGACCTTGTTATCCTGAAGCAGTAAATAATGATCACACACATGAAAACCTCCACCATCAGTTTAAGAGATACATATTTTGTAATATTCCTGGGATAAAAACTGACAATACATATATTGTACCTTTATCAAGTTAGGCAGTTTCCTGGAAGTTAAATACTTGCAAGGTTAGCTGAGTTGCAAGCTGAACTAGCTTCTTTGTATCTAGCCTCTGAAATATTCTGACTTGAAAGAATTACTGACAGTCAAATTATGGTTATTCAGAATTGGCTATTTGAAAGACAAGTTCTTTTTCCTAAAGAACAGAAACTCCAGGGGCCGGAGCAATAGCACAGTGGTAATCAGTGCTCACCTGAGTATCACTGGGTAGAAATGGGGGCACCCACCATAAGTCACACACACACCATAGGGACCAGAAAACACCACATCCTTGAGCTCTTGCATTGAACTACCAGCCTGGTAGGCCGAGAATAAGGGGTGGTACTTCCTGTACTTCCTGAGCACCCTTTGGGAGGTTCTCCTCTCCATCCCCCTAAAAGAACAGAAAGCCCATGATCCACAGCTGAGGTCAAATTCTGACCTGACAGTTGTTTTGGGTGTCCTCATACATGATCTCTTGTTAAGAAATAATGTACCTGTAGCTTTTATTTCTAGTTATGCATGTTCTTTTTATTTGGGGGGTTTGGGGCCCTAGTGGTCAATGCTTGGGTGCTCCTGGCTCAGTACAAAGGTCACTTCCGGCAGTGCCCTGGGGAGATTAGGTACATGCATAGAAACCTGGGGTTGCTACAAGAAAATCAAGTGCCTCAGCCCTCTAAAGCTCTCCCTTCAGCCCCTGCACCATCCTAGGAATCTATGTATACAGGAAATAAAAGACTTAGTCGTATGTATAGAAAAATAACAACAACAACAATACTGTTTGTATACCATTCTTCACTCCTTTCTTCCTTAAAATTCACTTTCATTTGAACCGAGATAGGAGTTAATTGAAATTATCAATTCAAACTGAGATAAGAGAGATCTTACAAGAGACAGTCTAGGAAAGCAAAACATTCTGACAACTGCCAAGACAGCTTTTCTCTGAATTTCTGGTTTGGCACAAGCTCTGTTATATCCCACCCTAAATTTAAAAAATCCCCATAGAAAATGGGATCCACACTTTACCAAAGGCCTTTAAGTGTAATTCTAAAAAGTGTAATTAATGCTGAAAATGGCTCTGAAAAACACCCCAGAAACAGTCTCAGCTGCAGGCTGAGAATTCCGGGTGAGATCTAGTATTCCGGGTGGGATCATAGTATGATCTGAGTGGGATCTAGGTGGGATCTAAGTGGGATCTGGGTCAGAGATCTCCGTGAGATCTAGGTGGGGCAGTTAAAACCACCAAAGAAAAGTAAATGTTTCTGATGTTTGGGGTTTTGTGTCTCTTTGTTTTTTGGGGGTCACACCTGCAGACCTCAGGAGTTACTCATGGTTCTGCACTCAGAAGTCACTTCTGGTAGGCTCGGGGACCATATGGGCTGCCGGGATTAGATCTGGGGTCTGTCCTGTGTTGATCACATGCAAGGCAAATGCCTTACTGCTGTGCTATCACTCTGGCCCCTGATGTCTGTTTTTGATCATGTTATTTGCCAAGAATCGCTTTAAGCATTTATGAAGAATCACTTAATCTAACACTCCTGTGATGTTCATCGGAGAGTGTGAACCAAACTCATTCTGCTTTGGTTCTGATATTTGCCAGGACCACAATGCATCTCTCTGAAATCATCATCCTGTTACATCATATTCATCCTGCATTTTGGTGAAGATGAAAGCACTGACTTTCCTAACAACTAGACTGTCACCCTCAGTGTCTATTATTCACATGAGTCCACAAGACTGATACTTTCCTAGGCTGGCATAGCATCTTTCAGATGGAAAAGGAACTATGTAATGACTGATTATCAGGAACCAAAATAAGAGAGAGGCTATCGGTTTTCCATTATTTTTGAAAAAGGAAAAAAAAAATAGGCATACATGTTACAATCATGACATTCCCAAAGAGAAGCAACCAAAGCTAACTTTAATTCTAGGGAAGCTTAAGGCCACTTTTTGACTGAAAGAAAAGCATGTTCTGGAACATACCTGTTAGAACCATCTTTCATGTGCACTTTGGCATAAAGGACATCCACCATACCAGGGTCATCATTCATGTACTCGATCCCCGACATCTCCACTTCCAAGGGTTTTCCCCCTGAAATGTCACTATAAAGAAGAGAATATAAGATTTTTATCACCAAAGTTGTGAAAGTTATTCTATTTTGAAACATGGCTAACATACATGGTTAAATAATATAAAATGTCAGTTGCTAAGGGTTTTTTGTTTGGGGGCCATACTCAGTGAAGTTCAAGGGTTACTCCTAGCTCTGGATTCAGGAATTTCTCCTGGTGGTGCTCAGAGTACCATACAGGATACCAAGGATTGAACCTGAAGAGGCCGTGTGCAAGACAAGTGCCCTGCCCACTGTATTATTTATCACTCTGGCTCCTGAGGTCCTGTATTTTTACAAGCAATATTATCTAATTGTCCTGATTCTCAATTTGCTACATGTTCAATGCACACAACAAAAAGCACAAATACTTCCAAAGTTGGGCTGTATTATCCCAGCTCTAAAAGAAAGTCAAGTGACAATGACAGTTCTGATTGACTGAGATGGTGTCGAGGGCCTTGACATCTGCCAAAGCACAAAGATACTAATCTCCTGTTTTACTCCCTCATTTCTATGAGTTACAAACAGTATTTCACTCAATTCCAATGGTGGAGGCATAAACTGTATCACATTTCAAAGAGCAATTTGACAGGGTCTAGAGAGCACAGGGGATAAGGGTAAGGTACTAGCATTGCAGGTGATTAAACCCAGTTCAATTCCTAGCACCATGTATGGAATCCCCCATCAAAAAAAAAAAAAGAACAGAAACTCTTTGAGGAGGCAAGACAATGCAGGGGTTACAGTTCTTGTATTACATGTAGCTGACATGACACAGAGCCCTTGAGCAAAGAGCCAGGAGTAAGCCCTGAGCACTGACTTTGACCCAAACTCCCTTGTCTCCACACCAAAAAAATAATAGAAACCCTTTCTTCAAGCAGTTCAATTTCTTGGTCAAACCTAAGAACTTAAGGGGCTGGAGCAATAGTACAGTGGGTAGGGCATTTACCTTGCATACGGCTGACCTAGGTTTTATCCTCAGCATCCCATATAGTCCCCTGAGCACCACCAAGAGTAATTTCTGAGCAAAGAGCCAGGTGTAACCTCTGAGCACCATCAGGTGTGGTCCAAAAACCAAAAACCAAAACTACTAAAACTTAAAAAAAACAACCCTAAGAACTTAATTATGAATTCAATTACATAATCAACCTTGGCTCATAAAGGAAGGCTTTTCCTGACAGAATTCCAACTGATAAATGCCGAATAATGGAATTATAATATCACCATTTTGCAACCATGGTAAAATAAATAAATAATCACACCTACATCTGTTAAAACTATCACTAGTTTAGGGGCTGGAGTGAGAAGGGTACTTGTCTGGCACATAGTAGTCAATCTGGGTTGGATCCCTGGCATCCTATATGATCCCTCAAGCCTGCCAGGAGTCCTGAACACAAGATGAGGTGGGAGGGAAGGGAGAAAAGGAAGGAAAGAAGGAAGGAAGATTGAAAGGGAGGAAGGAAGGAAGGAAGGAAGGAAGGAAGGAAGGAAGGAAGGAAGGAAGGAAGGAAGGAAGGAAGGAAGGAAGGAGGGAAGGAAGGAGGGAGGGAGGGAGGGAGGGAGGGAGGGAGGGAGGAAGGAAGGGAGGGGGAGGAAGGAAGGAAGGAAGGAAGGAAGGAAGGAAGGAAGGAAGGAAGGAAGGAAGGAAGGAAGGAAGGAAGGAAGGAAGGAAGGAAGGGAGGGAGGGAGGGAAAAGAATTAGTACTATCAGGAGTGATTCTGAGTTGCAGAGCCAGAAGTAAGCCTTCAGTGCTACTGGGTATGCCTTCCACCCCAGGAAAAAAGTTCTGCTATTGAACTAAGGCAAAAGATAATTCTTTTTTAGTAACTAGAAATTAGAGCAATAAAGAGTCCCTTAAAACTTCAAGGCCACATTATTGTAAAAGATCAGAATTTTTCTCAGAAAAAAATACTCAAACTACTTAATATATATGTATTAATAAAAACTTTTGGTTTGGGACCACACTCAGTGGTATGCAGAACTCTATATTTTCCCTACATTATACATTATACGTTATTCCCTATATGTATACTTGACCTCTAAAGGTCCATACCAGACAACATTTTTATATCTTCTGCAAAATTCTCTTCAAAGACACTTGCTCACAATCACTCTGGTTTGGAAGATTTTGTTTTTCGTTTTTTTGGTTGGTTGGTTGATTAGTGGTTGGCTGGTTGTTTGGTTGGTTGGTTAGTTGGCTGGTTGGTTGGAAGCAATATCAAGTGGTGCTTAGGACTTACTTCTGACTCTGTTCAGGGATCACTCCTGGCAGAGCTCAGGAGACCATATGTGATGCCAGGGATAGAACCTCGTTCAGTTGTATACAAGTCAGCGCCCTCCCTATTGTACTGTCACTCCTGCCCCTCATTCTGGTCTATTTAAGTTGACTTACATATGGTAATCTGATTTGACAGCCAATAAAACATTCTCTCCTTTTTTTTTTTTTTTTTTTTGCTTTTTGGGTCACACCCGGCAGCGTTCAGGGGTTACTCCTAGCTTCATGCTCAGAAATCACTCCTGGCAGGCTCGGGGGACCATATGGGACGCCGGGATTCGAACCGATGACCTTCTGCATGAAAGGCAAACGTCTTACCTCCATGCTATCTCTCCGGCCCCAACATTCTCTCCTTTAAAAACATAAAAAGTATTTCTTTGTATGAGAGAATTATAATAATCTTGTGTGCTTCTTCTTAGAGTTTAGTTCTAGTATAGAGATACCAAAAATGAAGTACTAAATTTTCATGCTTAAGATAGAGTGATCGTTACCTTGGCTATCAAGTAGAATTTTCTCCCTATTCCATCCATCATTTAAGTTTATCTCTCCAACTTTAACATTCTTTTGCATTTATTTCCTCATGATAAATTACCCTCAAACCTCTGTAATTGGATGAGATGCCGAACAAAAAAGAAAAATGAAATGAGAGTAGAAACAGAAACTCTTTCAACCTAACCCTCTGGTTTATCAAGGAGGAGATTAAATTAAAAGCCAGATGGTTTTCCTGATAAATGTCCTTTGTCGTGGTGAGCAAGTTATACCACCGGGGACACCAGTGAGCTGATGGTTCAATTAGTGACATCTGAGGCAACTGTAACTAGATTTGTGCATGGGTATTTTTTCCCTCCTCTTTACTACCCATTCTTGTCCCTTTTTTATCGTGTGAAAAGGTTTTACCTCAGGCCTTTGGGAATACTTAAGCCGAAGAGTGATAGTAGAGCTAAAGAAGCCCTGTGTATTTGTCACACTAGACACTCAGCTGATTCAGTTTGCATTTCACATCTCACAAAGAAAAGTCACCAGGGACATATTGAGAGTGCCAGCATTTATTGAACACTGTAAATAATTCACTGGGAATCTATATAACTGCAGGAGCCATTAGCTCAAGAATTAGAATCAAAGTTCTGATTCAAGTGAGGTAATATCCCTTAAGCTCTACAACCACACCAATCTATAAAAGAAACAATCCAGGGGCCGGAGAGATAGCATGGAGGTAAGGTGTTTGCCTTGCATTCAGAAGGACGGTGATTGGAATCCCAGATGGTCCCCCGAGCCTGCCAGGACCTATTTCTGAGCATAGAGCCAGGAGTAACCCCTGAGTGACCCAAAAAACAAAAAAAAAAAAAAAAATAAAAAAGAAATAATCTGCTCTACTCATTTATTTATAACAGTTATAGAAGTATGCTATTTAAGTTCCAATAGAGCCACATTTTTGTTTCGTTTTGGTTTTGGCCACACCTGGCGGCGCTCAGGGTTACTCCTGGCTCTGTGCTCAGAAATCACTTTTGGCAGGCACAGGGGATCAACCATATGGGATGCCGATTCGAACCACACCATTGGTCCTGTGTCGGCTGCTTGCAACGCAAACGCCCTACCGCTGCACTATCTCTCCAACTCCACAATCCAAAATTCTTTAGGAACTATGAAAGCAGCTCGTCACTCTGTGCACACCCACCACAATAAGTGCAAGCAGTTTAGAAGCAGGGGAGGAACTAAGCTAAATCCTCACTCAGCATAGAACAAAGTTTCTCTAGTTGAAAATCTATGGCCTGATTTACAAAAGGTAGAAACAAACAAAATACTTCTCTACTTTTCTTGGTAGCCAAGAAAATGCAGCAGCTTTTGGTTTTGTTTTAAAAACAAAACTGATGGGCCCGGAGAGATAGCACAGCAGCGCTTGCCTTGCAAGCAGCTGATCCAGGACCAAAGGTGGTTGGTTCGAATCCCGGTGTCCCATATGGTCCCCCGTGCCTGCCAGGAGCTATTTCTGAGCAGACAGCCAGGAGTAACCCCTGAGCACCGCTGGGTGTGGCCCAAAAACCAAACCAAAACAAAACAAAACAAAACAAACTGAAAAATGTTCTCAGATCACATAAGGGGCCACTATGAGAATGACAGTAGGAAACGATCACTCTGGACAAGAACTAAGTGCGGAAAAGAGGGAAAAGGGATGTGCATAATATCCCTCCAGTAGCAATACTACAAATCACAGTGTCTAAAAGGGAAAAAAAAATGAAGAGAGAGAGACAGAGAGAGACAGAGAGAGAAGAAAATAGTTTACCTCAGGGACAGGCAGAGGGAAACTAGAGACACTGATGGTAGGAAATATGCACTGGTGAAAGATGTTGGACATTGTATGACTGAAAAGCAATTATGAACAATTTATAACTGTGTATCTCAGTGATTCAATTAAAGAATTCATGTATTGGGCCGGAGAGATAGCATGGAGGTAAGGCGTTTGCCTTTCATGCAGAAGGTCATCGGTTCAAATCCTGGCGTCCCATATGGTCCCCCGTGCCTGCCAGGAGCAATTTCTGAGCATGGAGCCAGGAGTAACCCCTGAGCACTGCCGGGTGTGACCCAAAAACCACAAAAAAAAAAAAAAAAAAAAAGAATTCATGTATTAAAAATAAAAAATAAGGGCTGGAACAATAGCACAGCTGATACGGTATTTGCCTTGCACACAGCTGACCCAGATTCTACTCCCCCCAAAAAAATGAATGAAAGGGGAGAAATGGCCCACAAATATGACATCATTGTTACAGTTTCATATGCACCAGAATTAAGGGAAAAAATTAAATTCTCTCACTGTGTTTTACCCAATGAACCAGATATTTCTACAAGGCCAAATTCATTTGTTTATTATAATTGAATTGTTTGGGGTTTTTTAGTTTAGTTTAGTTTTGTTTTTGAGTCACACCCAGCAGCGCTCAGGGTTACTCCTGACTCCATGCTCAAAAATTACTCCTGGCAGGCACAGGGGACCATATGGTATGCTCAGGATTGAATCTGGGTCTGTCCCGGGTCGGCAGCATGCAAGGCAAACGCACTACCGCTGAACTATCGCTCTGGCCCTGGAAATCCTTATTTGTCAATCTATGTATGTAATACTAGGAATCAAACCCAGGGCCTCATACATGCACAGCACACTTCATAACACTGAGCCACATCCTTCAATTGTGATCTTAGTGTTGCTGATTTATTCTTTTATATATATATATATATATATATATATATATATATATATATATATATATATATATAAAATGCTGGGATTGGCACTCAGGCCCTCACACACAAAAGCCAAATATTAAATCACTGAATCATATCTCTAGTGCTCAGTCAGGAATCAGAGCAGAGTCCTTAAAAGCACAGATCTTGGTTGGGAGATAGATGGTAAAAATCAATCCTGAGTTTGATACCCAGCACTTTGTTGTAGCCCTACCTGCAACACAGCACCCCAAACCTCAACTCTGCTGGCTCCTAGGTGCCACTATGCCTGGGCACAGAACCATGAGGTCTGCATTAGCCAAGCTTAATGGGCAGCACCCTTTTAACTTCTGGTCCTCTGAGGGAACAGATATCTACACAGATATCTGTAAAAGCAGGGACAGCCCCTGCTCTGTCTGGGGGAGACAAGAGGAGGAAGGATCCCAGTTCAAATGTGGGAGGAAAAGGATTGCCCCAAAGATCCTCCAGAGATAAATGCCACCCAGCAGAGCAGCCCAGTTTTAACCAGGCTAATCTCTCATCCGGCTTCTGCCCCCAAGGAACTAACTAGAAGGCAAGAGGTTCATGTTGTTTCAAGTCACTAAGCTTAGATGCACATGACCATAGCATAAAAAACTGGTGTAATGCTAGGCTACATCTATCAGTAGGTAATCATGATAACTCTCCTTTGGAGAAAAGAATGGGACAGTCATGCCCAACTATGTTCCTAACAAAGGAAAAGGAAAGGGGCACGGGAACAATTTTTAAGATTTACTCAAGGGAGGGCCCGGAGAGATAGCACAGCGGCGTTTGCCTTGCAAGCAGCCGATCCAGGACCATCCCGGTGTCCCATATGGTCCCCCGTGCCTGCCAGGAGCTACTTCTGAGCAGACAGCCAGGAGTAACCCCTGAGCACCGCTGGGTGTGGCCCAAAAACAAAAACAAAAAACAAAAAATCCAGTCTGTAAAACCCATCCAGAATGGGCGACTTTGTCCTGCCCCAACCACAAGCACTCACTCAATGAAGTCCACTTTACACTGCTGCAGCATCTCACACGTCTGCTGCACCTCCTGCTCATTCAGTAGCACCAACATCCCAATCGTGAGGTGAAGTTTTTTGGGGTTCTGGAAAATTGAGCTGTCGACCCCATTATCCTGTGATCAAAAAGAGAAAAAGAAGACAAGTCAATCCACTTAAGAGGAAAGAGTAGGAGTGAGAGGAAGAGAGAGCACATGGGGAAGGCACTTGGATCCCCAGTGCTGCATCTGGTTCCCTGAAACCACCAGGGGTGATCCCAGAGTTCAAAGAGCCAGGAGGAAGCCCTGAGCACCAATGAGTATGGTTCCCAAACAAAACGAAACAGAAATATATAGCAGGAAGTGAGCTGGAGACAGTACAGGATTAAGGCCCTTGATTCCATGTGGCAGACAGCAGTATGAATCCCAGCACTGCGAATGGTCCCAACTAGAACCAGGAACAGCCTGAGTTCTGTTAGGGTTCAAGTTGATACCTGGTGCTGAAAGTCAGAGACCACCTCCGATAATCCAAAGTGCAAAAGGGAGTTTATTTGGTTAACCAAGGTCCAAGCCTCATCCCACCAGGGGAATCTTGGCAAGGACCCCGAGTCAAATCTTCAAGCAGTTTATATAGAAATTACAAGCATTAGAAGCCGGAGAGAGAGCACAGCGGTAGGGTATTTGCCTTGCATGCAGCCAATTCAGGATGGACGGTGGTTCGAATCCCAGCAACCCATATGGTCCCTTGTGCCTGCCAGGAGCAGGCACAGAAAACAGAGCCAGGAGTAACCCCAGAGTGCTGCTGGCTATGACCCCCCCCCCAAAAAAAAATGAAGTTACAAGTATTAACAGAACATTAACAGTATAATCATTTCATTGTACAGATGTCTTAATTAATCACTGATTTTTTCTGGCTCAAACTTGGTTGTTTATGGATACTCTGATTCAAACCTTGGTTGTCAAGAGATATTCTGATTCAAAACCTAGTTGTCAGGGGGATATTCTGATTCAAACCCTGGTTGTCAAGGGATACTCTGATTCAGACCCTGGCTGTCAAGGGTTACTCTGATTCAAACTTTGTTTGTCAAGGGATCCTTTTTTCTTTTTTTTTTTTTTTCTTTTCTATTAAGGGATCCTTTTTTCAAGCCCTCCTGGAGGACACCAACTTTGATTTTATATATATATATATATATATATAGTTTTTGGTTTTGGGGTCACACAGGCAGCACTCAGGAGTTACTCCTGGCTCTATGCTCAGAAATCGCTCTTGACAGGCTCAGGGGACCATATGGGATGTCAGGATTCGAACCACCGACCCTCTGCATGAAAGGCAAACACCTTACCTCCAGGCTATATCTCTGACCCCTGATTATATTTCTGAGTTAACTTTTTCTCTGCCTTCAACTAGGAGTGGAAAAGTACACTTTATTAGGATTTAGGCTTGTCTTAGTCTAGAGTTCCTTAACATGGTCTTAGAGGGACAATCTTGGTTCTTACAGTTCCATTGGGTGTTGTTCCCCCATTTCTACCAAAGAAATGATAGGGTCAGATGGGACCAGAGAGATAGTATAGCAGGGAGGATACTTGCCTTTCACACAACTGATTTGGGTTCAATGCATGATATGCCTATAAAGCATAAATGATCCCTGAGCACAAAGCCAGAAGTAAGCCTTGAGCATCACCAAGGAGTAAATCCCGAGCACCACCAGATGTGACCCTCCCCCCAAAAACAAACCAAACAAACAAAGATAAGTGGGCAGGGATCAAAGCAGAGCATACCCCTAGATGTCTGAAACCCTGAATTTAACTCCTGGTATCAGACTGGCTCCATTTTGCATCCCTTTTAAATGTTGATCCTCTACTGCCATCTCCTTCAGTATCCCAGAAAAACCAGCTCTAAATAGATTAAACCTGTCTTCAGTTCTACTAAAGATTATTAAATTTTTATGGGACCTGGGGAATTTTAATTCTACTGGAGATGATAAAATTTTGATGGGCCCTTGGGGCCGAAGAGATAGCATGGAGGTAGGGTATTTGCCTTGCATGCAGAAGGACGGTGGTTCGAATCCTGGCATTCCATATGGTTCTCTCGAGCCTGCCAGGAGCGATTTCTGAGCGTAGAGCCAGGAGTAACCCCTGAGCGCTGCCAGATGTGACCCAAAAAACAAACAAATTTTTTTTTGATGGGGCCAAAGTGATAGTACAGCAGATGGGGCATTTGCCTTGGAAACGGCAGATCTGGGATCAACTCTAGGCACCCCATGCGATCCCCCAAGTACTACCAGGAGTGATTCCTGCATGCTGAGTGAACCAGAAGTAAGCCCTGAGCAGAACTGGATGTGGCCCAAACACTAAAAATAAACAAACAAATACATTATGGAACCTTATTAGATGATCTTTTAGAAAATAGAACAAAACTTTTTCCCTGCTGAGCAACAATGTCTACTAAGAAACATTTGTCCCTGAGTGAAATGTCTAAGTTCAATATGGAATAAAACCATCTTCCAGACAATGATATAAATCTCCGGAACACCATTCATCTCTGCTTGGTCTATACTTCTCCCAACAAACTCGTCACCAGCATGAGCAAAGGTCTACAGCAAATGCGTCTCTAATCACTCTGGGCCCTGCTCCAAGCTCGCCATTACTGATGCTGGAGCTATTTTCTTGCTTTGTGTTGGCCACCCAGGCTGGCGCCTGAAAACTCAAATGTCAATAACCTTCCATACAGTGAGGAGAAGCAAAGGGTGAAGTTGCAGCAATTCCCTGGGGTGATTTTTGCCTAGAATTCAGAGATTCTCAGTTCCTGTTCTGCTTTCCTTGCAGAAAGAAAATTATTTAGAGCCTCCCCTAAAGATCCACCTGAAATGAACAAAAAGTCCCTCTGTGAAAATACTGATCTACAAAGATGACTCTGTCTAGATCCTCCACACCCCATACGGTCCACCAAACACTACCAGGATGTATCTCTAAGTGTGGAGCCAGTGTGCACCTCCAGGTGCACCTAAACCTAACATATGAGTGTCAACTCCATGATCTCCCTTTAGCAGTCACATCCTGGGTTTCTCTTTTAACCAACACCAGGGACCCAGTGAAGCAGAGCCGCCTGCAAAGCTCTCAGCAGGAACAATTAAGGAGTAAACTCATCTACAAACTATGAGTGCAGGGGAAAGGCCAGCAAGTGAAGTAGGAATCAGTCCACACTTGTTCTGCTTCCTAGCGGGGCAACTGACTTTTCCACTCAGGAGACAGCTAATTCAGGAATATTTACCATAGCTGCCAGTGTGCAGAAGGAAGCTCTTCAGAGTTAGACCCCTTCCGTCCAATCAGGACCCCTTCCACTGTATCAGGACACCCACCATTGAATCAGGACACTGTCCACCATATCACAATTTCTTACACTTCTTCACTCACAACACAACCTCTCTCCCTTTCTTTTCTGTATTTGAAGTCACATCCAGCAGTGCTCTGGCCTTAATTTTGGCTCTGTACTCATGAGTCATTCTTAGAGGGATTGGGAGTGTATATGGGATACTGAGGATTGAACTGGATCAGCCACATGCAAAGCAAATACCCAACCTGCTGTACTAGAACTCTGGCCCCTATTTCTTTTTTTTTTTTTTTTTTTTTTTTTTTGGTTTTTGGGCCACACCCTGTGACGCTCAGGGGTTACTCCTGGCTATGCGCTCAGAAGTTGCTCCTGGCTTCTTGGGGGACCATATGGGACGCCGGGGGATCGAACCTCGGTCCGTCCTAGGCTAGC
Source organism: Suncus etruscus (assembly GCF_024139225.1). Classification (NCBI taxonomy): domain Eukaryota; kingdom Metazoa; phylum Chordata; class Mammalia; order Eulipotyphla; family Soricidae; genus Suncus; species Suncus etruscus. Next base: position 52,599,698 of record NC_064862.1, on the reverse strand, counting down.
GCAGGCAAGGCAGGCACCTTACCTCCAGCGCCACCGCCCTGGCCCCTATTTCTAACACTCTACTTCACAGTACATGCCAGAAAACAGCAACAACAATAATCCTCAAATTATACTCACAAATACATCTGCTAGGAAAGCCAAGTTTTTAAAAAGGAGATTTGAATTTAGTAGCTATAAAAGGCGAGAGAGTACAGCATCCAAGGTTCTATCTATACCAATTCTCAACACAAACCAGCTGTAATGAATGAAGCCATTTCTCTTCTGGAGACCTTAGACTGCCTTTGTAAGATCAAAGAGAAATCAGCCCTCTATGTGCAGCCATGAGACCTACAGTACATAAGTGTTATCTGTGGCAGATCCACCAATCCACTCCCTGATATTCTATGTAAAGAAAAAAAAAAGGAACTAAGCACAGAAGCTATCTCTGTGCCTTATATATAATTCCTTCCTTTTTAATATTCAAGCTCCATAAAAACCACTCCTGGGCAAGTGATACAAAACTCATTCACATAACAGTCATTCAAGTGAGGCAGAGTGGTGAAAAGAACATTGGGTTCTGCAGCAAGACAAGCTTAAATTCAAATCCTAATTTTGCCACCTATTAGAAGAGGCCTGAGATGAATCACTGAAATGCTCTGAAGCCCAGTTTTATCATCTACAAAACGGATATATTTTTTTCCTCAGGGTTGTTCTGAGGATTAAATGAAATATCCATGAAGCCTCTGGCACACAGCAGCACTGAACAAAGACCATCCTCCCTCTTTTCTCTCTTTTCACATGACTACGCAACGATTAAAAAAAGAAAAACGGATATATATCATTTCTGTGCTCCATTTTAAAGTACCATTAAGAACTAAATCAGGTTCTGCTGAGTCATTTCTTTTCTTTAAGAATGCTGGGGGGAGGGGGGGCCGGAGAGAGGCGTTTGCCTTGCAAGCAGCCGATCCAGGACCAAAGGTGGTTGGTTTGAATCCCGGTGTCCCACATGGTCCCCCGTGCCTGCCAGGAGCTATTTCTGAGCAGACAGCCAGGAGTAACCCCTGAGCACTGCCGGGTGTGGCCCAAAAACCAAAAAAAAAAAAAAAAAAAAGAATGCTGGGGGGAAAAGCTGACTTGATTTGAGATTATAAACACCTTAAATTGTATAAGGTCAGAAAACAGGGTTTTCTGTTTTGATTATTTTGGCTGTAGATTCCAGATATAACTAAGAAAAGAAAAGAGGTTTATAAAAGCCAAGGATAAACTAAAAAAAAAAAAAAATCAAAACAGAAGACAAGGGTGAGTCAGAGAGGCAGTCAAGGGTTAAGGCGCTGATTCCAGAAAATGTCCAGTCAGCACTGGACTCCCAGAACATCACCAGGAGTGACCACTGAAGCAGTTAGGAGTAGCCCAGAGCACTGCTGGATGTGGTCCCAATTCCCATACCCTAAAAAAAAATAAAGCCTGAGATGAATACATTACAACAAAAACAAAAACAAAAAGAACAAATAATCAGTCATCAGCCTTTGCAACACCACCCAAGCATATCTCTCCATTAAAAAGTAGTTACTAAAAAAAAAAAAAAAAAAAAAAAAGTAGTTACTAAATAGGGGCTGGAGTGATAGCACAGTGGTAGGGCATTTGCCTTGCATGAAGGCAACCCAGGGCTGACCCGGGTACGATCCTGGCATCCCATCTGGTCTCCCTAGCCTGCCAGGAAATTCTAAACACAGAACCATATGTGGCCCAATCCCCCCACAATAAAAGTAGTTAAATTAAAAAAAAAAAAAACGGGCCGGGCGGTGGCGCTGGAGGTAAGGTGCCTGCCTTGCCTGGACCGCGGTTCGATCCCCCGGCGTCCCATATGGTCCCCCAAGAAGCCAGGAGCAACTTCTGAGGGCATAGCCAGAAGTAACCCCTGAGCGTCACAGGGTGTGGCCCAAAAAAAAACAAAAAACAAAAAAAAAACAACACTTTGCATCTGTTAGAAATGAAAGTAAATTCCTGTCTCAAAATTTTATATATTTTGAGAGATGCCACAACTGAGCTAAAGCAAGTAGGCCCAGTCTCCAGACTAACAAACATCACTGGAGTCTTTTCAGAATGAAGCAGGCCCAGTTTCTGCTCTATGCCACATACACCTGATCTCCTCTGGCATACAAACAGCCCAGATCCATGATTAATCTCAGGGAGATGCCAACTGCTGCCTCAGCCCAGTTCCACAGCTCCTGTAGAACATGGCAACACATGCATCATCATGACACCTCCAAACTTCACAGCACTGACAACACAGTAGTAGCACAGCAAATTAGATGGAAGGTTGTCTAGGAGCCCAATAAGCTCAACCAGCAAAAATGGTAACCCACTAGGCTCTACTAGCATATAACAGCTCAGTAAATCCTTAGACAATGACTTCAATAACACCATCATGAGATATATGTTATCACAAGCAATATTAAAAAGAAAATTATTTTGTGGGCCGGGCGGTGGCGCTAAAGGTAAGGTGCCTGCCTTGCCTGCACTAGCCTTGGACGGACCGTGGTTCGATCCCCCGGCGTCCCATATGGTCCCCCAAGCCAGGAGCAACTTCTGAGCACATAGCCAGGAGTAACCCCTGAGCGTTACCGGGTGTGGCCCAAAAACCAAAAACCAAAAAAAAAAAAAAAAAAAAAAAAAGAAAATTATTTTGTGGGACTGGAGAGATGGCATGGAGGTAAAGCGTTTGCCTTGCATGCAGAAGAATGGTGGTTTGAATCCCAACATTCCATATGGTCCCCCAAACCTGCCAGGAGCAATTTCTGAGCTTAGAGCCAGGAGAAACCCCTGAGCGCTGCTGGGTATGACCCAAAAACCAATATATATATATATATATATATATATATATATATATATATATATATATATATATATATATATTATTTTCTGCCTGCTAAAGGGGGAAGGTTTGGGGAGTGGGTGGGAAAATGAGGAAACTGGGAGTGTCACACCTGTGGTGGGATTGGTATCAAAATATTAAATACCTGAAACAACTGTATTTGAACAACTTTGTAAATCACGGTTAAATAGTTTCAAACATTCAATAAAAAGGTATCTACTTTGTCCTAATTAAACAAATTATATCAAATCCCCAGGCACTATGTACTGGGAGTAAGGCAATAAAAATATTCAATGCTTTTATATTCCTGTACATATATATGCATATATATATGTATATATATATATATATATATATGGTTATTTTTTTAAGGCAGTAGAGAGTACTTGCCTTGCATGTGGCTAATCCAGGTTTGATCCCTGGCACACTATATAGTCACACAAACCATGCCAGGAGTGATTCTGGACCTCAGACCCTGGAGTAAGCCCTGCTCAGGATGCAAGACACAAGTCCAACCTGCTTAACTATCTCTCCCATCACTCATTTTACATTGTTTTATTTATGTTTTGGGGGGCCACACCTGGCTTCAGGGATCATTCCTGGCAGTGATCAGGGGAACACAGGTGGTTCCAGAGACCGAATCCAGATCAGCTTGGTGCTAAGAAAGCACACTAGCTACTGGACTAGTTTCTGTCCTGCAACCTTAACTCTTAGTTACATTCCTCACTTTCTCAGCTACCACATAAACTCTCCATCCTCCACTAAACACAGCAGCGTAGAACAACTCTCTATCCAAAAGTGCCATTCTTCTTTCTCTTTCTCTATACCCTGTACAAAGTCAAGTTCTTCCTTCAAGACCTCCGTCACTAGTCTCTGAGGCAGGGGTACTCAAACTTTTTAAACAGGGGGCCAGTTCACTGTCCCTCAGACCATTGGAGGGTCTGACTATAGTAAAAACAAAACTTATGAACGAATTCTTATGCACACTGCATATATCTTACTTTGCAATGAAGAAACAAAACAGATACAAACACAATATGTGGCCCGCGGGCCATAGTTTGAGGACCACTGCCTGAGGAATCTCCTCTGGGTAGTATGACTCTCCTTTTCAGAAGAGTTTTATCCCACAGCCCTGCAACTATTTTTTCCTATCAGACAGCTCAGGACTAAGAAATAATTATCCATTACCATGCCCATCTACTGGTACATTATGAATTTTGTAAGCATCTCCTTGGCTTACTTTCCTACTGACTGTCAGCACTCATTATCCCCATTCTAGCAGCCAAAACAACCCCATCTGTATTTTCTTTTTTTTTTGGTTTTTGGGCCACACCCGGTAATGCTCAGGGGTTACTCCTGGCTATGTGCTCAGAAGTTGCTCCTGGCTTGGGGGACCATATGGGACACCGGGGGATCGAACCGCGGTCCATCCAAGGCTAGCGCAGGCAAGGCAGGCACCTTACCTTTAGCGCCACCGCCCGGCCCATCCATCTGTATTTTCAATTGACTCAAAGGTAATTTCAAGTTCAGTTGCCCTCCCCTTATATAAAAAAACTAAATTACACTCTGAAACTTCCTCATATAAATTTGCTTTTTTGGTCAATAATCAATAATCATAATCATAAAAATAATAATCCTAGGAGCTGGAGAGATGGTGCAAACAGTAAAGCATCTACCTTGTCTGCACTAGCCTAGGACAGAGAGCGGTTTGATCCCCCGGTGTCCCATATGGTCGCCCAAGCCAGGAGTGATTTCTGAGCACATAGCCAGGAGTGACCCCTGACCATCACTGGGTTTGGCCCAAAAACCAAAATAATAATAATAATAATAATCCTACTGGGACAGGAGTGATAGTACGGTGAGTAGGGCACTTGCCTCACATGCAGCTGACTTAGGTTTGATCCCTGATACTCCATTTAGTCTCCCAAGCCTCGCCAGAAGTGCTCCCTAAACCCAGAGACAGGAGTGGGCCCTAAGCACCACCATGTGTGACCCAAATCCCGAGAAGAGACAGCTCTGAGGAGGGAGGGACCAGGTTCATTCCCTGTCTGTGCCCAGTGCCAGCCTTTCATACTCCAGTATAAGCACTGTTATGTTGTTTCTCGAGCTTGAACTTATTTAGATTCTTCAGGCAGCCTGAGAAATCCCCTGTTGCTGCAGACAAATCTATAAGCCTTTCGAAGCTCCACCAAACAATTCTGAATTACTGTTTTCCATTACTGAAGTGCTTTCCACGACACCCTGCTGTGAAATCAAATGGAATGAGAGCAGCATTACTAGCTCAGAATGACCGAAAGTTGGCCAGGGCTTGAACTCTCCAGCAGTGAGACATCCTTGAATCTTTTTTTTTTTTTTTTTTTTTTTTGACATCCCTGAATCTTAATGCAAGAAAGAAAAAAAAAAAATTGAAAGAAGAAAAAAAAAAGATGCAGCTTATCTGCTGATCACATAGATAAAATCTCTTACAGATGCTAAATCCAACACTAAATACTCAGTTTAGAAAGGTGAGGCAGGGAGATGATAGGGATGAAGTCAGGAGACTAAATCATCTTTCCTCTCTAACAGATGAGCATGATGGAAGGAGATTCCCCAGGGAGCCAAGGGTAGGTAAAGGACAAGCTTGACTCCTGAGTGAGAAAATAATCACACTATTTGACAGGAAGAAATGAATCTCTGTAGAGAGAAGACATAAAGAGCACTAAAAACTATTATGCATAGGGGCTGGGAAGGTGGCGCTAGAGGTAAGGTGTCTGCCTTGCAAGCATAGCGTAGGACAGACCGTGATTCTATCCCCGGCGTTGCATGTGATCCCCCCAATCCAGGAGTGATTTCTGAGCGCATAGCCAGGAGTAACCCCTGAGCGTCAAATGGGTGTGGCCCAAAAACCAAAAAACAACAAAAGTGTCTTAAGTTTTAAAGCCCCTTAACCTCCTTGATCCCCTCAAAAAAAAAAAAAAAAACAAAACAAAACAAAACAAAACCAACTACTATGCATAAATGCAGAAAACAAGAAAATTGGTGCAGAAGAAAGACAAAGGTCCCCATAGAAAGCATGATACCATAAAAACCATATAAAAACCATATTAACACTTCTAGAACACCAGAATACAAGGATTTCTGAAGAAACCCTCCTCAGGTAGTGCCACGGGGTCATTCTGGCAACATTCAATCAACATGATAGAATAATGCCTAGGCTGGCAAAGCTGCACTGCTCAGGCCGAGAGCTATGGTGCTACCAGGTCCTGAGGGTTCTGGGAACCTCTTGCACCACAGTGCTCAGGGAGTCACGTGATTCCAGATGCACAATTCAGGTCAAAGAGCATGCTTTACCCTAACCCCCAAACTATTTCCCTGGGCCCTAGAATACAAATCTTGTACAAATAAGGTACACACATTATAAACCACATCCAAGAAAAATTAAAGATGCACAAAGACATGGAAAACCCTGGAACTGTACAGCATATGTTATCAGATGAAGAGAATGAATTGACATATTAATCACAAAGATAGCATCACAGTCTCCCAAATGCAGAAAAGCAAACGCAAACTTCTAAATAACAAGGGTCAAGGTCAGAGAGAGTTCAGGAGGCAAGAGCTCATGAGTTGAATGCATGCTTTGCATGCAGGAGGCCCAAGTTCAATCCCTGGCATTAGTTTGTCCCCTGAGCACTGCCAGAAATGACCCCAAGCAAAATGACAAATGTCATTTCCCAAAGGGCACATCTATTTCCACACCATGGCATTCTCATGACAGACTGAATAATGTCCCAGTAAAGACTATGGTATTGGGGCGGAGTTTGAGGAAGACATTACTGTGTAAGGAGAGTTTGGGGGCATTGGTTGAACTAGTTTTTATCCCAATTTTGCAAGTGGTCACACAAATCTTTTCGTATGTATTTTAAAAATATAGGAATTGTACACCTCCAAGTCTATTTTACTGTGCTATAATTTTCAGAAGGGGCAGGAGAGATAGTACAACAGGTAGAACACCACCAGGAATAGCTTGAGCGTTGCTGGGCACGGCCCCAAAACCCAATCAATAAATAAACAATCATAAATTACTTATTTATAACTGTATGAACAACTATTAAAATAAGATTATGTTATTTCAGGTTTTTTTTCTATTATAATTTTCTTCCTGATTTCCAAAGGAAAAAAGATTTAGGAAGCTGGAATGATAGTACAGTGAGCGGGTAGGGCATTTGCCTGGTACATAGTCTACCCAGGTTCAATCCCCAGTATCCTATATCAGGAGTGATTCCTGAGCAGAGCCGGGGGTAACCTCTGAGCAACACTGGGTGTGGTTTAAAAAAAACAGATTTAGGATTTGTGCATTTAAAAAAAATACTTAAGGACCAGAGTTAGAGCATAGCAGTAGGATGTTTGCCTTGCATGCAGCCAATCAGGGAGGAACCTGGGGTTCAATCCTGGCATCCTATTTGGTCCCCCGAGCAGAAGCGTAGAGCCAAAAGTAACCCTTGAGTGCCCCAAAACAAACAAATAAAAAAATAACAAGACAAAATGTTTAATTTCAAAGACAATAAAAATTAAAACTATATACATGTTAATTTTACTTTTTTTTGTTTGTTTGTTTTTTTGTTTTTGGGTCACCCGGTGTTGCTCAGGGGTTACTCCTGGCTGTCTGCTCAGAAATAGCTCCTGGCAGGCACAGGGGACCATATGGGACACCGGGATTCGAGCCAACCATCTTTGGTTCTGGATCGGCTGCTTGCAAGGTAAACGCTGTTGTGCTATCTCTCTGGGCCCATTAATTTTACTTTTAAAATGTGTATATCAAAAGGAATTATGCCACAATATTATCTTAGTAGTAAAAAATAACAAAAACACATGTGATATATTATTCATCCTTTCTGTTTTGTAAATAGATTGTTTTCCTATTTTAAAAACAATTTGGGGGGGTGTCTAGGCCACACCCAGCAGTGATAAGGAATTACTTCTGGCTCTGCACTCAGAAATCACTCCAAGCAGGCTCAGGGGACAATGTGGGATGCCAGGGAATGAACCCAGGTCAGCCACATGCAAGGCAAATGCCCAACCTGCTATATTTTAAAATGTGTATATCAAAAGGAATTATGCCACAATATTATCTTAGTAGTAAAAAATAACAAAAACACATGTGATATATTATTCATCCTTTCTGTTTTGTAAATAGATTGTTTTCCTATTTTAAAAACAATTTGGGGGGGTGTCTAGGCCACACCCAGCAGTGATAAGGAATTACTTCTGGCTCTGCACTCAGAAATCACTCCAAGCAGGCTCAGGGGACAATGTGGGATGCCAGGGAATGAACCCAGGTCAGCCACATGCAAGGCAAATGCCCAACCTGCTATATCCACTGTGCTATGGCTCCAAACCCCAAAACAATCATTTTTTAAATTGTCAATAAGTTTTTTTTTTGTTTTTTATTTTATTTTTGGACTATATCTAGCAGGGTTTACTCCTGGCTCTGTGCTTAGGGATCTTTCCTGGTGGGGCTCAGGGGACCAAACTGGGTCTGCTGTATGCAACGCAACACCCTCCTTGCTGTTATGGCCCACTCCTCTGAGATTTTTGTTTGTTTGTTTTTAGGCCACACTCAATGGTGCTCAGGGTTTACTCCTGGCTCTGTACTCAAAATCACTCCTAGCAGGTTTGAGGGGCCATATGGGATGCTGGGCCAAACCCAGGTTGGTTGTGTGCAAGGCAAATGCCCTAGACACTATAATATTGCTCCAGCCCTTCCTGTGAGAATTTTATTTTTTTATTTTTTGGTTTTTGGGCCACACCCAATGATGCTCAGGGGTTATTCCTGGCTGTGCGCTCAGAAATAGCTCCTGGCTTGGGGGACCATATGGGACGCTGGGGGATCGAACCGCGGTCTGTACTAGGTCAGTGAGTGCAATGCAGATGCCCTACCACTTGCACCACCGCTCCAGCCCCATCCTGTGTGAGACTTTTAAATCTCTTTCTAGGGAATTTTTTTTGGGGGGGGGGGCAGTCATACACGGCAGCGCTTAGGGGTTGCTCCTGGCTCTACACTCAGAAATTGCTCCTGGCAGGCTCGGGGCCACCACTCCGGCCCCATCCTGTGAGAATTTTAAATCTCTTTCATGGGAACTTTTTGTGTGTGGGGGGGGGGTGGTCCTCCCCAGCAGTGCTTAGGAGTTGCTCCTGGCTCTACACTCAGAAATCGCTGCTGGCAGGCTCGCGGGACCATATGGGATGCCAGGATTTAAACCACCGTACTTCTGCATGCAAGGCAAATGCACTAACTCCATGCTATATCTCCGGCTCCCTCAAGGGATCATTAATGGAGAGTCTGCATAGCAACTATAAGCATGTGGCTGGTGCGGCCTTTGGTTCAAACCTGGACACTGCTCCATGTGCCCTACATCTCAGACGTTGTACTGTTGGAGATCCTGGAACCATGCAAGTGTGAGATCTCTGGTGCTCACCAACTATGGATAACCCCTACTGATTGTGGAAACACTGCAGAAATGGGGGGAGGAAAATAAGATTAATTTGCTTCCTAATTTAGATTCTTCGTTATCACTGGTCATAGGCATCTCACTGTTACATAAGTATGATAACTCTGTCTTTGTATTTCTCTTTTAGTTACTAATCCCAAACCAGCTCATCAGAACTGTATCTCAGGGCCTGAGCAATAGGACAGTGGGCAGGGCATTTGCCTTAGATACAGCCACCTTGAGCAATAGAACAGTCGGGAGGGCATTTTCTTGGATACAGCCAACCTCGTTTTGATCATAGACGGTTCCTCTGAATCCTTCAAGGAGCGATCTCTGAACTCAGAGGCAGGAGTAAGACCTGAGAACTGCCAGGTGTGAGCATCCCCCCCACCCAAATAAAAAGCAAAACAAAAGAAGTGTGTCTCACAGGTGTGCAAAAGTGTAAATATGAAGGCTGAGTCTTAACATATTTTAGAGATATTTCTATTGCATATAGTGAGAAAATGCTGATATGGCTAATTTTTTTTTTTTGTTTTTCGGCTCCAAATGAAAAGAGAAGATAAGCAAGAATTCCTTTGACTTATTTTTCCTATTTTAATCATAAGTCACTTTTGTACTCCAACTTGTATATCCGTCTGTGAGTGTGAGTGAGTATATCTGTATGTTTAAACTTTATATATCGGGGCCAGAAAGATGGCATGGAGATGGGGCATTTGCCTTCCATGCAGAAGGACGATGGTTTGAATCCCGGCATCCCATATGGTCCCCAGAGCCTGCCAGAGGCAATTTCTGAGCGTGGAGCCAGGAATAACCCCTGAGTGCTGGCGGGTGTGACCGAAAAACCAAAAAAAAAACAAACAAACAAAAAAAAAAAAACCCTTTATATATTGATAGATTAATTAATTGGTTCTTGGGCCACCCCAGCAGTGCTCAGGAGTTACTCCTGGTTCTACACTCAGAAATCGCCCCAGCATGCTGGGGGACCATATGGGATGCCGAGGGCTGTAGCAGTAGCACAGGGGTAAGGCATTTGCCTTGCACGCAGCCAATACAGGATGAACCCCAGTTCGAATCCCAGCATCCCATATGGTCCCGAGCATGCCAGGAGTGACTTCTGAATGCAGAGTTAGGAAGAACCCCTGAACGCTGCCGGGTGTAACCCCAAAAAAACAAAGTTGATATGGGATGCCTGGGAATTGAACTAGGACTTTCCCAGGTCATATGCAAGGCAAATGCCCTACAGCTGTGCTATCTCTTCGTGTGTGTGTGTGTGTGTGTGTGTGTGTGTGTGTGTGTGTGTGTGTGTGTGTGTGTGTGTGTGTCGGCTTACCATGGAGCGTGTGTGTGTGTGTGTGTGTGTGTGTGTGTGTGTGTGTGTCGGCTTACCATGGAGCACTTCTCCAGCACTTCCTCCTGGAACTTGAGGAATCGCTCCTGAACCTCTACTTCATTGAGGAAAAAGGAAAGGAAGTGGGTAGAGGGCTGCTTTCTTCGAAAAGTGAGCAAAAGAACATCAATTCGAGTCCGGGCTGAAACAACACCATTTCTATGCTGGCCAGTGATCACTGCAAACAAACGAAAAAGTGAGCAGAGAGACTGTCAACAGGAGAAGCAGGAGCACACTCAGGAGGGCTCTTACACTGTCAATGGGGAGCCAGCTACAACAGTCTTGAATATGATCTCTTTTTCCTGTTTGGGGTCACACCCAATGGTACTCGGGGTTTACTCCTGGCTCTATGCTCAGAAATTACTCCTGGCAGGTTCAGGGGACCATATCAGATGCCGGGGATTGAAATCATTTGGCCACATGCAAGGCAAATGCCCTCCCCACTGTGCTATTGCTCTGACCCCAAAAGTAAACTAATCCTGACCAGTGGACAGCACCAAAGGTAAGGAAGCTAAATAAAGGTCTAAGATGTAGTTCAGTGCATCCCAGTGACCTGGTTTGAACCCTCAGCACCACATATAGTCCCCAATCATTCAGAAATGATCCCTGAGCACAGAGCCAAGAGTAAACCTTAAGCAACATACAGTGTGACCTGAAAAAAAAAAATAAAAGGAAAAAGAGGGGGAAGAAATTTTTTAATTATCTCTATTTAAAAACTGTGATTACAAATATGATTGTAGTTGTATGATTTCAGTCATGTAAAGAACATCCCCCTTCACCAGTGCAACATTCCCACCACCAATGTCCCAAATCTCCCTCCTCCCCACCCCACCCACACCTGTACTCACAGGCTTTCTACTTCCCTCATTCATTCACATTGTTAGGATAGTTCTCAGTGTAGTGATTTCTCTAACTGCACTCATCACTCTTTGTGGTGAGTTTCATGTCACCACCTTCCAGCCCTTATCTCTTTTGTCTCTAAGAATTATTGCAAAAAAATAAAATAAAAATAAAAATAAAAGAATTATTGCAAAAATGTCTTTCATTTTTCTTAAAACTCATAGATGAGTGAAACTATTCTGCATCTATCTCTCTCCTTCTGACTTATTTCACTCAGCATAATAGATTCCATGTACATCCATGTATTGGAAAATTTCATGACTTCATCTCTCCTGACAGCTGCATAGTATTCCATTGTGTATATGTACCACAGTTTCTTTAGCCACTCATCTGTTGAAGGACAGGAAGAAGAAATTTAGCACTTGTGGTTAGTTCTTTTATAAAACTTTGGTGCAAAATAATAAATCTGGTCTCTTTAATTAAAAAGACAGTTTGGGGGTTGGAGAGATAGCACAGCAGTAGGGTATTTGCCTTGCATGTGGAAGGACAGTGGTTTAAATCCCGGCATCCCATATGATCCCCCGTGCCTGCCAGGAACAATTTCTGAGCCCAGAGCTAGGAGTAACCCCTGAACACCACCAGGTTTGACCCAAAAACAACAACAACAACAATAAAAGACAGTTAAGTGGAAATAAAGACTAATAACATGTGTTCATTTTCCTAAAGGGAAAACTGAAAAGTCAACCTGAAAGGTGCTAAGATCAAAATGTTTCAAAAGTGATCAATAGGGGCCGGACCAGTGGTACAAACGGTAGAGCGTCTGCCTTGCACACACTAGCCTAGGACAGACCACAGTTTGATCCCAGCATCTCATTTGGTCTCCCAAGCCGGATGCGATTTCTGAGTGCAGAGCCAGGAGTAACCCCTGAGCATCATTGTGTGTGGCCCAAAAACAAACAAAAAAAGTGGTCAATGACTATAAAACATGGGACCAGAGTGATAGCACAGCAGGGAGGGCATTTGCCTTGAACACAGCTGATCCGGGTTCAATCTCCATCCTATAAGTCTCCTGAGCACTGCAAAGAGTGATTCCTGAGCGCAGAGCCAAAAGTAACTCCTGAGCATCACTGGGTGTGATGTTTTTACTGCTGTCAATTCAGGAATATAACTGGCCACACTAAAATGTTTCTGGGAATTGGAGGAAGAGATAATACAGGATAATACAGCAGGCAGAGGCTGCCACTGGATTCTATTCCCCTCTCAAATCCCTACACTGCATATGGTCCCCGAGCCCCGCCAAGAGTGATCCCTGAGCTAGGAAGAAGCCGTGAGCATCACCAAATGAATTCAGGAAACAATCAAATAAAAAAGAAAAGGTTTCTGAACAACACTCAAAAGTTGTTGTTCAGGCTCAAAAGATTTTAATTCAAAATCAAAAGTGCAGTAAATCCAAGGTGTTCCTGGCTGCACTCGAGAGAACAAGTGAAAATCTACCTACTCGTTTCCTTCTTCCATCTATCTAATTTAAGAAGTAGAAGAAAATGAGTAAGTGAGAGTAAACATCATACCAAAACCACCTCCATTTCACATCTCAACTCAATTTATCTTAAATGATAAATTTGATATTTTCTTTATATCCTTGTAGGATCAATAAGACAGTTTACCTTCTGGTTTCAGTTAAATTAGTTTTGCTGAACTCTTTCTTCTTCTTCTTCTTTTTTTTTTTTTTGTTGTTGTTGTTTTGTTTTGGGGTCAGACCTGGCATTGCTCAGGGGTTACTCCTGGCTCTGCACTCAGAAATCACACCTGGCAAGCATGGGGAAGCATATGGGATACAGGGATTCGAACCACCATGCGTTCTGAATTGGCTACTTGCAAGGTAAATGCTCTACCGCTGTGCTCTCTCTCTAGCCCCCTAAATTCTTTCTTTTGTTTTGTTTTGTTTTTGGGCCACACCCGGCAGTGCTCAGGGGTTACTCCTGGCTATCTGCTCAGAAATAGCTCCTGGCAGGCACGGGGACCATATGGGACGCTGGGATTCGAATCAACCACCTTAGGTCCTGGGTCGGCTGCTTGCAAGGCAAACACCGCTGTGCTATCTCTCCGGCCCCAAATTCTTTCTTTTTTAACAAGCACACATACTCATATTTTTACACAGAATTACTGTGTTAAGTCAAAATGAAATCTTTGCCACACAGCTCCTCTTTTTTCTGGCAAAGTTCTGGAATGACTAGTACCTGGAAATGGGGAAGGTTTCCATCTGCCATACACCATGTTAGATTTCTCAGTCCATAAAGTTATTAATATAATTTTATAGATAGGGGAGAAATGGGCAGCATAGTAATGATAAACTGATCATATAATAATATGATGATATTACATAATATATATTAATATATAATAATATAATAATAATACTGGACCAGAGAAATAAAATAGGCATTGAGGTCTAGGGTCTATTGTCCTCTGAGGAACAGCAGGAATGATTGTGAGTCAGGTGTAGACACTAAGCACCTCTTGGTGTTACTGAAGCCTAACCCCAAATGTTGTAACAATAATAATGGTTATTTCTAGGGTTCATATTGAGTGACTTCCCTTTATAAAGCTCATAAGCTTATCTATAATTTCTTCAAGCTTCTTTTTTTAAGCATACATTTATTTTTAAGCATAGAATAAGTTAGACAGGGCCAGAGCATAGAACAGCAGGAAGGAACAGGAAAAAACAGCAGCATTTACCTTGCAGGTGGCTGACCAGATTTGATCCCCAGCATTATATAAGGTCCCTAGAGTCTGCCAGGAGTGATCCCTGAGCACAGAGCCAGGAGTAAGCCCTTAGCACCAGGATACCCCTGCCCCCAAGAAAAAGCTAGACAAAGAAATATTTTAACAAGATGATCAAAATTTGAATTATAACTTGAACTTTAAAAGCTTAAAGAAAGGGGCCGGGCGGTGGCGCTAAAGGTAAGGTGCCTGCCTTGCCTGCGCTAGCCTTGGACGGACCGCGGTTCGATCCCCCGGTGTCCCATATGGTCCCCCAAGAAGTCAGGAGCAACTTCTGAGTGCATAGCCAGGAGTAACCCCTGAGCGTTACCGGGTGTGGCCCAAAAACCAAAAAAAAAAAAAAAAGCTTAAAGAAAGACTAAGCTCTTGTATTTGTAATTCTAATGAAGTTAATGCTTGATAAAAGTTCTTCAAGGGCCTGAGCGGTGGCGCAGAGTGGTAAGGTGTCTGCCTTGCTGGCACTAGCCTAGGATGGACCGGGGTTAGATCCCCTGATGTCCCATAGGGTCCCCCAAGCCAGGAGCGATTTCTGAGCACATAGCCAGGAGTAACCTGAGTGTCACCGGGTGTGGCCCCAAAAAACAAACAAACAAAAAAAGTTCTTCAAAAGTGTCAGTAGGGTCAGAGGGGTTAAGGTCCTTGCCTTGCCTGTGGCTGGCTAAACTCTCTGATCCCCAAGATCAGAAAAAGTCACTGAAGTTCTTAGGCTTGGATAGTATTTGCGAGGTAAAAGATTAGCAAGTGAACAGAAGTACCTTATGCATCAGGCATGTCCCAAATCAAACATTCCTTTCATCTGAGAGGGCAGGGTGGCAAGGCAATAACCAAATACCTGTTAGTTATATGTTCCTTCTTGATGCTAAGTTTCCCAGGTAAAGAGGTAAATGCTCAAATATATAGTACAGCAGAAGAGAGATTCATATTTAGGCCAAAATAAGATGTTTGCAACTACTAATAAGCTAAGCTTGAGAAAATATCACAGTCAGTTATTAGGGGCGTGATTCTCTCAGCTAGTCATGCTGGGGTGGGGGTGCTCACTGGTTTTAGCTATGCCTAAACCATGGCTTTTGACACTCCAGCAAGATTTTTTTTAATTAAATCATCATGAGATATTTAAAAAGTTGTTTGTTGATGGGGCCAGAAAGATAGCATTACAGGGAGGGCATTTGCCTTCCATTTAGCCAACCAGGGTTCAATCCCCGGCATCCCATATGGTCCCCTGTGCTACCAGACACAATTTCTGAGCGCAGTGCCAGGAGAAACCCCTGAGCACCACTGGATGTGGCCCCAAAACAAAACAACAACAACAAAGTTGTTAGTTTAGTTTCAATCATACAATGTTCCCTAGAAAATGTATCTAGATCTTGCCTCTCCAATGCTCCTGTCCCATAATCACTTACCCATACAAGCTGTGTGCACTCCAGACCATGAAGGGATGGACAGACACATTTAGAATTGATTTGTCTTTCTGAACAGCTCTTTACCAGAGAAATTATTGAATTGGGTCATTACTTCAACCTCTGAGCACCACCAGGTGTGTGGCCCAAAAGAAAAAACTAAGTATAAGAGAAATCGAATACACAATGGAATCTAGAAACTGGTTCATCAGGGTATGGAAAGTATAAAATGAGGACCCAGAAAGTCAGTCAACCAAGTCTGTGGAAATACAACTTTCACACACCCCAGGAACAACCCAGAGCGCTGGGTAGCCCCCAAGCTAGACCACTAGATGTGGCCAACTAACTATATAAATTAACACAAATCTTTCCTCATGGGCCCGGAGAGATAGCACAGCGGCGTTTGCCTTGCAAGCAGCCGATCCAGGACCAAAGGTGGTTGGTTCGAATCCCGGTGTCCCATATGGTCCCCTTTCTGAGCAGACAGCCAGGAGTAACTCCTGAGCACCGCCGGGTGTGGCCAAAAAACAAAAACAAAAACAAAAAAAAAAAACCACAAATCTTTCCTCATTTGGAAGACTAATCATTATGACCATCAAAAGTCAAACAGTGGGGCTGGAGAGCAAGAAGAGTGGGTAAGGTATGCCTTGCATGCAGCTAGCCTGGGTTCAATCCTCAAAAAGCACATGTGGTCTCCAAGCCCCTCCAGGAATGATCCTTGAATAGAGAGCCAGGAGCTAAACCCTGAACCTTGGTAGGTATGTTCCCAAAACAAGATAAAACAAGTCCAATAGCTACAAAATCATTTAACCACTAATACATTAACTAAACAGCTCCGCTGGGTTATATTATTCCATACATATGCAAAAGTGAATTTAAGGAACCAGAGCAATAGCACCACGATAGGGCATTTGCCTTGCATGCGGCCAATCCAGGACGAACCTTGGTTTGATCCCTGGTGTCCCATCTGGTCCCCCAAGCCAGGAGCAATTTCTGAGCACAAGGCCAGGAGTAACCCCTGGAGCATCACTGGGTGTGACCACCCCCAAAAAAAGTGAATTTAAATATATAAATTGAGGGGTTGGAGTGACAGCACAGCCAAGAAGGCATTTGTCTTGCAAGAGGCCAACCTGAGTTCGATCCCTGACATTCTACATGGTCCCCTGAACCCACCAGCAGTGACTTCTGAGTGCAGAGCCAGGGGTAAGCCCTGAGCATCGCCAGCTATAGACCAAAAATCAAATCAAATCAAATAGACTGAGTCTCACCAATTTCTCCTTCTTGTCCAGGCTTAGGAATGCTAATTGAAGTTTTCGTTTCCATTTCGAGTTTCTTCCGAGTGTCCCCTCTCTTTCCAACTATATGCCTAAAACATAAAGAAAAAGATTAAGATTAGGGGCCAGAGCCATAACACAGCGGTAGAGCATTTGCCTTGCACATGGCTGATCAGAGTTCAACCTCCATCATTCCCCGAGCCTGCCAGGGGCAATTTCTGAGCACATAGCCAAGAGCAAGCTCTGAATGCTGCTGGGTGTGGCCAAAACCAAAAAATTAGGTAAGATTAAATTAAGTAAGAAATATGAAAATAACTTAAAAAAAAAATAATTCCGGGGCTGGCGAGGTGGCGCTAGAGGTAAGATGTCTGCCTTGCAATCGCTAGCCAAGGAAGGACCACGGTTCGATCCCCCGGGGTCCCATATGGACCCCCCAAGCCAGGGGCAATTTCTGAGCGCTTAGCCAGGAGTAACCCCTGAGCATCAAATGGGTGTGGCCCGAAAAACAAAACAAGACAAAAAAAAAAAAATAAAGAATTCCATCACAGGGCCCGGGGAGAGATAGCACTGCGGCGTTTGCCTTGCAAGCAGCCGATCCAGGACCAAAGGTGGCTGGTTCGAATCCCGGTGTCCCATATGGTCCCCGTGCCTGCCAGGAGCTATTTCTGAGCAGACAGCCAGGAGTAACCCCTGAGCACTGCCAGGTGTGGCCCAAAAACCAAAAAAAAAAAAAAAAAAAAAAAAGAATTTCATCACAGAAACAATAGCAGAAGGGGAGAAATGAAATAAAAAGCTGAGCTTCAAAGGCCAAAGAGGAAGCATGAAGTAATAAAGGCAGAGGAGAGATTATCAGGCCAAATGATAGCAGAGACCCAAGTTTTATGGCAGGAATGAATCTGGTTTTTGTGGATTTGAACTAAGCCATCATGCTGAAGCATAAAACCCAGAAAAATATCAGTAGCTTAGTCATGTCCAAGACTAGGACCATTATACCAAGGAACCAGAATTGCATCTTCATGGGAAGAATGCTGAGAGATCTGAAGCAGAGATAATAAAATAATCACATTTGCCTTTGAAAAAAATCAAGGCTGGAGCCATAGCATAGCAGTAGGGCGATTCCTTGAATGTGGCTGACCAGAATGGACCCAGGTTCAATTCCAGGATCCCATATGGTTCCCCAAGCCTGCCAGGAGCGATTTCTGAGTGCAGAGCCAGGAGTAACCCTTGAGTACCATCAGGTATAGATTTAAAATCAAAACAAAAACAAACCAAAACAATCATCATTTATCCTCTTGCATGGAGAAAGGAAACCATGAAATCACTCACAGGCAAGGCAGAAGGGTTGCAATAAAGGGGTCAGTAGAATATTCAAGAGATATTGAAGAGGGGCCAGAGCAATAGCACAGTGGAAAGGATGTGTGCTTTGCATGCTGGTGCACCCAATTCGACCTCTGGCATCCCATATAGACCCCTAAGCACTGCCAGGAGTGATTTCTGGATTTCTGAGCAGAGCAAGAAATAACACCTACTGCTGCTGGGTGTGGCCCAAAAACAAACAAAAGATATTAAAGAGGTAAAATCCAGTTAGAGGGGATTGTTAAATCCTGAGACCCTAAAGCCAGCCACAATAAGTATGTAAAAGCTTATAATGTGAGAATAAGCAGTTGTCAAACTCGCTTTTTGAAAAGGGGTAGCACAGGATGTTCTCACCAAAATGGGCCCAAGATGTGCACTAGTGCCCCTCAGGAACACCAAGAGGAGGATGTTTCCACCAATATGGCCAGAGATGGCAAAAATAATTTAAACAATAAGAGGTTGGCAAAGGTTTCCAAAAAAACTACAAAGTGTGCTTAGAACAGATATCAGGTGGCTGCTTGAAATGTTAAGCTAATGTTAAGATTGTAACTATATATATATGTATGTATACACACACACACACACACACACACACACAGAGCTTGAATAATTGATTCAGGGTCCTTGTCAAAGTTCCACTGCATTGGACAAACAGGGACACCAGCTAGCTGGAAATTAAAACCTCCCTTTTGCTATTACATTCTCAAGGCTGGTTTCTGAGTTCCTTGTGTAGGGAAAGCTCAATTCTGGACCCAACCCAACACCAACACCAGCAGAAGGTGGTGGAGACATGCAGAAGGACGAATGTCATTGTGAATTGATTCTTGTAAATTCTGAGACCAGAATTATCACCAGCACCTGGGCACCCCACTGACCAGGCCGAAAGCCCATCTGCTCAGCAGCAGAAAACTCAGGTGGCCTCACTCACTTGTAGAGTAAGCTGGGTGCCCTCACTGTGCACCGGAAGCCGTTAGGGGTCTGCACCACCTCGTAGACATCAGCAAGTTCCTCAGCACATTCCACGAAGCCTGTGAAAACACCCAACACCCTTCAGAGCTGGTGCTCCTTGGCTGTGAGCCCCTGTGCCAGCTTAAAAAATGATAGGGAGGGCCCGGAGAGATAGCACAGCGGCGTTTGCCTTGCAAGCAGCCGATCCAGGACCAAAGGTGGTTGGTTCGAATCCCGGTGTCCCATATGGTCCCCCGTGCCTACCAGGAGCTATTTCTGAGCAGACAGCCAGGAGTAACCCCTGAGCACCGCCGGGTGTGGCCCCCCCCCCCAAAAAAAAAATGATGGGGAGAGGGGAGCCAGAGCGGTGGTGCAAGCCATAAGGCATCTGCCTTGCAAGCGCTAGCCCAGGATAGACTGCGGTTCGATCCCCCTGAGTCCCATATGGTCCCCTGAGCCAGGAGCGATTTCTGAGCACATAGCCAGAAGTAAGCCCTGTACGTCACCAGGTGTGGCCAAAAAACAAACCAAAAAATGGGAGGGGGGCAAAAGGCAGAGACATAGTACAGGGGGTAAGTCCTGCAAGTGCCTTACATAAATCGACCCTGGTTTAATCCCTGCACTGCAGAGAGTCCCCCCACCAAAGCACTGTCAAGGGTGAGGAATACTTGCTAGCCCTGAGCACTGCTTGGTAGTATAGCCAAAGGACCCCAAAATAAGTTAAAAGCAAATGTAAAAAAGCAATACAAGGCACAAAGAGCAACCCACACTTGACATTGCAGAATATGGCTCAGACATTCCTCTAACCTGTTCTTAGGGGGAAAGAAAAATAAAGAATAGCACAAGAGAGCTAGTACAGTGGGTAAGGCACTTGCTTTGCATGCAGCTGACCCAAATTCCATTCCTGGCATCCCATAGGGGTTCCTGAACACCACTGAGTATGGCCCCAAAACCAAAAAATAAAGAATAGGGCCAGAGAGATAATACAACAGGTAGAGTACTTACCTTTATACATATAAACAGCCCAGTTAATTCCTAGCACCTCATACAGTCCCCGATTCCCACCAGGAGTGATCCCTGAGCACAAAGCCTGAGTAAACTCTAAGTATTTCTGGGTATAGGGCCTATCACCCCTCAAAAAAACAAAACAAAACAAAAGAAATTATTTCTGGAGCCACAGCAATAGTGCACCAGGTAGGGCTTTTGCCTTACATGCCGCCAATCCAGGTTTGATTCTCAGCATTCTATAGGGTCTACCAAACCTTCCAGGTGTGATTTCTGAGTACAGAGCCAGCAGCAACTCCTGAGCACCACTGGGAATGGCCCATAAAAAGAGAATTGCTTCTTATTACACCCACTCACCACCACAAAGAACCTCTGATCACCTTGATAGAAATCTTCATCCTCTTCCTCAGGCTGGCAAATCTTTTCCTGGACAGGATTCTTCCTGTAAATACGGCCACCAAGGACAAGCAGCTGTGGACGAAGAACATCCATGATCCTTTCTCCACACAGGATGCCAGTGAGGTCCTGAAAAATAAGGATTCACCTTACTCACTGTTTTCTTTTTTTATTTTGTTTTTGTTTTTGTTTTGTTTTTGTTTTTTTGGGGCCACACCCAGCGATGCTCAGGGGTTACTCCTGGCTGTCTGCTCAGAAATAGCTCCTGGCAGGCACGGGGGACCATATGGGACACTGGAATTCGAACCAACCACCTTTGGCCCTGGATCAGCTGCTTGCAAGGCAAACACCCCTGTGCTATCTCTCCGGGCCCTTGTTTTTGTTTTTGAGTCACACCCGGCAACGCTCAGGGGTTCCTCCTGGCTCTACGCTCAGAAATCGCTCTTGGCAGGCTCCAGGGACACATGGGATGCCGGGATTTGAACTATAGACCTTCTGCATGCAAGGGAAACGCCCTGCCTCCAGGCTATTTCTCCGGCCCCTTACTGACTATTTTCTTTTTCTTTTTTCTTTTTTTTTTTCTTTTTTTGGTTTTTGGGCCACACCCGGCGATGCTCAGAGGTTACTCCTGGCTGTCTGCTCAGAAGTAGCTCCTGGCAGGCACGGGGGACCATATGGGACACCGGGATTCGAACCAACCACCTTTGGTCCTGGATCGGCTGCTTGCAAGGCAAACGCCGCTGTGCTATCTCTCCGGGCCCCTTCTTCTTTTTTTTTTTTTTAATATTTTATTTAAACACCTTGATTACAAACATGATTGTGGTTGGGTTTCAGTCATGCAAAGAACACCCCCCATTACTTGCTGTTTTCAATGAATAGAGACTGACATGGGTCTAGTATGCAGGAATGAATGAGTGGACAGAGTTGGGCATCCACTCTGGCATATGCCAATAAGCAAAGCAACAGGCATATGCTAATATGCAAAGCAACGTTTTTTTCTACTAGATTTTTCCATATGTCACGGCCTCTACTACCAGATTCCGTTCCTGTCTCATTCTAAAAAGGTAATTTGTGGGCCTAAGAGACAGTATAGGAGGCAAGGCAGTCTTGGAGTTTCAATCCTGGTTTAAATTCTGGCCCTAAGTATTGCTGGAAGCAACCCAAAACAAACAAGCAAAACAAAAATATTGAGGTGAAGAGGGACTGGAGAAGATAAAATAGTGATTAAGGCACTTGCCTTGCACAAAACTGACTCAATTGAATCCCTGGCATCACATATGGCCAGTCCCCAGAGGTCCACCAAGAAGGACTCCTAAGGGCTGAGCCAGGAATAAGTCCTGAGCATCACCCAGTATGACCCAAAACAAACAACAACAACAACAAAAAATTAGTGATTAGGGGCCGGAGAGATAGCATGGTGGTAAGGCGTTTGCCTTTCATGCAGAAGTTCATTGGTTCGAATCCCGGCATCCCATATGGTCTCCTGAGCCTGCCAGGAGCGATTTCTGAGCATGGAGCCAGGAGTAACCCCTGAGCGCTGCCAGGTATATCCCAGAAACCAAAATAAATAAATAAATAAATAAATAAATAAATAAATAAATAATAAATAAATAAATAAATAAAAATGAAAATAAAAATTAGTGATTAAATGCTGAGTCCATTTTAGACAACCTCCTTGAGGGGCCAGCGCCGTGGGGTGTTTGCCTTGCAGGTACTAGCGTAGGATGGACTGAGGTTCGATCCCCTGGGGTCCCATATGGTCCCCAAAGCCAGGAGCAATTTCTGAGAGCATAGACAGGAGTAACCCCTGAGTGTTACAGGGTGTGCCCCCCCCCCAAAAAAAAAAACCACACACACACACAAAAAAAAAATACCAGGGGCCGGAGAGATAGCACAGCGGTGTTTGCCTTGCAATCAGCCGACCAGGACCTAAGGTGGTTGGTTCGAATCCCCGGTGTCCCATATGGTCCCCCGTGCCTGCCAGGAGCTATTTCTGAGCAGACAGCCAGGAGTAACCCCTGAGCACCGCCGGGTATGGCCCAAAAACAAAAACAAAAAATACCAAAAAACTAGACAACCTCCTTGACTTAGTATCGCAACCATTTTCTCCTGCATCATTAAAAAAATTAATTTTGTAGGGCCAGAGTGACAGATAGCACAGCGTATAGAGCATTTGCCTTGCATGCGACCGATCCAGGTTCTATCCCCAACATCCCATATGATCCCTGAGCCTTCGAGAAGTAATTTCTGAATACAGAGCCAGGAGTAAACCCTGAAAGTGGCTGTGTGTAACCCAAAAACCATAAAAATATTTTTTGTATATTTAATATATTTGCCCTTTGGGGAAAAGAATCCATCAGCGGTCTTAAAGATGCTAGAAATTTACATCCAACAATTACAGGGAGAGAGATAGACGCAGAACAGTCTCACTCATCTATGAGTTTTAAGAAAAATAAAAGACATTTTTGCAATCATTCTCAGAGACAAAAGAGAGGAGGGCTGGAAGGTCCAGCTCACAACATGAAGCTCACCACAAAGAGTGATGAGTGCAGTTAGAGAAATAACTACATTGAGAACAATCCTAACAATGTGAATGAATGAGGGAAGTAGAAAGCCTGTCTAGAGTACAGGCGGGGTGGGTGGGAGGAGGGAGATTTGGGACATTGGTGATGGGAATGTTGCACTGGTGAAGGGGGGTGTTCTTTACATTGACTGAAACCCAACCACAATCATGTTTAAATAAAGATATTAAAAAAAATAAAAGAAGAAATCGCCCCTGGCAGGCTCGGGGGACCATATGGAATGTAACGAACTGGGAATTGAACCACTGTCTCCTGGATTGGCTGCGTGCAAGGTCAACATCCCTACTGCTGTGCTATCATTCTGGCCCTATTATTATTACTATGATTATAAGGAGCTGTGCATAGGGACGCAAGCTCGGGAAGAAGTGGTATATACTAAGCAATACTTAGTCACACCCTTTCGGACGAGCTGCTCGCTCCGCAAAGAAAGTCGCCTTAGTTGTGGTTTCGGGAAATCTGAAGACCCAGATCACAACACAACCCAGATCACAAAAACGAGCCCAGGATAGAAAAAGTCCGTAGCGCTAGCCCAGAGCAGAACCACGCCCCCTTGCCACGCCCACTGCATCGGGAACGCGCGCGCACATGCGGGCCACGCTCGCCTGTCGGGAGCGCGCACGTCGTCGTAGGCCACGCCCCCACCTCCGACGTTCCCTCCGCACGAGGACGAGCACGCTGTCGAGCGCGTCGCCGAGCGGCCGCTCCGCCTCGGCCTAGGGGCGGGGCTGCACAGAACGTGCCCCGAAACGCAGAGGAGGTGAGTAGCCGAAGGTTCCGGGACGGCGGGGAACGTGGCGGGAAGGGAGTTGATCCCAGGCTTCCTACCTGCTTGCCGGCACTAGAAAACCGGAGAAGGTAGGAGGCGACACCGGAACCCGCGGCAAAGGCTTGTCCGGAAGAGATCGCCTTAGGCCGCGGCCGACTGCGCATGCGGGGAGGTGGGTGGGCGGAGCCCCGCGGTGACGCCTGCGCACTGGGGCTGCGACCTACCTACGTCCGTGGCCTTGGCCTTGTACGTCAGGTAGTAGAGATGCAAAATCCCCAGTGGCTTTGTGACTCTTAGTGAGTTACGGGGCTGCTGGCCCTTCCGACACCTCCTGCCTCCGAAGCCTTTTCCCATCCCATTTAGGGTTTTTTTCCCTTTCTTTTTTTTTAGTTTATTATTACTAAGTTCATTATTGTTGTTATTCTTACTCACCATGAATTACAGAGTGATTCGTGATGGAGTTTCAACTCTCCAAAGTTCCAACATCCCCCTACCAGTGTCCACTTCCCTCCACCAATGGCCCCAGTTTCCTTACTGCTCCCCAGGCTTGCCCCTCTGGTAGGCACTTTTTCTTTTCTTCTCTTTCATGTTAGGCTGTGCTCTACAATACTATTATCAGTAATGTCACACACACACACACACACACACACACACACACACATTTAATTTAAGGCGCAGAATCCATCAGCGCAGAAATTCAGCTGCCTAAGCGTGCTGGAGTTAATGGGGCGGCTTTTTTGAAGACCTATTTAGTTCATGACTAAGTAACCATTTGCACTGGTACCTGGGTACTTCCATCACCAGCTACCAGATTCTTGTTGGGAAAATAGGTCTTTGGCTCCCAGAAAGGCACGTCGCTGATCAGTATGGGGTCATCCTTGTTGAACTTGAAGCCAGTGCCTTTTCCTTTCAGCAGCCCTGGTGCGACTCCCAAAATAGACAGACACTTTTGCCTTTTAGATCTCTGCAGCCACCAGTATCCCACTTCTCACATAGAGCCAAACCCAAATGGCTTCATTGGTATTTACGCCAGAAATTTCCCCGATCCGGGCCAGAGAGATAGCATGAAGGTAAGGCATTTGCCTTGCATGCAGAAGGACGGTGGTTCGAATCCCGGCATCCCATATGGTCCCCCGAGCCTGCCAGGAGCGATTTCTGAGCATAGAGCCAGGAGTAACCCCTGAGCACCGCCGGGTGTGACCCCCCACCCAAAAAAAAAAGAATTCTGAAACTGGGCCAGAGCGGTGACACAAGCGATATGGCATTTGCCTTGCACGCGCTAATGTAAGATGGACTGTGGTTCGATCTCCCAGCATCTCATTTGGTCCCCCAAGTCAGGAGTGATTTCTGAGCACAGAGCCAGGAATAACCCTGGAATGTCACTAGGTAGGACCCAAAAAAACAAAAAACGAAAAAAAAAAAAAAAAAAAGGTGAAAACTCCAGTTTTGAACTAGTGTTGATCAAAGGATTGGCTATGATTCTAATTTGAGAAATTTTTTTTTGGTTGTTCAGTTTTTGTGGGGGTAGTTTTTTTGGGGAGACATTATTGTAGGGCTGAGAATTGCACCAAAGGCACATGTGCAAGGCCAAGCAGATATCCCCAGCACTGAGCCACACTCCCAGCTCCTAATATAAAGAATTGTTGCCTTGATTTTTATGTTTTTACTTTTAGCTGCACTCAACCGTGCTCTGGAATTATTCCTGGAAGTTCTCCGGGAACCATATGGGATACTGGGGATCTAACTTGGGTTGGCCACATGCGAGGCAAATACTCTACCTGCTGTGCTATTGCTCCAGCAATAACAACAAGGATTATTGTCACCTTTGTAAATGTGAATGCTATTTAAGTCATAACAGAGCTTTAAAAAGGAAAAGGTGATCTCATGACAAGATTGAAAATGTCATTAATCGGGGCCAGAGAGATAGCAAGGATGTAGGGCATTTTGCCTGGCATGCAGAAGATCAGTGGTTCAAATCCTGGCATCCTATATAGTCCTCTGAGCCTGCTTGGAGCGATTTCTGAGTATAGAGCCAGAAGTAACCTCTGAGCGCTGCTGGGTATGACCCAAAAACCAAAAAAAAAAAAAAAAAAGAAGAAGAAGAAAAGAAAAAGAAAAAAAGAAAATGTCATTAATCAATCTACATTTTTAAATAGGTTCATATTTTTTTTTTTTGAGGGGGAGTCACACCCAGTAGCACTCAGGGTTACTCCTGGCTCTACGGTCAGAAATCGCTCCTGGCAGGCTTTTATTTTTTAATTCTCTTCCCCTCCTCCCTCCATTCTCTTTCCTTCCCTTCACTGTCATTTCTATGCTCACAGAAAGATAATACAGTAAGTAGGGTATTGGCCTAAGTAGGGTATTGCATTTGGTATATTGGGGTTCAATTTCCAGCATCCCATACCCCGAACATCACCAGGAGTGATCCTTGATCATCATTGGGTGAGGCCCATAAAACAAAAATAAATGCTAGCGCTGAGCTCTCCATCCAGAGAATACCATGTGTCACTGTGACTATCTGGAATTTAATTAACATAAAGTAAACGGGCCACGCCCAGCAGTGCTCAGGGGAATAACCTGGCCCTGCACTCAGAAATCACTCCTGGCAAGCTGGGGGTTACTGGGGATCAAGCCCAAGTCAGTCCTGGGTCTGCCACTTTGCTAGACAAATGTTTACCCTAACGGCTGTGCTATATGATTCTGTTTTGTTTTTTTTTTGTTTTTGTTTTTGTTTTTGGGCCACATCTGTTGATGCTCAGGGTTTACTCCTGGCTGTGTGCTCAGAAATCGCTCCTGGCTTGGGGGACCATATGGGATGCCGAGGGATCGAACCACGGTCCATCCTAGGCTAGCGCTTGCAAGGGAGATGCCTTACCTCTAGTGCTACCATTCTGGCCCCATACAATTCTTTTGTTTGTTTGTTTGTTTGTTTGTTTTCTTAAAGATATGGAATGCTGGGCCCGGAGAGATAGCACAGCAGCGTTTGCCTTGCAAGCAGCCGATCCAGGACCTAAGGTGGTTGGTTCGAATCCCGGTGTCCCATATGGTCCCCCGTACCTGCCAGGAGCTATTTCTGAGCAGACAGCCAGGAGTACCCCTGAGCACCGCGGGTGTGGCCCAAAAAAAAATATATGGAATGCTTCACGAATTTGCGTGTCATCCTTGCACAGGTCCCATGCTAATCTTCTCTGTATTGTTCTAATTTTAGTATATGTGCTGCTGAAACGAGCACTAAAATACAATTTTTGAATCACAAATTTTAATAGCTACAAGAGGCTAACCAAATAGAGTGCAAAAGCAGAACATTTGGTTTTGTTTTGACCTTTCATAAAACTATGTATTCAAGTACAGACAGATGTTCTTATTTATATTCATACTTTGTAATTTTTTAATGACGTAAAAATTGATAAGGTTAAACATTCACAACGACTCTTCACAGTAGCCATGAAATTCCAAGCTCTTTCTCTAGTTTTGGGTTTTTGTTTTTGTTTTTTGCTTTCGGTGCCACACCCATGATGCTCAGGGGTTACTCCTGTGCTCAGAAATCGATCCTGGCTTGGGGGATCATATGGATGCCAGGGATCGAATTGCAGTCCGTCCTAGGCTAGCACTTGCAAGGGAGATGGTTTACCGCTTGCACCACCGCTCCGGTCCCCTCTTTCTCTGGTTTTGTTTCAGTTTTAGGGTGCCATCAAGCGATATATTAAGGTATTGCATGTAAACAGGTTTAATTGTGGGGTTTTTGTTGATTTTTTTTAAACCAATTTTAATGAGAGTCCAATATGAACAATATGTATTTCCTAACCAGTGCCTCCTCCCTGGAAACAGAACACAGTGTTACTCTGGAACTTTATTTGGAAAATTTCACAAGTGTATTTCTTGATGTGATTTATTCAGGATGTATTTATCCAAAGCAAACTCTCCCTAGTTGTTTTAATCGTGCATCATTTCTTCCTCAGTACTGCCAGCCCATTTGTGATCAGTAAATCAGTCGCCATCAATCCCAAACCTCAGAACATTTCACTAATGGTAGAAAGGACTGTTTTCGGTTTTAAATAAATTTCTTATTTGGGACCAGAGGAATAGCACAGCGGTAAGGCATTTGTCTTGCACGCAGCCAACCCAGGATGGACCCGGGTTTGATTCCTGGCATCCCATATGGTCCACCCAAGACGGCCAGGAGCGATTTCTTTTTTTGTTTGTTTGTTTGTTTTTGGGTCGTACCTGGCAGCACTCAGGAGTTACTCCTGGCTCTAAGCTCAGAAATCGCTCCTGGCAGGCTCAGGGGACCATATGGGATGCCCGGATTTGAACCACCATCCTCTGCAATCAAGGCAAACACTCTACCTCCATGTTATCTCTCCAGACCCCAGGAGCGATTTCTGAGCACAGAGCCAGGAGTAACCCTAGTGCCATTGGGTTTGGCTCAAAAACCAAAAAATAATTTTTTTCTTATTCGTTGTAATCCTGAGTGATATTTTGGTCTGATGCATTCTGAACTATTGATAACAGATGGTGGGGGAGAGGAGGTGAGAAAAAAAGGAGACTTATTTGGTTTGGGGCCCACACCTGTCTCTGCTTAAGAGACCTTCCAGGTTGCTAGGGATTGAACTCAAGACAATCACATGCAAGGCAAGTGCCCTACCCACTGTGCTAGCTCAGAGAATGGCACACATGCACTGTTCCGCTCTCCCTCATTCCCTCCAACCATAGTCCCTACGCAAAGCTGCCACTTTTGGTATTTTTCTCTCCGTAGTGAAGTGGACTCCACTGTAAGAGAAATGGCAGCATCTTCATCATCATCCTCGGCAGGAGGTGTCAGTGGAAGCTCTGTCACAGGCTCAGGCTTCAGCGTCTCGGACCTCGCACCACCTCGGAAGGCACTGTTCACCTACCCCAAAGGAGCCGGAGAGATGCTGGAAGGTGATTTTACAACACATCCGCTGAAGGATGTGCAGAGGTTCTGTAGCCACCAGCACTGGAAAGGAGCTATTGGGCTCCTCAGATAAAAGAGGAATAGGCCCTTATTTCAACTCCAGATTTCCTTCCTCGTCCCCCATTTCAGAATATCCTTAAAAGCACACATCTCCCTCTCCTGCCTCCCCACTCCCATGCAGCCTCGTGTTAGAGCAGAAAAGACTAGAAATCAAGAGAGTTGTCTAGAGTTCTTGAGTCAGAAAAACATGTCAGATCAATGCTCAGACCAGGAAATCTCTTGGCTTCCATTCCAGCTGGCTTGATCCTGGCACCTGGTGACTTCCTCTGGCTAAGAATGTTGGGGTCAGAACCATAGTACATCGAGTGGGGCAATTGCCTCACATAAGGCCAACCCAGACTCAGTCCCTGACACCACCTGTGGTCCTCCAAGCCCCACCAGACATGATTGCTGAACACAGCTAGGAGTGAGTCCTGAACACTGTTGGGAATGGTTCCAAAACAATCAGAAGAGTTGTAGAATTTTTAGGATGAAATTATTCTGCAGAGATTAACCTCATCAGAAAACTTCTAAGAGGAAATTTTCTGACTTCCCTGATCCAGGAATGTTGTGTGGCTCTCCCAGAGGAGGGCTGAATTTCTATCGGGTGCACATTTGCCAGCCAAGCCCAGGCTATAAATAAGCATGAAGTAGCACTGGTGGGGCCAGAGAGCTAGGACAGCAGGTAAGGTGCTTGTTATGTATGTGAGTTACCAGGGTTATTTACCCCCATATGGTCCTTTGAGCTCTGCCAGAAATTATCCGTGACTAAGTATATAATCAGAACTGAAGCCCTGAGCACAGCCAAGTGTAGTCCAAAAATCTCAAAAAATAAAAATCTGGTTTGGAGTGATAGTACAGCAGGGAGGAAGACTCTTACCTAGCATGTGGCTGACTTGGGTTTGATCCCTGGCATCCCATATGATCCTCTGAGCATTGCCACGAGTGAATACTGAGTGCAGTCAGGAGTAACCCTAGAGCATCACCAGGAGTGGCCCAGAAACAAACAAAAAGACAAAATCTGGGGCCCAAGAGATAGGAGGTAGGGCATTTGCCTTATATGCAAAAGGACAGTGGTTCGAATCTAAGCATCCCACATGGGCCCCCGAGCCTGCCAGGAGCAATTTCTTTTTGTTTTGCTTTTTTGTTTTTGTTTTGTTTTGGGGTCACACCCGGCAGCACTCAGGGATTACTCCTGGCTCTATGCTCAGAAATAGCTCCTGGCAGGGGACCATATGGGATGCTGGGATTCGAACCACCTACCTTCTGCATGCGAGGCAAATGCCTTACCTCCATGCTATCTCTCTGGCCCCGCCAGGAGTAATACCTGAGTGCTGTCGGGTGTGACCCCCCTCTCAAAAAAAAAAGGCAAAATCTACTTGTCCAGAACTTTTAAACCTAATTACATATTGATCTTTTCTACTTCGTGTACTGAAGATTTGGTAAAGCATTTTGAATGGTTCAATTAGAAATGTGTGAGAAAGTAAAACTATAGTTAGGAATTGGCTTTGGGGGTGATAATCTTTTTACTTATATCAGGTTTAATAAAAACAAGAGCTTTGAGTGCCTCAGGAAAACAAGGACAGCAGGGAAGCCTCAGGCTATACTGTAGATACTGTAGATCCCTGTAGATTCTACACGGTGGAATTAGCTTAAATCAGGTAGGGCCTGCACAGCTGCCTACCTACATTCTATCCCCTGAGCCTCACCAGAATTGATTCTTGAGCACAGAGCCAGGAGTTGCAGCCAAGAGTGACCCAAAAGCCAGATAAACCAATATTTTTTTTTAAATGGTGTTGGTGGAAATGTTGAGAGCCTAGTGAGTGTAGTTAGAGACATATCCATGGTGTGTCCGCTGCCTCTGTCATCATTGCCATTAACTGGTCATTCACCCAGGCTAGTGCCACTGGATGAGAGGTTAGTGAACAACTGGGACATTGTTTGCCCTATTTGGCACTAAAAACATGTTATGACTCCAATTTTACGCAGCACAGACTTGGCCTTAAGGAAGTTTCTCATAAAGCAAATCAAAAGTTGGAGTGTAACTCAACTTGGATGGCAGGAGAGGAATCGATATTTAACAGTGGGCAAAGGCCAGCACCGTCTGAATTCTAGCTCTGGGAGTAATTTCATTCTTTTGGTTTTGGTTTGGGGGCCACAACCGTCAATGATCAGGGGTTATTCCTGCCTCTGCAATCAGGGATTACTCCTGGCAATGTTCAGAGGACCAAATGGGATGCTGGGGATGGAACCAGGACCAGCCACATGAAAGGTCAATGCCCTCCTCACAATACTACCAATCTGCCCCCTTAATTTCGTCTCAGTGTTGATTTTCTAGAAAATTCTAGTTCTACCTAGTTTTCTTCTATCTCAGTTCTTTGTGGAAGGTGTTGACTTTCTGTTACAGGTTAAATTTTTCTTTCTTCTCTTTTTGGGTCCTCTTGATTTTTTGGGCCCTCTGCAGTATTCAAGGCTTACTCCTGACTCTGCACTCAGGAGTCACTCCTGGCAGTGCTTAAGGCACCATATTGGGTGATGGGGTCTGCTGCTTGTAAGGGAAATGCCCTCCCCACTGGACTATCACTTCAACCCCACTTATTGTAGGATGAATTTAAACACTTGTTTTCAAATCAGCACACAATTTTGATTTCACTCTTAGATTTAAAGCTTCATCTTTGGAATCAACAAGGTCAAACAGGTTAAGGTGCTTACTTTATTTGTGGACAAGTGTGGAGCAGTTCCTGGTGTCCTGAACCCATCAGGGGTGATTCCTAATCCACTACTATGCCTCAGCCTCCTCTCCAACCCTGTCCCTTTCCCCTAAAATAAAAAGAATACTCTTTAACTATCAGTTTTAAATAATCCTTGAGGGTTAGAGAGTATAGTGGGTGCACTTGCCTTGCATGCACCTGACCTGTTTTTGATCCCTGGCACCACATATAGTCCCTGAGAGCGAAGAGTAAGCCCTGATCATGGCTAAACCCCGAAAAACAAGTTATGTTTGAGGGCTGGAAAGATAGAACAGGACTTGAGGAATGTAAGCTACCTGAGTACATCCGACTCTAGTTTGATCCCAGCACCACCTGGAATCGTCCTGGTTGTGGTCCAAAAGTAAATAAATACATTGATCAGCTGAGGCTTGATTTGGAAGCATCTTCCACACAGCCCATCTTCTTCCAGTAAATTGAATATGAAAGTGAGGAAGAACCTTGGTGGTGGCCTGTCAGGAGGACTGAATGTTGTTTTACCTCTTAACAGGTTCAACTTGATCTCATGCCCTTCCAAGTTGAGGCAAAGGAACTCCAGTAGCAATGGAGTCCATCTCAATGGTGACTTTTCTGCACACCTATTCTCTGATAACAGATTCCTCGTGTAAGCTGTAGAGAGCAGCGCTCAGTGTTCCGCTCTCTGCTAAGACTATCCTTACTTGCTTATTTGGGAGCAAATTAAGCCTCTACCTTCCCGCCCTTGGAGTGGCTAAATTTGTAGTGACATACTGGAGCCACTCTCTAGTAGAAATTACCTGGCCTGGTCTCATTTCCTGCAGTGAATGTATTAAATGAATATGTTAGCTCCTATTTCTTGGCATTGGCAGTGGCGTGAGATTGGGGACTTGTCATGATTTCGAACCTTCTGGCTTGTCTCCCTAAGAGGGCAGCTGATGAATTGCCACTTGCTATATTAGCAAGGCTTTGATTGCAATTTCCAAATGTAGTGAAAGTCCATGCTTGAAATTGGTACAGAACTCACATATGTGAAGATGTAGCAAGGAAGCAGTGGGCTTTGTGGCTAGCTCAGAATTGACACCTCAGCAAAAGCCTATTTCCTGGGTATCTTGAGTGACCAAATGGTACGCAGGTATGTCTTACTGAAGACAAATTCACTTAACCAGTGGTCCTCAAACTACGGTTCGTGGGCCACATATTGTATTTGATCCCATTTTGTTTCTTCACTTCAAAGTAAGATATATGCAATGTGCATAGAAATTTGCCCATAGTTTCTGTTTTTACTGTAGTCTGGCCCTCCAACGGTCTGACGGACAGTGAACTGGCCCCCTGTTTAAAAAGTTTGAGGATCACTGGCTTATACCTTCTTACTTTGAAGTTTATGACCCAGGGAAATACATAAATGGTAATCACTTTGGCATTTCATTCTAACGGCACCTGTGAGTACTAAGTGCATCTTCCCCCAGCTTATCATCCCCATCACTTCACCAAAGCACCTAAAAGGAAGCTCTGAAAGGGAGGACCATCCCTACTTGGCTCTTATTGAACTAAAACTCGGGCACAACTGGATTCTTGCTTTAAGCAAGGGCAGAATTAGGATCGTGAAGGTTGGCCTATTTATACAGGAAAGCTGTTCCAAATTGCAGCATTAGTACCAAGTGCTCACCTAGCCCCTCTACCCGTAGTGAATTCATAGTTAACTGCTGTCCATTGCCCTTACCTGAAAAAAAAAAAAAATCAGTAATGCAAAGCCGGAGCCATAGGACTGCGGGGAGGACGTTTACCTTGCACTAGACTAAATCCCCAGCAGCCCATATGGTCCCACAAGAAGTGATCACTGAACACCTTTAGATGTGACACCCACCCCCCAAAAAAAATCAGTGATAGGCCAGAGTGATTGCACAGCAAGTAGGGCATTTGCATTGCACACAGCCAACCCGGCATTCCATATGGTTCCTCGAGTCTGCCAGGAGTAAGCCCTTAGTGCCTCCTGGTGTGACTCAAAAGCAACAGAAATATCAGTGATGCCATTAGTTTGTCTTGATGTTAATATTCAATTAAGAAAAAATAAGACGGGCTCAGAGAGATAGCACAGCGGTGTTTGCCTTGCAAGCAGCCGATCCAGGACCAAAGGTGATTGGTTCGAATCCTGGTGTCCCATATGGTCCCCCGTGCCTGCCAGGAGCTATTTCTGAGCAGACAGCCAGGAGTAACCCCTGAGCACCGCCGGGTGTGGCCCAAAAAAAAAAAAAAAAAAAAATAAGACTGGGTGGGGGGTTCTCGGTTTAAGAGATTTGCTCACTAGTGTGGGTTTTTTTTAGAGGATCTGGGCATACAGGAAAAATCCATAAAAGCAGTGTGCAGAAAAAAGGGTGATTTGCAAAATTGCATCCAGAGATACGATTTTGCACACAAAATGTTTAATCTCTGGCTCCAATTGGTCCCCCGGTACCAACAAGATGTCGCCCCCAAGCAAACAAAAGTGTGATACTTGGGGCCAGAGCGATAGCACAGAGGGCATTTGCTTTGCACTTGGCCAACTCTGGGTTCAATCTCCAGAATCCAATATGTCCCCCAAGCCTGCAGGAGTGATTTCTGAGCATAGAGCCAGGAGTCACCGAGTGTCATCGAGTGTGGCCAAAAAGAAAAAATGTGAAACTCCTTAAAGTGCACCTTGTTACTGTGTTGTCATTTTGCACTGATGCCCTTATGTATTGAAGCCAGTGACTCTATTATTCATTTTTCTTAGTATTCACTGGCTTTTGACACTTGGTCTGCCTGTGTAAACCCAGCCTGGAGCACAGAGTACAGCAGCCCCGTCACCCGGACACTTGATACCTGCCTGACCTAGCAGCCTGGTGGACTGGCCGAGGGCTTGTGACCCAGCAGTGTGGCCAAGGACAGCAAACCGCAAGAGGCACCTGTGTCTCCTCCATTTGTTTTAGCCCCATGGAAAGAAGAGACCTTCCCCAAAGATGGTTTGCTCCACTTTCAAAAAACATTTTCTTTCCTCCAGTTCTGCCATTGGGATCTGGGGGGGTCCCATGTGCTGATCTGCCCTCAGGTGGGGAAATCCCATGGTCACTCAGCTTGAACAGACAGCTCCCAGGTCCCCTGGTGACTCAGCCACCATTCTTGGCACAAGGACTCTGCTGTGTTCCAACATTACACCATGTGCTTATCACCCTTCAAAAGGCAGTGTTTTGGTTCCATTGGCAAATCAAGGTTACATTTTACGTTCATGAAATGAAATGTCCCAGTCGTGTTTTGAGATGGTCAGGATGATGCAATCTGATAGAGTAAATAAAACACACACACACAACTGTTTTCCCAGTCAGCTTCTTAGAACAGTAACATTTGGGACCTTTGGAGTGACTGACAGCAGGGCTCCGTAACCAAAAGTGTCAGCTGTCCGAGTGACTGACGTATAGATAAAGAGAACATGGAGAAACTGGTAGGTTGAGGAGTCAGCCAGGACATCAACTGAGGTGACTTGTTTTTGCTTTTATTTTTAAACACTATAAACCCTTAAACAAATAAGACTTTTTTTTTGCCACACCCAGTGATGCTCAGAGGTTACTCCTGGTTCTGTGCTCAGAAGTACTTCTGGCAGACTCCGGAGACCATATGAGTGAGATGCTGGGGATCAAACCTGGGATGGCTGCGTGCAAATTCCCTCCCTTCTGTGCTATAGCACCAGCCCCAAAATAGATCTATTTTAATATACTCTGGGTATAGCAGCAGTAGCTTTTGTAATTGTGCCATCTTCTCAGGGAAACAGAAAGCCCTCTCTGTGAGCACTGACAAGCGAGTTCTGCAGGGGAAGGGAATGGGCACATTTCCTCACAATGGGCATAAAACCTAGCCAGCAATTGAAAACACTCTCATTTGTTTGCAGATGGTTCTGAGCGATTCCTCTGTGAGTCCGTATTCAGCTATCAAGTAGCGTCAACACTTAAACAAGTGAAGCACGGTACGTGGATGCTTTGTACCTCACTGAGGAGAACCCATTGTGGGTGGGAGGAAGGGATTCAGGAAGGCCAATGAGCGATGGCCCAAACTCCTGAAACTCAGCCTAGTTTGTTTGGTTGGTTGGTTGGTTTAAGCAGGGGTCTTCAAACTACGGCCCGAGGGCCACATATTGTTTTTATACCCATTTTGTTTCTTCACTTCTAAATAAGATATATGCAGTGTGCATAGAAATTTGTTCATAATTTTTGTTTTTACTATAATCTGGCCCTCCAACAGTCTGAAGGACAGTGAACTGGCACCCTGTTTAAAAAGTTTGAGGACCCCTGGAAGGCTTTCTATATTACTCTCAAAAATTTTTTTTCTCAGGCCAGAGAGATAGCATGGAGGTAAGGCATTTGCCATGCGTGCAGAAGGTCGGTGGTTCAAATCCCGGCATCCCATATGGTCCCCCGAGCCTGCCAGGAGTGATTTCTGAGCATGGAGCCAGGAGTGGCCCCTGAGCGCTGCCGGGTGTGACCCAAAAACCAAAAAAAAAAAAAAAAAAAGTTATGGATCGGAGAGATAGCATGGAGATGAGGCATTTGCCTTGCATGCAAAAGGACGTTGGTTCAAATCTCGACATCCCATATGGTCCCCTGAGCCTGCTTGGTGTGACCCCCAAAATAAAAAAGGTTTTTTTCTGTGAGGGCTGGAGTGAGAACATAGCAGTAGGCGTTTGCCTTGCACTGGGACGACCCAGGACAGATCTGGGTTCAATCCCTGGCATCCCATATGCTCAAGCCTGCCAAGAGTGACTTCTAAGCTCTGTCAGATGTGGCCCAAAAACCAAAAAAAAAAAAAAAAACTCTATGGTTGGGGCTAGAGCAATAGCAAAGCAGGGAGGGTATTTACTTTGCATCTTTGCATGTGTCCGACCCAGGTTCGATACCCAGTTTCCCATACGGTCCCCCAAACACTGCCAGGAATAAATTTTGAGCACAGATCCAGGAGTAACCCCTGAGCACTACCAAGTGTAGCCCAAAAACTAAAACAAAAAAATTCTAAATAAATAAATAAATTTTGTGGTCTTTTTGTTTGTTTGTTTGTTTGTTTGTTTGTTTGTTTTTGGTCCAGACTTGGCAGCGCTCAGGTTATTCCTGGCTCTGCACTCAAAAATCGCTCCTGGCAGGCTTGGGGACCATATGGGATGCTGGAGATTGACTCTGGGACCCTCGTGGGTTGACCGCATCCAAGGCGCACACCCTATCTCGGTGCCATTTCTCTGGCCCCAAACTCTTTGGTCATAAACCAGACCAAATGCTCACATTTTCCTGTAATTTCCTCTCACTGTAGGACTTTAGTACACAAGTCACCATGGCATGGAATGACAAGGACTACTGGTGGGCTTAGCCACACCTGGGGTGCCTGCAGGTGCTTTGCTTGAGATCATCCTCCACAATTCTCAGGGGACCAGGTGGTACTGGACATGGGGAGTAAATTGGGTTTGGCCACATCCAAGGCAAGCACCTGTATTATCTCCCAGCCCTGTGTTTGACTTTTTTGTTTTTGTTTTCGGATTACACCTTGCAATACTCGGGATTACTTTTGGCTCTGAAGTCAAGAATTACTCCTGACAATGTGCAGTGGACCCTATGGGAATGCCGGAGATCAAACCCAGGTGGCCAGTATGTAAGGCAGGCAGGCACCCACCCTACTGTGCTATCTGGCCTCTCACTTTTTTTTTTAAGATAGATCTTACTGGAGCCAGAGCGGTGGCGCAAGCGGTAGCTCATTTGCCTTGCATGTGCTAACCTAGGAATGAGAGTGGTTCCATCCCCCAGCAGTCCCATATGGTCCCCCAAGCCAGGAGCAATTTTTGAGTGCATAGCCAGGAGTAACCCCTGAGCCTGAGCATCATCGGATGTGGCCCCAAAACTTTTTCAAAAGAAAAGGATAGATTTTACTGACCAACATAAAATAAGCTCTCATTATACATTACTCCTGGACCTTCCTTGCAAACCAGTGAGTCCTCAGCAGGGCAGAGTCCCTGTCTTGTGGGAACCCATCCTGTGACATGTTATCACCTGATTCATTCCAGATCAGCAAGTTGCTCGGATGGAAAAACTCGCCGGTTTGGTGGAAGAGCTAGAAGCTGATGAGTGGCGGTTCAAGCCCATGGAGCAGCTGCTGGGCTTCACACCATCCTCGGGCTGAGTCTGAGGTTGGTCGAAGCCACTCAGAGAAGGTCCTGGTTGCAGCCCCCCCCCCTCATCTCCCCCAACCCCACTCCATCCTACCCCACCCCCACAGCTCAGAGTCACCATTCCATTGCTCACTGTGCACTCACTTCCGTTTGTTTCTTTGTACCTGTCCACTTGCAACAAATATTTAAATGCTTGGGGAGATTCTGTTTATTTTACTAAGTCCTAAGGCTGGAGCAAGCCCATTTACAGCAACTACAGCAGTGTCTGAGGCCATGAATTCACTCCCTAAGCCTGTGAAAAATAAAAAAAAATAAAGAAGCAGGGCTGGTACTATAGCTATAGCACAGCAGGAAGGGTGTTTGCCTCACGCAAAGCCAACCTGGGTTTGATTCCTGATATTTCATATGGGATATCATATGTGATTTCTGAGTGCAAAGCCAGGAGTTACCCCTGAGCACTACCGGGTGTAGCACCCCCCCAAAAAAAAATAAAGCATCGGGATCTGATGAAGACCATCAGAAACCAAGAGGTAGGCTTTCAGAGCTATTTCTAAACCAGATGCATGCGAAAGTAACCCAAACAGAGATCTCTCTTTTTTGTCATTCATATTGTGTCTAGGATTCATTCACCACGCAAGGCTTAGGTCAGGATCCAGGCGGGAAAATACAGCAGTTTTGACCAAAAATATCTGCAGATGAATGTGTTTTATACCCCGATCTGTCCAAATGAGAAAATGCTTGTATGTTTGGGGATTGTGGAGAGGGAGTTTTGCCTCTGTTTTTTTTTTGTTTTGTTTTGTTTTGTTTTTTTTTGGTTTTTGGGTCACACCCGGCAGTGCTCAGGGATTACTCCTGGCTGTCTGCTCAGAAATAGCTCCTGGCAGGCACGGGGGACCATATGGGACACCAGGATTCGAACCAACCACCTTTGGTCCTGCATCGGCTGCTTGCAAGGCAAACACCGCTGTGCTATCTCTCCGGGCCCCTGCCTCTGTTTTTTACTGAACATTTAATGCAGTAGAATCTTAACTTTTTCTAATCTCTTCAAGGTACGTCAGATTCTAGCAAAAGGAGTCTTTTTTTTGAGTGTTGAAAATAAAGTGGTGGGCAAAGTCCTTTGAAAGAGCTTCAAATTACTTTCTTTATCCTTTCAAAGTCATAGGGCTTTGGAATAGAAGGAAGTGGTCCAATATTTAAAAAATAAAAACCTGGGGGCCGGGCGGTGGCGCTAAAAGGTAAGGTGCCTGCCTTGCCTGCACTAGCCTTGGACGGACCGCGGTTCGATCCCCCGGTGTCCCATATGGTCCCCCAAGCCAGGAGCAACTTCTGAGCACATAGCCAGGAGTAACCCCTGAGCGTTACCGGGTGTGGCCCAAAAACCAAAAAAAAAAAAAATAAAAAAAAAATAAAATAAAATAAAAACCTGAAAACCACTTCTCAGTTCTTATCCTCAGGATTATTTATCTTTAAAAAAGTGTCTACATTTATCTTATCAGTGTCTGTAGAGGGGATGGAGAGAGGTCAACAAGACAAATGCATGCTTTGCATGCCAGAAACTCACATGATTCCCTGATCCTCTTCAGAAGTAACCCCCAAGTACAGAGCTAGGAGGAGCACTTGAGCTACTGCCAGGTGGGGGGAAAACAGCATTTACTTTTTTTTTTTTTTTTTTTTTTGGTTTTTGGGTCACACTGGCAGGGCTCAGGAGTTAGTCCTGGCTCTGTGCTCAAAAATCGCTCCTGGCAGGTTCAGGGGACCATATGGGATGCCGGGATTCGAGCTACTGACCTGCATACAAGGCAAATGCCTTACCTCCATGCTATCTCTCCGGCCCCCGGCCAGGGCCAGAGGTAGTTAGGAAATTTTTTGCCTCAGACAATTGCCTTTCTTCTCATTAATAACGTATACCCAGTCCACGCAGAATTGTTTCATTACAAATAAATATAACTCAGTAGCATTGACCTTAGTCTCAGTTTAAGGAAGGTAATGACCTCATTGCCTTGGTAAGGAATCTTAAACCTATAGGAGTTAAAGGCTTGCTCCTGTGGCCTGGGGACAGTGGAATACTGCAGCTGATGGGTGATTTGCTGCCTCCTCTAGTCTCTTTTTTTGTTGCTTTTTGTTTGTTTGTTTTTGGGCCACACCCAGCGGTGTTCAGGGGTTACTCCTGGCTGTCTGCTCAGAAATAGCTCCTGGCAGGCACAGGGGACCATATGGGACGCCAGGATTCGAACCAACCACCTTTGGTCCTGGATCGGCTACTTGCAAGGCAAACACCGCTGTGCTATCTCTCCGTTAGTCTCTTTTAAAGCAAACCAGTGTACAAAAATTGATCCAAGCCCCCGCTGCTCCATATGAATATTTGTC
The DNA here is from genome assembly GCF_024139225.1 of Suncus etruscus. Taxonomy (NCBI): domain Eukaryota; kingdom Metazoa; phylum Chordata; class Mammalia; order Eulipotyphla; family Soricidae; genus Suncus; species Suncus etruscus. The sequence goes on along the minus strand of NC_064862.1, from coordinate 52,559,423 downwards.
TACCCAAACAAGTCCATATTTGAACCATTGAGGGGTTTGGTTTGGGGGCACAGTCCGTGCTTAGGGCTGACTCAGCTGGCTCATGCTCAGGATCAGTCATTCCTGGCAGGGCTCAGAAGACATATGGGAGGCCAGAGATCAAACCTGGTGTCGTCAACCACTTGGATGGCGAGCATCCTCTCTGCTGTGCTACTACTGGCTTGCACTGAGTTTTCTTAATGTACTTCTTAGCATCAGCTGGATTGATGATTACCAAAGGAGAAAGTCAACATGCTGAGAGACAGCAATAAATGAAATTTTCGCTGACAGTTTATAAGTTATCACTTTCTCCTGTTTCATTTGTGTAACAACAGAGACATTTATCTTTACCCTTCGGTATTTGAACTTATGGAACTTGTTTATTTTTATGAGGTGGAATCGAAGGGCCCCTAGGGTGGAATGGAGCATTCTGAAGCTCCTGTGAAGTGCCATCTCAGCTTGGTTGGAAATCTACTTACAGTGTGTTTGGAGACATCCCCTCTCTATCTCTCCAGGGGTTGTCATGTCTCGTCATGCACCCCTTTATTACATGTTTCGGTTTGGTGGTGCATCTGTCCACTCTGCACTGAATTGCTTGAAGATGGGGTGGGGCACTTCCACACAGCCAACTTGGGTTCAATCCCCGACATCCCCTGAGCACCCCCATGAATAAATCCTGAGAGCCAGGAGTCACGCCTGAGTATAACCAGGTGGGTGATCCCCCCCCAAAAAAAAACAACAAAATAGTACTGTAAGATATGTAATACATTTCCTAGTAGAGAAAACGACCTTGAAGACTCAGAACAAGTATCATTAGCCAAGGCTATGTACCTAAGGAATGTACCCTTTTCCCAGTCCAGTCTCAAAAGCTGGATTTGAATACAATTTTCCCAGTCAGACTCCAAAGCTGATTGTTTTCAGGCACACCTGTTCCACTCTGTGAACTTGATTTAGTGCCTTAGACCAGGAAAATTCCTGGGCCGGAGTGATAGCACGGTGGTAGGGTGTTTGCCTTATACTCGGCCAACCCAGGACAAACCCCGGTTCGATTCCCAGCATCTATATGATCCCCTGAAACTCCCAGGAATGATTTCTGAGTGCAGAGCCAGGAGTAACCCCTGAGTGCCACTGGGTGTGACCGAAAAAGAAAATTCCTAACCCACCTGAAGGAAATGAACCTTGTTCTCTTCCTCAGGCCTGTTGATAAGGGGGCCAGGACACAATGAAGAAAGAGCCCTTTATGTTCATTTCTCCATAACCTTTAAAGATTCAGCATGCTGAAAAGGCAGCAGCTGCTTCCAGAACACCCAGAGAGCAAAAAAAGGAGGGTAGCAGGCAGGTTGGCAGCCAACGATTGGTCAGGCCTGCCCAGACAGCTGTCTTCTGTGCAGACAATGCCCCTGGACGCAGAGCACTTTCGCTGAGTTGCCTCTGATCTCACAAGAGATAAACAGTGGCAGTAATACTGTAGAGTTGAAGAAATAGACAATACAGAATCTGTCTAGATCACTACACGATTACAGATAATAATTCCTGAATGCAGTGGCCAGGAGTCATCCCTGAGCACCTCTGGGTGTGGTCCAAACCAAAAAAAAAAAAGATTATAGATAATAAGCAAGGAAGCTGTGTCTTTCATTCAGATCTTTGTCTGTGCCTTCTACTTGTCAGATGCTTGAAAATCTACAGCACAGGGTACTGTCTGCAAGTAAACCTACCTAATAGTGGACAAGACTTTTGTCTCCTGCCACAAGACAGAAATAGAAGCTCGACGAATCTGGTTTTAATATAGTCAAAGAAAACGTTTTCCTTTCTGACTTCATGTTTAATCCTCCAGCATCAGCATTAATGTCATGCGTTTTCACTCAGAGACTCAAATGTGTTATTAGTCCTCATTCCAGGCCCGTGGCTCCAGTTTGAAATTAAGAATCCTTTTCTCAGTCCACTTCCCATGATCTGGTTTCTCAGTGCCAGCCTTTTGGGGAGTCCAGATCCGGTTGGCCCAGTCCAAGCATCTAACCCACGTAGGAACATGGTCCCTTCAGGCCAAGTGCAAAGCAGGTGATGCATGTCACCTAGAAGAAAGAGAAGGGCCTTATCATCTCCCTTTCCTTTGCCCTCGAACGCCTTTCAAAAGCCTCTGTGTACAAACTAAATTTCAAGTCTTTCCACAGCAGAAAAGGCAAGGCACAGGAATTCAGTTCCAAAGCAGAGCACATCTGTTGAATCCTGCAGGCAACAAACGGTACCATATCTTTCCTAATTTCCAATAGCTGAGTGTAGGCAAAAGATGGCACCAAGGGTGGGAGCCTTGTGGAACAGGGAGCTTTACCACCAGCCTTGTTTCTTTGCCTGTGCTCTAAGAAATCACTGAAATGAAAGATCATTAAATTCATTCCCCTCAGTACAGACAGGAAGTTGAACTCTTGCCTGTGGCCTCTGCCATCCACTTAGGGTCCCTAGAACTTACCTACCCCATAGGAACTGTGTTACAGGTATTTGTTGAGTGAAAAAATGTATGAAGAGATGGCATGTTTGCCCTGTCTTAGAAGCTGCACTGCTTCCAGGGCCACCTCCAGGGTGGGCAATGCCTCAGGTAACTGAAGCAAGTGTGGGTGAATGAAGGTTAGACCCAGCTCTGACCTCAGAGCTTCAGAGTGCTAAGAGTTAGCTGAGAGCTGAAGGAGAGACACAGTCAGTCAGAGCAGTGGTGCCTCATGAGAACCTTCTGAAGAGTGAATGATATGGGGCCTGCTCCAGCCCTCCCTCTGAGCAGTAGCATCCCTGAGCATGGCCCATTGTTACCCAGACACCCAAAAACAAAAACTACTAGAAATGTTTCTGTTTTGTTAGTTTTTAGACCACACCTGGATGCACTCAGGGTTTATTCTGGCTCAGGGATCACTCCTAGAGCTTGGGGGACCATATGGGATGCCAGGGATCAACCATGTGCAAGGCATACGCCCTCTCCATAGTGCTGGGCATTAAACCAGGGTCAGTGGGATGTAAGTCCTGAACAACAGTCCTGAGCAACACTTACTTTGGGGGAAAGGGCACACCTGGAGGTGCTCAGGGGACCCTATGTAGGTGCTGGGATCAGACCCTGTCAACCATGTACAAGGCAAGTGCCCTACCAGTTGTATTATCTCTTCACTCCCCACCCACCCAGCAACACTTTTGGGGGAACCACACCTGGTGGTGCTCAGAGGTTATTCCTGGTTCTGCGCTCAGGAATCACTCTCGGCAGGCTCGGTAGACCCTATGGGATACTGGGGATTGAATCCAGGTCAGCCACATGCACAGCAAGCGCCATCCCTGCTATGCTGTCTTTATGGCTCCAGCCAGCAACACTTTTAAGAAGTTTAAAGTGGGGCCCGGAGAGATAGCACAGTGGTGCTTGCCTTGCAAGCAGCCGATCCAGAACCTAAGGTGGTTGGTTCGAATCACGATGTCCCATATGGTCCCCCGTGCCTGCCAGAAGCTATTTCTGAGCAGACAGCCAGGAGTAACCGCTGAGCACCGCCGGGTGTGACCCAAAAAAAAAAAAAAAAGAAGTTTAAAGTGGGTGTGGGGCCAGAGAGATAGCACAACAATAAGGCATTTGTTTGCCTTGCATGTGACCAACTTGGGTCGGACCAGATTCGATCCCCTATGATCCCCTGAGTCTGCCAGGAGTGATTTCTGAGCACAGAGCCAGGAGCAACTCCTGAGCGCTGCCGGGTGTGACCTAAAAACAAACAAACAAATAAAGGGGCAAAAATGAGGAGATAGTAAACATATTTGATGTGATGGGAAGATCAAAGAAAAAGGGAGATCACTGAGGGCATCTGCTTTTTAGGTGAGATGGAAGGAAGAGAGGGAGAAAAAGACAGTGCTCATGAGGTAAGGTGCAGGAAACTCCGAAAGTTACCATCTGATAGCCCCTAATTTCTCTGTGTCCAGGAAAGAAGATGGACTGAAGTAAATGGGAAGTGGGGAACAGAACAGTGCCCACGAAGAACAAAGAGAACTAGAGGGAGAGGCC